>NC_136726.1:6316551-6918218 GCF_936440315.1 Barbus barbus | reverse complement strand
TTGCAAATGTCTTGACTCCACAGCCAACAGAGCAATTTTGTCTTTACTCTTCCAATACTTATGGAGGGCACTGTATATATATCACCAACAGCAATAACGCCATTGTTATTGTAGTTAAACTAAAACTTGAAACAATATGTTGCAAAAGATGGTTTGAAAACATAATCTGAATATTTAAACATCTACATTTAGGAGCTGTGCAAGAAACTTCACCAGCAAATCGACAAGGTTGATGAGGAGAGATATGACTTGGAGGGCAAAGTGGGCAAGGCCAACAAAGAGGTAACGTCTGATAGTCAAACATACCTTATTATGATGGTAACAGTGTTTCTGATGAGTCTATACTGGGTTCTTTGAGCTTCAATTTGACTCCTGGTTAATGTGTGTGTATAGATTGAGGATCTGAAGATCAAGGTGATCGACCTGCAGGGCAAGTTTAAGAAACCTGCGCTGAAGAAAGTGCGCATGTCTGCTGATGCTATGCTTCAGGCTCTGCTGGGCTCCAAACACAAGGTCTCCATGGACCTGAGAGCCAACCTCAAACAAGTCAAGAAGGAGGTCAAAGAGGAGGTGGGTGAAATATGATATTGTCACATTATTCCTATGCAGAGAACAGATATGAGTAGTTATGGCTGTGAAGTCTGATTGGATACAAAATGAACAAAATTAAATCTGTACTCCTTCGATAAATATCTTTTAAAAAATATTGATAATTAGTGCTTTATAATGTGCAATCCAGGCTTCAGATGTCGGCGACTGGCGTAAGAACATTGAAGACAAGTCCGGTATGGACGGCAGGAAGAAGATGTTCGAGGGCGAGGCCTAAATTCCCGGACATTTCTTTGTTTAATTATCATAGGAATTTGTCAGAGCTGCGCGGTCATTTATATTTTTGCCATAGTTATGTCTTTTCTGCCTCCAAAGAGCATTTGTTTCACGCAGTATATACATCCTGAAAGGGAACTGTGTATCATCGCAGAGCCACTACCATTAAATGAATGCTTCTGAGGAAAATCCTTTTTCACGTTTGTTTTATTACGCACGTCTTGGTCCTTTCATTCTTTTCCAGACTATGACTAGTGGTTTGTTATGACTTTAATAAATACTGTAGTGCTGCTATTACAGCAGTTGTTTCTTCTCTCTATCTCAACTTCATTGCTTCATCTTTATTTAATTTAATTAGATTTTAATTTAATTTAGTTCAGTTCTGTTCTGTTTTTTTTTGTACACGACATCCAGAAGAAATATGGATGGCATTTCAGATCTTATTTATGGACCCTTTTGCTTTATGGTAAGTAACTTAAACTACAATTAACATTGTTTTGCGGAAACATCTCTTATTATTTTGGTTTATAGCCCTCTGTTTTGTTGAAGTGGTTTATGTTTTTTTGTATCTTGGTGCGTTTACAGCACACACACACAAACGCGTCTTGAAGGAAGGGAAATTTACGAGGCTTGCCGAGGATGGGCTGGGGATATTTCAGGAGCTCATGGCCTATTGGTCTGAGGAGGAATCCGCTTCCATAAACAGGACTCCCAGGATCTGCTGAGCCATCAGACCACAACATATATATCCTTTTTAATTTTTTTTCTCTCTGGGGCTCACCAGTCTTTCCAGTTCTTCTTCCAAGTGTGTACTGCCCTCTTCTTCTCTCATAGGTGAGCGTCCATCCAGAACTCTCTCTAGATCTGTATGTAAAGGACAAAGGGCAAACAGTTTGTCTAGACACATATGTTTATATATATATTCATGAGCAGATAAGTGTGATTTTAAACAGAGTTATGAATTAGCAGATAAAGTATACAATTTAATTCCTATGTTTTCAATTTCTCTCATAGGTGAGCGTCATAAAGAAGTTATATTTTGTTTCTTGAATATTCATATTCAATTGAATATAATTGAAATATATTTGAATCTGCTCTAATTGATATGACAGTCTATTCTGTATAAATCACATGACCTGGACTGTTGTTTTTTTATTAATAAAATCTGCTAAGTAATGCTTGCAACCAGCTTACAATAAGACATAAAAATGCAAATACTTATCATTGGTGTAATAGTGTAACTATAAAATACTATAATCTTTAATTGAATTTGAATTGAATACAGCAGCTGATCTCTGGTATCGTGTTTAATGTGTCAAATTAACTGTCCACGAGGACGTCTCAAGACTGTTGGACTAAACTTAGACTCAGATGTCCCTGATTGAATGTATTTCTTCAAGTGCTTGTCCTGGATTAGCTGATTAACTCAGCTGCCTTGTAAATAACATTGTATAATTGATTTCCATACAGGGTGAGAACACACTAAACCGCCAAGATGTCAGAGTAAGTATTCTGATTCTGTTGGATTGTGATTGTTCTTTATTGAGTAATCCAGCACAAGCACAGTGTGTCTCATGGTGAACTTGTTTTCATGAACAGAAAAAAGATGACCTCCAGCCGTAGGCATCATCTGAAGGTAAGACATGTTTTTTTTTACCGTAATTTCATAAATTGCAGATTTTAAATGTAAAATCTGGCTAAAATGACTGTTTTTGTTTGCCTGTCTATGTCTTCAGAGCCTGGTGCTCTCCATTGCCTTCAATCTACTGGACGCCGAAGCCAAGCAGCTTGTTGTTAATAAGGAGGGCCATATGAATGAACACTGCCCTGCTCTTGATCTGCCTGGATCCGTGCAAGAGCTGCAGGTGCCAATACTTTATTATTATTATTATTAATAATAACTATAAATAACATAATTATTGTATTGATTATTATATCAATTCTATTGTATCAATTTTCACATTTTTTGTAGTATTTTGTATGTATTATGTTATGTATTAAATATGTGTGTTTACACACACGTTATATTATAATTATACAGTTATATAAAAGTTTTATATAGTTTTATTGCATTACTATTTGAGCTACAGGAAGACTTAAAATTATAAGTATTATAATTATTTTAATGACATAATAATAAACATATTAATGACAATAATAAACATATTAATATACTTTATTTTAGTATCATTGATATACTATTATAGTATTTATTAATATTTTGGATCTTTTCTGTAAATGTTTGGAACTTTTAAGTAAATGTGTTGGGTAACTCTTTATTTTAAGGAGTCCTTGTTACGCGTTACATGCATTTACTATTGTAATAACAATACATTATGCATAATTACATACAAGTAACCCTAGGCCAAACCCTAACCATATAGTAAGTATATGGAGTTAATTGTGATTACTCAGTACTTAAATGTATAATTGCACTGTAACAAGGACACCTTGAAATAAAATGTAACCCTGTGCTGTTTTTGTCATTTGTAGTTTTTCTTAATGTTTATTTCAGTTCATTCTTAATATTTAATTCAGTTAATTATATTTTAGTTAATTTAGTACATGAAGTAAAAATAAAAATAATGACTGTAGAAATAGCTGAAACAACAACAACAAAAATAATGTAACGTTTGATTCATTTCAAGTAAGAAAAATGTTTTTAATGTATTTAATTTTAGTTTCGGTATTAGTTAATTATAATAATCCTGAATATAATTACACAATTTTATACGTATGTATTTATATAATATACTGTACATGGATGGATGGATGGATGGATGGATGGATGGATGGATGGATGGATGGATGGATGGATGGATGGATGGATGGATAGATAGATAGATAGATAGATAGATAGATAGATAGATAGATAGATAGATAGATAGATAGATAGATAGATAGATAGATAGATAGATAGATAGAAGTCGTGGCCTAATGGTTAGAGAGTCGGACTTGTAATCCAAAGGTTGCAGGTTCGAGTCTCGGGCCGGCAGGGATTGTAGGTGGGGGGAGTGAATGTCCAGCGCTCTCTCCACCCTCAATACCACGACTGAGGTGCCCTTGAGCAAGGCACCGAACCCCCAACTGCTCCCCGGGCGCCGCAGCATAAATGACTGCCCACTGCTCCGGGTGTGTGTTCACGGTGTGTGTGTGTTCACTGCTGTGTGTGTGCACGTTGGATCGGTTAAATGCAGAGCACGAATGGGTCACCATACTTGGCAGTATGTCACTTCACTTTAGATAGATAGATAGATAGATAGACAGACAGACAGACAGACAGACAGACAGACAGACAGACAGACAGACAGACAGACAGACAGATAGATAGATAGATAGATAGATAGATAGATAGATAGATAGATAGATAGATAGATATAATGTTGTTTTGGCCTTCCAGGAGCTGTGCAAAAAGCTTCACCAACAGATCGACAAGGTTGATGAGGAGAGATATGACTTGGAGTCAAAGGTTGCCAAGTCAAACAAGGAGGTAAAAATCGTGAAACCTCAGTTTGTTTATTTGTTTCTAAAGAGAATTATTTGGTTCTCTGAGCTCCTATTTGACTCCTGTTTCATGTGTGTATAGATTGAGGATCTGAAGATCAAGGTGGTTGACCTGCAGGGCAAGTTCAAGAAACCTGCTCTGAAGAAAGTGCGCATGTCTGCTGATGCTATGCTTCAGGCTCTGCTGGGCTCAAAACACAAGGTCTCCATGGACCTGAGAGCCAACCTCAAACAAGTCAAGAAGGAGGTCAAAGAGGAGGTGGGTTGCAGATTCAGAAATGTTTCTTGTCTTTGATTGGCCGTGTTACCCAGTTTATAGGAAAAATAGTAAGTGGGATCCTCCTGTGCTCACGTCTGATGTTTTTGTGTTTCCACAGTCTGCAGAACAAGTCGGTGACTGGCGTAAGAACATCGAGGATAAGGCTGGTATGGGTGGCAGGAAGAAGATGTTTGAGTCTGAGGCTTAAGATGTATTGTGTTTATTCTCCAATATGTCTTAAAATTCTCTTGTAAACATCGTTCTATCCTGTGAACCTCCCGTTCCAATAAAAATATTTTTCCTGGACTGTTTTGCACATTGTACATTGTGCCAGTGTTGAATGGCATTAAAGATTAGTGTATACATATGTGTTTGCCTTTGTGTTTTTCTCAGAGTTACAGCACTATTGAACAGCTGATAATTATATTACCATGTACACATTAACACTTGGGGTCTGTAGGAGTTTTTTTATGTTTTTGAAAGAAGTTTCTTTTGCTCACAAAGGCTGCATTTATTTGATAAAATATACAGTAAAAACAGTAATATTGTGAAATATTATTTGAATTTCAAATAACAGTTTTCTGTTTTAATATGTTTAAAAAATATATAATTTATTCCTGTGATCAAAGCTGAATTTTCAGCATCATTACTCCAGTCTCCAGTGTCACATGATTCTTCAGAAATCATTCTAATATGCTGATTTGCTGCTCAAGAAACATTTCTGATTATTATCAATGTTGAAAACAGTTTGTGGAAACTGATACATGTTTTCAGGATTCTTTGATGAACAAAATGTTTTAAAAACATACATTTCAAATTAAAACATTATAAATGTCTTTACTGTCACTTTTGATCAATTTAATGCATTCTTTCTGAAGAAAAGTATTCATTTCTTTTGAGGAAAAAAAATGTGTAAATAAAACAGTGTTAATTTTTGCATTTTAGAGCATTTTTGTCTGCAATATGTGTTTAGTTTTGATTTGATTTACATTTATTTATTTATTTTAAATGACTGTATTAACAAATTTATTATAATAACTTGTACTGAAGTAGTACTACTATACAGTAATAGTATCATATGATAAAAACCAAGGTGCTTTTTTAATGAAATGCTACTAAATGATTCCAGCACCATATTCACTTCCCATTTTATTTCAGAATCAGAATCAGAAACTTTATTGCCATTGACTGCAAACACAATTCACAAACTAGGAACTTGCTTCGGTGACAGAGTGCAACATAAAAACACTGAATAATAATAATAATTTATGAAGTAAAAAGCATATAAAAAATGTAAAAAATTACTTATTTAAAGTGACTAATGTTATAAAAGTGACCAACTGATGCAAATGTTGTAAAATGTCCAGCTCAGTACAGATGTTATGTAGTGTCCAGCTCAACAATTGTTATAAAGTGTTCATGAGACCAATGGCAGAGGGGAAAAAACTGTTCTTATGGCGAGAGGTTCTGGTCCGAATGGACCGTAACCTTCTGCCAGAGGGAAGTGGCTCAAATAGTCCATGTCCAGGGTGAGAAGAGTCAGCTGCTATCCGGCCTGCTCGCCCCCGAGTCCTGGAGACGTACAGGTCCTTGAGAGATGGAAGGCTGCAGCCGATTACCTTCTCAGCAGAGCGCACAATGCGCTGCAGTCTCTGTTTGTCCCTGGCAGTGGCCCCAGCATACCACACAGTGATGGAAGAGGTGAGGATGGACTCAATGATGGCCGTATAGAACTGCACCATCATCTGGACTGGCAGCTTGGCTTTCCTCAGCTGCCGCAGGAAGTACATCCTCTGCTGGGCCTTCTTGATAAGGGAGTTGATGGTCAGCTCCCACTTGAGGTCGTGGGTGATGTGGGTGCCCAGGAAGCAGAAAGAGACCACAGTGGTGAAGGGGGTATCTGTCAGGGCAAGGGGTGTCACGGTTCACACATCCACGGTCTCTCCTTGTCCCGTGGTTTGTCATGTGTGAGCGTGCTGTAAGTGTGGGGGGCGTGGCCGAGCCATCATCAGCTCACTTCCCTCAGCTGTGCCTCGTCATCTGCGCCAGCTGTAGCCCATTTCCTCTGCCATAAATACCCATCTCTCCTTCCTCTCCTCTGTCAGATCGTTCTTGATGTCTTCCTGCTACAGTGTTCCAGTCTTCACGTCATCATCTCGTCATCTGTGGTTCTGTTTGCTGTCGTGGATCGGAGTTCGTGTTGGTGTCATCGTGTCCTCGTCTCGTGTCTGGAGTTTCCCGGTCACCGTCTGTTCCTGTCTTCACCACCACTCCACCGCATAGCCCATCCAGTTCCTGTGTCACTCCATTACCTCTACCCTGTCGGTGTCTCACTTCATTATAGTAATAAACTTTGTTATTCACTTGCACACTGTTTCCTCATCTCTGCAGCCGATCATGACAGAACGATCTGACCAAGGAATGGAAGCAGCGAGTGTCTCAGCTACATCTCTGGAGAACTTCATTGCTCAGAGCATCGACAGGATGAACAGTCAGGAGGCGAGCCTGAGTAACACGGGTCGTATTATTCAGGCTCTAGTGACGCAGGTGTCCGAGCTCACCCAACAGTTTCAACAGCTACGAGCTCCCACTGCGCCACCCACGCCGCCAACTCCTCCCACGCCATCTGAGTCCCTCACCCAGGTGGAACCTCGCTTGCCTGTTCCCGAGTCATACGCCGGTGAGTCAAACTTCTGCAGAGCATTCTTAACTAGATGCTCTATGCATTTTGCCCTCCAGCCCCGGACCTTCAGCAACGAACAGAGCAAGGTGGCATTCGTGCTAACACTGCTCACTGGGAGAGCGGCACTTTGGGGAACGGCGGTGTGGGAGAATCAAGATCCATGCTGTGCCTCGTTCCAAGTGCTCTCCGAGGAAATGAAGCGAGTATTCGATCGCGCAGCCGCCGGAAGAGAGGCGGCCAGAATACTCGCCGATCTCCGTCAGGGTGCGAGGTCAGTCTCTGAGTACTCCATCGAATTCCGCACCCTGGCGGCGGAGTGTCGCTGGAACGAGGAGGCGCAGTGGGACATGTTCCTGCATGGGTTGGCTGACCACGTCCACAGGGAGATCTACATCCTGGACCTCCCCACCACACTCGACAAACTTATTGACTTGGCCATCCGGGTGGACGCACGGCTCACTAGAGCGGAGTTACGCGCCACGGCTAATCGAGTCCCTGGTGGGTTTGAGAGTCGCCGAACCAACGACGGGGACGCGGTCAGTCCCAACTACGATCCCGAACCCATGCAGGTAGGGCGGGCTCGGCTCTCCCGGGAGGAGAAGGAAAGACGGAGATCCCTGGGTCTTTGCCTGTATTGTGGTGGGGCAGGACACCTACGAGATGGATGTCCAGTAAAAGACCAAGCCCGACAGTAAGTATGAGGCTACTGTCGGGTGGGATCTCCACCAAGAAGACCTCATCCACATCATCTACTCTCCTTCCGGTGAGACTGAGATGGGCTACACACACTCACAACTGTCAGGCCTTACTGGATTCAGGAGCTGAGGGGAATTTTCTGGACTATTCACTTGCCAAGAGACTTAACATTCCCACAAGACCCCTCACTCACATGATTTCTGTTCACGCCCTTAACGGCCAAGAACTACCCACTATTTCCTTGATCACTGAACCCGTCACACTCATCACATCAGGCAACCATTCTGAAACCATCCCCTTCTTTATCATGGACTCTCCCCTGGCACCCGTCGTGCTCGGCCACCCCTGGCTCATTTCCCATAACCCCAAGATTGACTGGCATCATAGGACCATCACTGCCTGGAGCGATCGTTGTCATAAGTCCTGTCTTGTGTCTGCTTGTCCGTTAGTCTCTGTTTCTATGTTTCAGGAGGAGGCAGTGGATCTGTCAAACGTGCCCGCGGAGTACCAGGACCTGAGAGAGGTGTTCAGTAAGTCTCGGGCAGCTTCTCTTCCTCCGCATCGTCCTTACGACTGTGCAATAGATTTACTACCAGGTATGTCTCCGCCTAAGGGCAAATTATATTCGCTTTCTGTCCCAGAAAGGGAGGCTATGGAGAAATATATTTCTGATTCTCTAGCTTCTGGGTTCATTCGCCCTTCCTCCTCTCCAGCGGGGGCGGGGTTCTTTTTTGTGGGGAAGAAGGATGGATCCCTGCGGCCTTGCATTGATTACCGAGGGCTGAACAACATCACGGTAAAGAATACCTATCCGTTGCCATTGATGTCTTCAGCCTTCGAGAGGTTGCAGGGAGCGGCCATCTTCACGAAATTGGACTTACGTAATGCCTATCATTTGGTCCGCATCAGGAAGGGGGATGAGTGGAAGACTGCCTTTAACACCCCTAGGGGGCACTTTGAATACTTGGTCATGCCCTTCGGGCTGTCCAACTCCCCAGCAGTCTTCCAGGCACTCGTCAACGACGTGCTGCGAGATATGGTCGATCAGTTCATATATGTTTACCTGGATGACATATTGATTTTTTCTTCATCTCTCCAGGAACACGTGCAGCACGTCCGACGAGTGCTTCAGAGGTTGCTAGAGAATGGGCTTTTTGTCAAGGCGGAGAAATGCGCGTTTCATACACAGTCTGTTCCATTTTTGGGGTACATTGTGTCGTCCGAGGGAGTGCGCATGGATCCTGACAAAGTCAAGGCTGTGGTGGAGTGGCCAAGCCCAGATTCCCGTAAGGCCCTACAGAGGTTTCTGGGTTTCGCTAATTTCTACCGGCGTTTCATTCGCAATTTCAGCCAACTAGCCGCGCCTCTGACCGCCTTGACCTCCCCCAGAACTACGTTCAGGTGGTCTAACACAGCTGAGGCTGCGTTTACCAAACTCAAAGGCCGCTTTGTTTCGGCTCCCATCCTCATAGCCCCTGAGTCCTCACGTCAGTTTGTGGTGGAGGTCGATGCGTCAGAGGTGGGGGTAGGTGCAGTTCTCTCCCAGCGCTCTTCCGCGGACGACAAGATGCATCCTTGCGCGTTTTTATCCCATCGTTTATCGCCAGCCGAACGCAATTACGACATTGGTAACAGGGAGTTGTTGGCCGTCAAGCTAGCGTTGGAAGAATGGCGTCACTGGTTGGAAGGGTCAGGGGTACCCTTTATCGTCTGGACCGACCATAAGAATCTTGAGTATATCAGAACTGCCAAAAGATTGAACTCCAGGCAGGCTCGGTGGGCACTTTTTTTCGGTCGTTTTGATTTTTCTCTCTCGTACCGCCCGGGTTCCAAAAACATCAAACCCGATTCCTTATCTCGTATTTTTGACAGTTCCGAACGCCCGTCCACTCCCGAGTGCATTTTACCCGAGACGCTTTTCGTCTCCTCACTCACATGGGAGGTCGAATCGAGGGTCAAGACGGCCCTAGAAGGGGTAATGCCTCCGCCCGCTTGCCCACCGAATCGATTATTTGTGCCGGAGGAATTAAGGTCTGACGTTATCCAGTGGGGGCATTGTTCCAACGTGGCTTGTCATCCAGGAGTAAATCGCACCGGCTTTCTGGTCAAGCAACGATTCTGGTGGCCGCGCATGGCTCGTGACATTCACAGTTTTGTTTTGGCTTGCTCGGTTTGTGCCACTGGTAAGACTTCCAATCGACCCCCAGATGGGTTACTCCAACCGCTGCCGGTGCCTTCGAGACCCTGGTCCCACATCGCACTAGATTTTGTCACCGCCCTCCCGCCCTCTCAGGGCAACACGGTTGTTTTGACCGTGGTGGACCGATTCTCGAAGGCAGCTCATTTCATTCCCTTGCCCAAATTACCGTCAGCCAAGGAGACAGCGGTAACTGTCGTAGACCACGTCTTTCGCTTACATGGCCTCCCGATGGACGTGGTTTCCGACAGGGGTCCCCAGTTTGTGTCCAAATTTTGGCAAGAGTTTTGTAGATTACTGGGAGCGACTGTTAGTCTGTCCTCCGGGTTTCATCCCCAGAGCAATGGCCAAACGGAGAGAGCCAACCAAGATTTGGAGAGAGTGTTGCGATGTTTGGTCTCCAAGAATCCTTCCTCTTGGAGCCAGCAACTCTCTATGGTGGAGTACGCCCACAATGCATTACCAGTGTCATCCACGGGCCTATCTCCGTTTGAATGTAGTTTAGGTTACCAGCCACCCATTTTTCCCAGTATGGAATCCGAAGTCGCGGTCCCCTCTGCTCACGCCTTCGTCCAGAGGTGTCACCGCACTTGGACTAGAGCCCGTGAGACTCTACTCCAAGTGGGGGCGCGCACCAAGGCCAAAGCCGATCGCCACCGGTCTAAGCCTCCCGTTTACGTCGTTGGTCAAAAAGTGTGGCTTTCTACTAGGAACATTCCACTCCGCTCCGTTTCTAATAAACTTGCTCCCAAATTCATTGGCCCGTTCACTGTCACCAAAATCATTAGTCCGGTGGCAGTCCGCCTCAACCTTCCTCCAGTGTACAGGAGGATTCATCCCGTCTTTCATGTATCCAAGATTAAACCCGTGTTTCATTCTCCCATTAATCCGCCAGCCCCGGTTCCCCCCCCGCCGCGACTCGTAGACGGGGAACCCACATTTTCGGTAAACCGCATACTGGACTCAAGACGGAGGGGACGCGGATTTCAGTACTTGGTGGACTGGGAGGGTTACGGTCCGGAGGAGAGAAGTTGGGTACCTGCGAGAGACATACTGGATCACTCTCTGATTGATGACTATAATCGACAGGTAGGGGAGCCTGGGAACGCCAGGAGGCGTTCTTAGGGGAGGGGTACTGTCACGGTTCACACATCCACGGTCTCTCCTTGTCCCGTGGTTTGTCATGTGTGAGCGTGCTGTAAGTGTGGGGGGCGTGGCCGAGCCATCATCAGCTCACTTCCCTCAGCTGTGCCTCGTCATCTGCGCCAGCTGTAGCCCATTTCCTCTGCCATAAATACCCATCTCTCCTTCCTCTCCTCTGTCAGATCGTTCTTGATGTCTTCCTGCTACAGTGTTCCAGTCTTCACGTCATCATCTCGTCATCTGTGGTTCTGTTTGCTGTCGTGGATCGGAGTTCGTGTTGGTGTCATCGTGTCCTCGTCTCGTGTCTGGAGTTTCCCGGTCACCGTCTGTTCCTGTCTTCACCACCACTCCACCGCATAGCCCATCCAGTTCCTGTGTCACTCCATTACCTCTACCCTGTCGGTGTCTCACTTCATTATAGTAATAAACTTTGTTATTCACTTGCACACTGTTTCCTCATCTCTGCAGCCGATCATGACAAGGGGAGGCAGGGGGGCTGTGACTTTCCTGAAGTCCACAATCATCTCCACTGTTTTTTGGGCATTAAGCTCCAAGTTGTTGCTGTTACACCAGGACACCAGCCGCTCCACCTCTCTCCTGTAGGCAGACTCATCACCATCCGAGATGAGCCCGATAAGAGTGGTGTCATCCGCAAACTTAACCAACTTCACGGAGTCATGGCTGGAGGTGCAGCAGTTGGTGTACAAGGAGAAGAGCAGAGGAGAAAGTACACAGCCCTGTGGAGAACCTGTGCTGATAGTTTGAATGTCAGAGACATTCTTCCCCAGCCGCACGCACTGCCTCCGGTCCGTTAGGAAGTCAGTGATCCACCTACAGGTGGAATCAGGCACGTTGAGCTGAGCGAGCTTGTCCTGGAGCAGAACCGGAAGGATGGTATTGAATGCAGAGCTGAAGTCCACAAACAGGATCCTGGCATAGGTTCCTGGAGAGTCCAGATGCTGAAGGATGAAGTGGAGGGCCAGGTTGATGGCGTCGTCTACAGACCGATTAGCTCTGTATGCAAACTGCAGAGGGTCCAGGAAGGGGAAGGTGAAAGACTTGAGGTGGGGCAAAACCAGGCGCTCAAATGACTTCATGACTACAGACGTGAGCGCCACAGGCCTGTAGTCATTTAGTCCAGTAATCCTGGGCTTCTTGGGTACGGGAATGATAGTAGACAGCTTGAAACAGGCTGGGACGTGGCATAACTCCAGGGAGGTGTTAAAGATGTCTGTGAAGACAGGAGCCAGTTCGTTAGCACAGTGTCTCAGGGTGGAAGGAGAGACACCGTCCGGGCCTGGGGCTTTTCGAGGGTTTTGCATTTTAAAAGTTTTAGTCACATCCTGCATGGAGAGTGTGAGGGCAGTGGGGGAGGAGGAGGGGTCCGGGGTTAGCTTAGCTGCAATGTCCATTGTAAGCAGTGGGGTGGGGGAGTGGTGCGAGACCTCAAACCTTGCATAAAAGGTGTTGAGCCTTTCTGCTAATTGTCGGTCGTCCACAGCAGGGGGGGCTTTGGGCCTGTAGTTTGTGATCTCCCTCAAACCTCTCCAGACAGAGACAGAGTCATTGGACCAAAATTGTTCCTTCAGACGTGTATTGTACTTCAACTTAGCCTTCTCCACTTCCTTGCTAAATGTGTACTTACTCTGTCTGTACGAGTGAGGGTCTTTACTTCTGTGCGCTATTTCTTTCTCCTTCCTTAGCTGCCTCAGTCTGGGTGTGAACCAGGGTTTATCGTTATTAAAAGTCACCCTGGTGCGAGATGGAATAATGCTGTCCTCACAGAATTGAATGTATGACGTCACGGTGTCCGTATACTCATCCAGACTATCTGTGGTAGCTTTGAACACATCCCAGTCAGTCATGTCCAAACATGTGCGAAGCTCCTCCACAGCCTCGCTGGTCCACTTTTTAGAAGTCCTCACAGTAGGTTTTGAGAGCTTCAGCCGTTGTTTATATGCAGGGATGAGGTGAACCATGACATGATCAGAAAAACCGAGAGCAGCGCGGGACACGCTTCTATAAGCTCCACTAACTGTTGTGTAACAATGATCCAGCGTGTTCTGCTCTCTCGTCGGGCATTTAATGAACTGTTTGTACTTTGGCAGTTCCTGGCTCAAGTTTCCTTTGTTAAAATCGCCAAGGATAATAAGTAAGGAGTCCGGGAAGGTCTGTTCCACATCCAGTATCTGTTCAGCGAGTGCGCGTTGAGCCTCATGCGCGTCCGCGCATAGCGGAATGTAAACAGCAGCTAGAATGAATGAAGCAAACTCACGTGGAGAGTAGAAATTTACATGGTCCCCTGAGAATACCATGGTAATACCACAGTATCGCGTACAATTACCAATAAAACATGGTACATTAGGTATTTTTTCTTAGTTCATTACACTTTTGTAAACATTAATACTCTAATTATGGGTATAAAACATTAATGGCTGAGACAGCTGGTTATTAATAGGCAAATATGATTCTTTAAAAAAGTACTTTGCTACTATAGTACTGTAATTTACATTGGAATTAAATTTAATTAACATGGTACAGTTGGTAATGTCCAATTACCATCTTTTTAAAAAACAAATATATATAATGTTTGATTCCGTAACTTATTATAAATTAACTTTTCATCTCATAATTTAAACTTTTTGTCATAAACATGAATTATCTCATAATTTCAACTTTGTACCTGAAATTCTGAATTTATGTACAAATTGACTTTTGAATTTTAGCACAGAATTTTTTTATCATAATTTCATAATTATTATTCATCGTTTCAACATTTTGGGACTGGTTATGACTTTTACTGCAAACTTTTTAATCTCATCATTATGACTCAGTATTATAGAATTTCACTGTTTGTCAAAATTAGGACTTTTCGTCTCATAATTTAAACTTTTTATCATACTTATGGCTTCTCTCATAATTTCAACTTTGCATCTCAAACTTTGAAAGTTTATGTCAGAATTTCAATTTTATTGGACAAGTATCACTTTTATCTCAAAAGTTCGACTTTTTAATCGTATTATCATCATAATTATGACTTTACATCTCATAATTTAAACTTTTTTTCATACTTATGATCATAATTTCAACTTTGTATCTCAAACTTTGAAAGTTTATGTCCGTATTGACTTTGAATTTGATAACATACTTTTTATCTCATAATTAAAACTTTTTGTAGGTTTATTACAACTTTTATCTCAAAAGTTAGACTTTTTAATCAAATCATTATGACTCCGTATTATATAATTTCGACTGTCATAATTATGACTTTTCGTCTCATAATGTTAACTTTTCATCATAATTATGATTTATCTCATAATTTCAGAATATCTCATGATTTTGTAACTGATTATAAACATTTTAAATGTATGCAATAATATAACAAAGTATGCTGTGTTTTAGTATTATTAGTGAGTATATTATTATTAATATTTCTAGGGTCCTTGGTAAAACCTGACACATTTTAATGAGAATTTCCAGCAAATGTTTACATTTTAAAAAATAAACTATCCATCTCAATAATCCCAGCTGTTCTTACTAACAAATATAGTGGGTTTAACCATTTAATTTTTGACAAAGACAACACAGGAACCCCCAGCACTTTCACTGTGGGACCCTGAACCATTTCAGTCTTGCACTTTCACACCCAGCCCACCCATCAGCTCCTCTTTCTGGATCCAGGACTCTCATCGCCTCCATGTAAGGGCAGGCCGGCCTGGATTTAATAGCTTGTGTGGTCCGGCCATGTTCAGGGACCCTCTTAGATTTCTCCAAGGAGCTCAAGTGTTGAACTGCGAGGAGCTGACTTTCTAAGTATATTTCCTGACCCCGCTGCACCAAATGCAAGAAGATGCCAAACTATGTTGAGGGCACATCATTTCCACAAAGACACCCTGAAACCTAAAACAAGGGTTATAACATTTGGAAAACTGCCACCATGAGATCTGGTGTCCTTTGGGTCCATTTAGGAGATTGAATTTCAGGTTAAAAACAACCATTTACATACATATTATTAGTGTTGTCATCATTTTTTTTTTTTTTTTAACCCTCCGGATACTGCATTAGAATCAAATGGTATGAATGGTAGGAGTTTTTTATGGCTAAATGGGGTTCTGCTCTATGCACTGCTGTGACACATTATGATGTCAGTAATGTCATGACCCATCTGTGATCTCTGGCCTTGCTCTGTCACATGAACTTATGAGAAACAGCTGATTTTAACTGGCACATACAGCCAACATGCACAAGCCAGGGTTTGACACAGGACTATCACAGCTACTGCTGAGGTTTTGCGGTGCTGCAGAGAGGACGATAACTATAGTGGTAAAGCTTCAATAATCACCCAGTAAGAATTGTGAAGTCCACACCACAACTACAGTATAATGATAATGACAGGTATGGAAGCCTATTCCTGCCAAATGAGAAGAAAAGTAATTTTTTGTCAAATTTGTTTTTATCTAATATTGACTTAATTATTATCTCATAATTATGACCTTTAATGTAATAATTCTGACTAATCTCATAATTGACTTTGTATGTCATAATTTAGATTTTTTTTTCTTATCATTATGACTCAGTATCATATAATTTCTAAAGTTTATCATAATTATGACTTTTCATCTCATACTTTAAACTTTTTGTCATAAATATGACATCTCATAATTTCGACCTTGTATCGCAAATTTTAAGTTTATGTCCAAATTGACTTTTGAATTTGATAATTGACTTTTTATCTCATAATTTTCATTTTCTGGGACTATTATGACTTTTACCTCAAACTTTCAGTCTTTTAATCTCATCATTATGATTCAGCATTTTATCATTTTGAACGTCTGCAATAATTATGACTTTTCATCTCATAATTGAAACTTTTTGTCATTAACATGACTTCCGTCATAATTGAAACTTCATATCTCAAATTTTGAAAGTTTATGTCTAAATTGACTTGATAATTAACTTTTTATCTGATAATTTCAACTTTTTGTTGGTCTACAACTTTTATCTAAAAATTTAGACTTTTTATTCAAATGATTATGACTCTAGTATTACATCATTTCAACTGTTTGCCATAATTATGAGTTTTCAGCTTATAATTTAAACGTTTTGTCATAATTATGACTTACCTCATATTTTATACTTGGTTTCTCAAAGTTTTGGACGCCTATGTCCAAACTGACTTTTGCATTTGATGAATGATTTTTATCTCAATTATGACTTCATTCCATAATTATGACTTATGAAAGAACTTTCAGAATATTTTTTTTCCAGCTAATCAATGATAAAAAAAAACATTGACAGAGAATTTGAATCCACGTGAATTTAATGAGCTTAAGCACTGCAGATGACATAATGGCTGTGCGTGCTTACAATAAACAGAACGATATTGTTCTGGTACCAACATTTATTAACGTGGATGCTATATAGTTATCGTTCTTAGATGCTGGTTTATACACTTGAACTCTATGCAATCAATTGACCTTTTAGAACAATAAAATAGGTGATTAAAATCTTTTATTGAACTTAAATTGAACGAGGGACCATCATATATTTTTTGTATGACTCAAATCATACAATTTAATACAAATTAACAATCAATTCACTAAAATGTACAACAGTTACATTTTCTCATGAAATCGAAGAACTATTTGTGCATAACTTGGCCATTAAAATGAATGTGACTTGACAAACAATACATTTTATACATTCATATATGCATTTTATTTTTCATTTTTACATCACTTCTTTTTAGGTTACATGACCACAATCAACTGATGGTGGCACATTATCTCACATTTATATTAGAAAATGAAAAAATATTGTGTTTAGATTTCATATTTACACTTCTTTAACACTTTTATACCTTGTAATTTATAAACTTAATTTAATTTATGCATATATAAATATTTTTTTTTTTATATTTAATTTTTATTTCTAAAGAGCTGTGGGTTTCAGCTTCCACTGGGCTGCTGGTCAACTCTACCACCATCTGGTCATTCGCTGGAAATCAAGTTTCAGAGACAAATCCATGTTAATACAAAACTTGATTACTCCAAATGCAGAATATTTCTGTGCAGTTCTGAGTGTGCCCTCGTCCGGGCCATGAGAATGTCACCTTGTGTCTCGCTTGTGGATATTGCACTTCTGTTCCCATGGAAAGAGGGTCTGTGATTACATCAGCACA
The DNA here is from genome assembly GCF_936440315.1 of Barbus barbus. Classification (NCBI taxonomy): domain Eukaryota; kingdom Metazoa; phylum Chordata; class Actinopteri; order Cypriniformes; family Cyprinidae; genus Barbus; species Barbus barbus. Next base: position 6,900,730 of record NC_136726.1, on the reverse strand, counting down.
CCAGGAATGTGCCTGGGTCTCTTCTGGTGTTTGTGTGTTTGGCCATTAGAGGGCAGATTAAGTCATATATTTGTGTGTTTTCTTTACCACATATAGGAGTCCATACAAGATTAGTACAAATGACAGAAAAGAGACTGGCAGCGATAGTAACTACATTTCTTTATAATTAATGCAATGATATAATTATACTACCGATCATGTGTTTTTCTTTCTTTCTTTCTAAGAAATCATCACATTATATAATATGTTTTTATAATTTACACAGAATTTGAAATCCATTTACAATTTTTTCTGCTGTCTGAAATTTTGATGGCATTTGAATTTTTTTTAATTTTTTTTTTTAGGTTTTTGGATAATAGTTAACGAATGAAAAGCTGATGACCTCTCTGGTAGCTAAAAGGTAAAAACAATTGGTAGTGACTTTTGTCATGGCTGTGCCTGTGAGGTAGTTATGAAATATTTATTAAACTAAAATTAATTGTAATTATTCATTTCAAATAACTACATTTATTTGAATTATAATTAAAACAAATTGAAAATGCTTCAAAATTATATTTTTTGCTTCGAAATTTTATTTCTAGATAAGAAAACAAATACATTTGTTTGCTCAATCTAAGTCTCAGACTATAAATATATTCCATGGTTTAAACTGGGGTATCAAAGAATGATAAACACTCGAAGGCATTCAGAGAGGGTCTGAGAAAGAATGATGGGATTGAGATGTCATGGGACATTTTTAAAACGTATTGTATCTAAGCCCTGTGAGGGAATCCAAGTCATTATTCAACATTTCTTTGCCTAAAGTGGTTGAGTTCAGTTAGCGTATATCCAACTGGACAAGCAAACGTGAAAAATGGGACGTATTTTTATGAGTTTACATTTCACAAAAGGTCATTTTTGAGATATACATATGTGTAAATTACAACAAAATGTAATTAAAAACACCTTTGCTTTGCTATGCCAAGAAATACAAACATGTATGTTTCTCATCAAACCTCCTGGATCTGACAATGAATATACCCAGACTCATTAGCTAACATGCTCTCTTCTTCTCTTAGAACAGACTCCATCGAGCCAAATATGGTTGTTTTTATTCTTCCACCAAAATTCTGGCTTTTTAAATTGCCAATTTTCTTACACAGGTTTCACCTTGGCCTCGATCAGCAAGCAGACGTTGTTGTAAACATCCACTGACGTCAACCCCATTTGCCCACTTGTAAGAAGTGAACCACATGGCCTCTGATTACCCTATTAGAAAAAAGTATCACCTCTGAGCTGTTATCTCAGTCTGTCGGTATGTGCTGCATGCTGTTCCTATTCCCAAAACACAGCAGGGTTAACAACCTCTGGAAACTCAATTCCTCATAGTGGGGACAGATTACTGGGGCATTAGTCTGTTAAGACTTGATGCTTTGCCTTTGTGCTTTAGAGCTTTACATTGAGGCAATGCTAGAAACACAGACAATACAATGGACTACCACTGATAAGACAACAACTAATTAAACAGGTACAATAATTATAACAAAATTGCTGTTTAACATTATTTTTGCGCTACTGAATAAGATAACAGTTAGTGTTATACCCTGAATGTGGCTATAATTATCGATAACTGGATCATATTAATAACCGATGAAGATTATAATCGACTACGAATTTCATTATCGATTAGTCGAGTCTGTTCTTTGCTCACGAAAATCCACCGTTGTGGTTTTGACCAGGCATTTTTTTTAATGAAACTAACAGTGAGCTTATGTAGGAAAAGTTTACAACACAAATTATTACAAACATGCTTTACATTAAATTCTCAAGTAAACTCATTAGCATTAGCTTGTCAAGTGCTTTAACAATGGTGTGCTGTTTGCAATGCGTTTAAGAGACGTTTTCCCTATAGCGCATAGTTTACGTTTTACTTTTATATCATCATCTGCAGATATCAGAAATTCATGTGAGTATTTACATTTTGTATAATGCTCATCTGAACTCCTAACAGCAGGAAAATCTCACAGTCACATTTCGCATTGCGCATGCACGTAAACAGACAAAATGCATTAGAAGTGCAACAATTCAGACTACAGCACATTACTGTTTTTGCTAAAATATTGGACATAATTTTTTCATAAAAAATGTAATGGCGAGTTTACATCTTACAATTGGATCTCATAATTGCAAGTCTATATCTCCTATATGTGATAGAATTCTCAGAATTGTGAGGAAAAAAACAAAGTCAGGATTGCGAGATAAAGTCGTAATTACATTTATTTAACTTTCTTCTCCTGCATCTCTTTGTGCAGTCCAGTATGGCAGCACAGGTTTGTTTGTTTGAGCTTCGCCCACTAATTTACAGACGTGCATTTACATTTCCTTCATCGTGAGGCTTATTCATTTCACTTTTGGTGAAAAGGGTTTTACATTTGCCAAAACATTTACTTTTTATATTGAAAAGAAACAATCATGGCCAGCCCAGATGAGAGTAATGCAGTAAATGCATTCATTTCCATAAAAAGTAACTAAGTAATGCAATTCGTTACTTTTTTAGGGAGTAACTCAGTATTGTAATGCATTATTTTTAAAAGTAACTTTTCCCAACACTGGTTAACACTTTTTTCTTTATTAACCTGCTTATTTTTGGTATTTTAGTTTTAGAGCTGAAAACCAGCTATTTTATTTGTATGAGATCAAATCAAAATGAAAGAATCAAAGTTACGATTGACCATTTAGAGTATTTATCTTCTCATTTATTCTTCATGTTTAGAGTATGGCTTTTACACAAAGTTGTGTTATGCTTGGAGTCTCTAATGGGATTGCAGCTTAACGTGATGGCATGGCCTCTGGTTTTCACTCCATTTTAAAAGGCTATAAAATTGTCCTGCAGCTTTGTCCAAACAAGCTGGAATTTAGAGAGCAGCTCTGTGAAATTTGTCATGATATTGGCCCATAAAATCTGAACATAAAGTCCATGATGCATTTTAGGTAGAAGTGATGGTGAAGTGGTAGTGTGGTGTGCTAGTTCAATGCCTGCTTCATCAGCAGCAGTCCGGCCTTGAGCAAGACGACTAACCCCAGACTAATTGTCCCTACAATAAATATAATATACAGAAGGTCACTTCAAATATCAGTGAATCTTCATCTCCAAGTGTTAAAAACATACTAGGGGTAGGACATTTCTGGTGTTTGTATTTCATTAATAAATGACTGGCATCAAAACTGGCTCCTTTTGGGTTTATAATAAACAGATAACTACTGAGGCCTGTTTGCTAATTTATTTACTTCTATGGTAAAACTCTACATACTGTGAATCAAAATGATAGTTGTTAAAAAGTATTTGAAGTCTTGTGTCATAGTAATGACTGAACATAAAAGCTTATTTTGTTTTTCCATTACATCACTGTGCAGATCTCCAATCTTGATACTTTGACATTGTGTTCTGTTGATGTCAGTTTGTGAGTTGGTGTTTGAATGTGTAAAAGATTTCAACCTTTTGAAAATAATGTTGCCAGAATCCTAAAACGAAACCATCTTACTTATATAGAGAAAACAATATTGGAGAGAAAGAAAAGGAGAATACAGGAGGCGCTCAGTAACTCAGAAAACCAAATGCCCAATTTTGTCCATTAAATAATCGAAAATTAAATCCATAAATATCCATAAAAATGAAAAATATATAAAATTAGAGTGTAAGAGTAATGCATAATTAAAGAAAAAAAAATGCTTCAGAGGCACAAATTATTGTTTTTGGGTTTTTTTTCCTGCTGAGAAATGTATCTCTGGACTCTTCACAGGGCAGTCCACACATCTTTCTGACCTTACAATTTATGGCAGGACTGGGACCTGTGAGCAATGGAAAGAGTAATATAATCTTCTGAGTCATCTCTTACCCTGAAGACTTCAATTCTTGTCTCATCGGGGAAGATAATGTTTTCCTCTTGCTCTCAGGGTCCTATAAAAGCCATTTGCCAAACTCCAGGGGGTTTGTCATTAGCCTCTAAAAGTGATGTCCATCTAGCCACTCAGCCATAAAGAGCTGTTTGATAACATCCTGCTGAGAAGGTTGTTCTTCCTGAAGGTTCTCCCATCTCAGTTTGATCTTTACCTGACTTTCTCCATATGTAAGTGCAAGCATAATATCTGGACAGTCACAGCCAAGATTAGCGGTACACAATTGTCCAGTCTATTTGTTTAATGGGTGTCCCCCAGGGTTATGTTATGGGCTCTGTTGTATTCTCTCCACAACTACAAATTTAAAGTACAAGGAGCAACATATTGGCACATAATTATCTCAAAAGATAAATGCAATTATTATAGAATTAAAAAATGTAATATATGGTTTGTTTTCACTTTTATTGAAGCCCATGCACAGTTACAAGGATATTTCTGGTGATGGCCAGTGTGTGGCTGTGGAGCTTCTAAAATGTTTAGGATGGTTGCTAGAGTATTGCTAGGGTTGTTCTGAGTGGTTGCTAGGTAGTTACTTATTAATCTACACAAAAGACTAGTTTATGTGTGTTTTTTTGTATTTGAGAGGGCAGGACTGTGTAAGTGGGAGACAACAGGAATGTGGGTAGTGGCTTGAAACTCTTGCTGTGTGTGAGTGTGTGTGAGGGAGTGCAGGACTCTGCATTCCCATGGTGAGTCATAGGTCAGCGCATAGTCCTGCGAAATGACAGGGTCTATTTCCTGTGATAATTAGCATTTTCATTTTATCTGTGAGTTGAGACAAGCAAAAAGTGAAAGGTTGAGCGAGAAATACCTAGTCAGTTCTTTCTCTAAACCCACAGCACCACTAGCTCAAAATTTGTATGATCCTCCATTACAATTATTCAAAGGTCGTATGATATGTATATATATATATATATATATATATATATATATATATATATATATATGTATGTATATATATATATATATATATATCATTCTCTGTAAACCCTAGAGATGGTTGTGTGTGAAAATCCCAGTAGATCAGACGTTTTTGAAATACTCAGACCAGCCCGTCTGGCACCAACAAACATTCCACGTTCAAAGTCACTTAAATCCCCTTTCTTCCCCATTCTGATGCTCGGTTTGAACTTCATCAAGTCGTCTTCACCACATCTAGATGCCTAAATGCATTGAGTTTCTGCCATGTGATTGGCTGATTAGCAATTTGTGTTACCAAGCAATTGAGCAGGTGTACCTTGGCCGGTGAGTGTATATATATATATTTTTAATATTTTTAATACCACACATACAGTGTTCTCACTACCGGGCAGACACCACTGAAGTAGGTGTCCTGAGAAATTTTAATGCGCTACAGTGTATGTTCTCCCAGGGATGGCTTGTGGTCTAGAATCTAGACTAAGTTCTCTGAAAATTTCTCTCTGTGGAGTTGTATCTTGGAGAAGGAGGCAGATGGCTGCAGGTGCTGAAGTCTCTAACATACCCTGTGAGGATTATGCGATGCAAAGTTTTCAGCGCAGAAGTTTATTAATGTCAGACTGCTGTTGGTGTGCTTCAACTTCACTAAAACCAGACATCATGCTGAGCATGAGGTGGTAAGAAAACATGTATAAATTCTTGCCTTCATGGAATTAAAGAAAAAATGAAAATTTGCTGAAAATGTACTACTCACCCTTAATTTGTTCAGGATGTAAATGAGTTTGATTCTTCATCGGAACGGATTTGAAAAGATTTAACATTACATAACTTTCTCACTAATGTATTATTTGCAGTGAATGGGTGCTGTCAGAATGAGAGACCAAACAGCTGATAAAAAACATCACAATAATCCACAAGTAATCCAATTCAAACCATTGCTTTTAGCTAAAGAATATATTCTATCATAATAGTGCTTTCTCCCAAGAAAAAGTCTGAATTATAGAGAAATGTGCAAAGATCCAGCACCATTTAAAAGTGATGACAGTTCAAAACAGTGCTAAATACATATATGGGTGGATGTGAAAGGACAATAGGGGATATACTTTTTCACTGGATGAAGTGTTATTATGAATTATGAACTCATATTTGAAGTAATGGTTAAAATGCATAATGGTGGATTTGTTTCTTACAAACATGCAGCTTTCCACTTGGCAAGATGTTAACTGATGAACTGGAGTGGTGGGGATTACTTGTGGATTATTGTGATGTTTTTATCAGCTATTTGGACTCTCATTCTGACGGCACCCATTCACTTCAGAGGATCCACTGGTGAGCAAGTGAAGTAATGATGTATTTCTCCAAATCAGTTCCAGGGAAACAAACTCAACTACATCTTGGATGGCCTAAGGGTGAGTACTTTTTCATTTTGGGTAAAGTATACCTTTAATATGTTATACTTTCGAGATATCCGTGCATCCACAAATTCTAAAAGCTGTTATAGAACAATTCTATAATCAATAAATTAATATTGAGATGCAGTAAAGTTGGGTTTTTTCCATTTTTGCTGTGTGAACAAAAATAGTAACAAAACAAGGCAAAATCTGAATTGCTGCAACTCACTATAGTGGTGTTTCATTCCTGGATGAATCAGTGTTTTATTTATATTTTTTAAACAAATTGGTTGAATTAATAATTCAATGAGTCACTCATACTGTCATAATTCAACTCACTCATACTGTGACAATTCCTGTCATAGGCGTAACCTGTAGAAATAATCATTGAAAAATTCCCATCAGAAATGCACAGACAATTCAAGAACTGGAACTAATTATTGTATAATAAAAAGTAGTTGCCTTCTCTATTAATTTCATGATTGCGAAATAAGTTTGTCATCAAATGCACTGTACATACTCAGTGTATCTTTTCACTTTACAGGTTCAATTGAGGGCTGCAAATGACTTGATTTCTCCCCCACAACTTTACTATTGTCCTCTGAGCTTCTTCTGTCAGTGTTTCACATAACATGACTCATATTTATGAGTCTGTGAGTTGAACTGTCATTAGCACAGCTGTGCTGGAGTGAGAGAGTATTGACATGTTTGACAAGGTCTTGGCCAACATCCTGGAACCCATCCTAACTTTTGTGTGTTGATTTCTGTTGATGTCACTACATACAGTACGTATGCAAATACAATATTTAATACTGGCATGAAACAAATAAGAAAAATCAGGATATTTAAGAGTTTTTAGTTACAGTAAGTTACAACTTTGTGTCAGATGTTTTTCAGCAAAAGTCTCAATTCGTTCTCCATTTATAATCTCATTACTGTCTAGGAGAAACAATCCAGATGTTAAGTGATAATTTTTCCCCAATGAAGATAAATCAACCAAATATTATAGAAAGAAAGGCATCCTATGGAAAGCAAGTCTTGTTTGAGAACTAATGGAGATCTGTGAGTTCTTCATTATATGCTTTGACTTACTCGCAATCACATTCACTATCAGATGATTCACTCAGTAAAACTGTCTAGACTACAGAGTTTCCCAACCGGTTTTGTCATATGTCCTGACACGACCCCAGCAGTTAAACATCCCCCAAACTCCTTCATGCAGCACTTTCAGTGTTATTAACTAAAACTAAAATTATTAGATTAATTTAGACTAGATTATTTCAGCTTTATTTCAGTATTTCAGTATATATATATATATATATATAACTGAATTAAAGCTGAAATGTAAACAATAAAAAAAATTCAAAACAATTCTAAGCTTAAAAAAACTTAAAAGTTGAAATGTTAAAATAACTTACAAATAAATGAAAGATAAATATAAATAATAAAAATAAAAGCAAACTATTAAAAGTAATTTTTGTTAACTGAAATAAAGCTGAAATAAATATTTTAATTTTCTTAAAAGTTGAAATAATAAAATAACTAAAACATAAATAAAAAAATTAGAAACACTAATAAAGATGTCAAAAGTAAACTATTAAAAATAGTTTTTGTTGACTGAAATAAAATAAAATATAAACTTTAGATTTTTAAAAACTTGCTAAAAATATTAATAATACTGAAAAAGCTAGAAATACCTAACTTAAACAAACAAATTAAAGATAAATAGAAATATTAAGCACATCATAAAATGATTATAAATATAACTAATATTAAAATTAAAACTAAAAATTCAAAAATAAGCTAATCCACAACAACTATAAATACTAAAATTGCATATATAAATAATACTAAAATGACACTGGTATATTATTATTATATTAGCTACCAAATATGTTAACATTTCCATTACTATGATTCACTTTTAATATTAAATGTAAAATCTAATCAGTATTGAGGGTAAAAATCAGACTGTTGAGCTTCCTCTAGCAATGATAGATAGATCTCTTGATGGATTTTAAACCATTCCTTTACAAATATTAACAAGGCCACTAAATCTGCAACTGAAACTCAAACAGAAAGTTCAGCTGTAACTCAGCTGAAGGACTTGAGTTCTTCATGATGTATTTCTCTGTGTGGGCCGGTGGGCCAGTGTTCAAACGAGGGCTGGACTTGTTAAACAAGGCTCAGTAAAGAGCTGAGGACTGCCATGCTGAGTGCTGGTATTGTCTGGAGAGAGACCCAAACAGTCTACAGGCCTGAATGCTGTGTAGTAACCGGGTTAACGAGACAGTTGCTTCAGTGGATTGCAACAGCAGTGTGTTTATGTGTGTGAATGTGGCTGTGTGTGGTGAAAAATGAGAGCAGAGACGGTGTAAACATGTTGATACGGAAATCTGCTTTGAACAAATGAGACACTGATTAGCTTCAGTTGCTGAGGTTGAGAATTAAAAGTGAATTGTGTAATTATTTTCCTGGTTAATATGTCAGATAAATAAGCAATCCGTAGGTTGATTTCCTGAAAAGTGTAAACACTGCGTCTATGGTGGTTACTGCTTCTTTGAAAGACCCTTAAAACACTGGATGAAGATGGAAAAATCACACACTTCCCCTTTAATTATATTTAAGTATCAAGCAATATTTAGTTTGAGTATAGAGTTTAATAAGGTGAATGAATTAGGGAAATCTAACAGTGGGCAATAATAATAATAATAAAAAATGAAACTCTCATATAAACTCTCATATAAAAAATTATTGCATCTCACATTTTATGTGACCCTGGACCACAAAACCAGTCATAAGGGTCTTTTTTTTTTTTATTGAGATTTACACATCATCTATCATAGGATAGGACAAAATTTGGCTGAGATACAACTATTTAAAAATCTGAAATCTGAGGCTGTAAACAAATAAATATCTAAATATTGAGAAAATCACCTTTAAAGTTGTCCAAATGAAGTTTTTAGCAATGCATATTACTTATCAAAAATTAAGTTTTGATATGGTAGGAAATTTACAAAATATCTTCATCTATACTTAATATCCTAATGATTTTTGACATAAAAGAAAAAGCGTTAATTTTGACCCATAAAATTGTTTGGCTATTGCTACAAATATACCCGTGCTACTTGTGGCTGGTTTTGTGGTTCAGGGTCACAAATAAGTATTTGTCCTAAATATTTCTCTTCATTTGAAAGTCTGGGTTTGGAACAAGAGTAAAACAATTAAATATATAAATGAATGTCAGAGTCATTAAAGGCATGATGTGACTCCTTGACACATTTCTTTTGTTCGTCTACTACAAGTTTCTTTGGAGAGAAAACATAAATCATAAATGTAAATGTAAAGTAAATGCATGAAGTTGAAGTTCTTTTCTGTCACTTTTGATAAATGAAATGCATTCATGATGAATAAACATATTAAAATCTTTCTTTAAAAAGTAAAAATCTCGCTGACCTCAAACTGTTGAACAGTAGTGTAATTGTCATCAGTATGATTAATACTGCAGGTGTAGGAGACAAAAAATGGCAAGTATCAAAATACTTGCTGAAGTTTGTTTGTAAGCATGTCTGAGAGCTTTGCTACCAATGTAAGCACAGTTAAAGGAAGACTGAGTTCTGGGTTTGGGACGGGGGTCTTGTGGGGGGCTGGATTCATAGCATGGGGTGGGGGGTATCAGCTTACATTTTCCCCTGGGACGGCCACATGACCCTGGAAAAGAGGAAAAAGGAGGGGGGAAAGATGTTAGGTTATGGTCTGTGCTCTCTCAATGAGAACCACATGCAGGAAAGAGAAAAAAAAATAGAGGGAGGAGAGGAGGAGGGGACAGAGTGTGACTAAAGCCAGTCTCTGAAATCAGACCGAGTGCCGCGTGGATCTCTCCTCAAAAGCTGAGCGTCCGAGGAAAGAGCATCAGCATTTGTGAGCAACAGATTCCACGGAATACCAAACTTCCAAGAATTCCAAACTCGCAGAAGAAAGAACAATGTCAAGTGCAATCATGAGACGAAGCTCCAGCAAGCAAGGCTTGCAGAACCTCCTGAGGTGAGGACTTTGTGTGCCAGACTTTCGCATTAAATCATTTAAGGCTTGCGGATGGGATTTCAGGTGTGATGATGGGCGTATGTTTTGTTTTCTTTGTTCTTTTGCAATCGCTAATGTCAGTTTTATGGGTAATGATACAACATTGGTTATTCTTGTTTGAAATGAAAGGGATTCATGTTAATATTTCATGCACTATATGACACCACAGCCTATATTTCAATGCCATGTTGTGTTCTTTAAGAACCTGTCATCCTTTGTTATGAGAAGACCAGAACTTTTTGCATTTGAGAAATTAATGTATCGGTTTTGGGGTAGTTGACATTAAACATTAAGATTGTAGTTTAAACTTTGCATATACATGAAGGAAACTGGTAATCATTTATTTTGTAAATTATAACTATATAATATATATTGAGTCATTCTTAATCATAAAATTGTAAAAAAAAAAAAAAAAAAAAATGTATTAGTTTAAAATGGGCTTGTGGAGCATCATTATGAATATATAAACTGAACAGTATGAATATTCCCACAATTCACTAGTAAACTAATAAACTTTACAATAAATTAACAAAAAAATGGCAAGTAATACGTTGTGATTTGTGAATATGGAAGCTTGTTTCTACCACAGGATGAAAAATACAAAAATGTAATTTTGACCATTTATCTCAAAATTAAAAACATTTCTTGCAACTGGGGAAAAAAAGTCAGAATTGAGAGATATAAATTCATATTTCTGAGAAAAAAAGTCAAAATTGTGAGGAAAAAAGCCAAAATTGTGAGACATTAACTCAAGATGTAAACTAGAAAAATGTGGTGGGGAAAAAAATCTGAATTTTGAAGCAAAAAGACTAAAATAGTATTTTCTTGTATTTCTGTATTTTTTTTTTTTTTTTTTTTTTTTTTTTTTGAGTGTGTCTGTTTAAATGTTCATGTTTACCTTCTTCATAAACATTTTTTAACAAGAAAACTTGAAATGTTCAGTATTGTGTTTGTTTTAGGCAAATACCTAACAAAACGACCTAAAGAAGGAGACCGAAACACAACCTCAATAAAGTACTAAGATCAATTTACAAATTAATTTTTTTTCAAAATATATTTGAAAAAATACAATAATGGACTCATAGCACATTTTACTACATCTTAGCAATGTGTTGCACCTTCATCCGCTGTTGTCTTTATAGAGAAATAGTTTACTGTGACTTTTATAAGCTGGAATGTTGTCAGCGTTCCAGATGAGAGTTTATTGTTTCTTCCAGAGGTGCTGCGGGATTGTGGATGGATGATGGGACAGGACAAGGGAGCAAGGGAAGGTTGAGGGCACCCAGGGCCCCTAATTAAATATTTGACCTGTTGACATTCATTGTGAAACACAGTAATATGACTGGTTATCTGTAAAGGTGCTGCAAACCAACTATAATTTAGGTAGAAAACTGTAGTTTGTTTACTGTAAACAATGAAGCAATCTACCAATTCAATTTCCACAAACACAAACGTGTCTGTTCAGTGTTTGACTAAAATGATACAGAAACAGCTTAGTTCAACTAAAAATTAAACTTCAGTCCTTGTTTAGCCATCATGTCAACCCCCTATAGCGGTCTTTCTCTTGTGGAACACAAAAGGAGTGGTTTAATGAGTAAATGATGACAGAGATTTCATTAGGAATAGCATACACACATATAGCGAAAGACTAAACAAATAGCATAACCTCTGTGGATGTGTATGCTGTGTTCATTTCAGTACAGAGAGGATTTGAGATAGATCAGGTGTACTTTGTCAAACACAAACAGGTTGCATTAATGGCAGACAGGATTTATTTCCCCAAGGCTTTTTTCAGAGCTGCCAAAAACAGCCTTTTCTCACACTCAGCAAGCTGCTTTCTCTATTAACGGCCTATATTCATCAGAACCTTTGTGTGGTTTGCTGAGACACATACCGGATGCATCAGTTATGACGCTGTGTATACAATATTTTGTATACCCTTGTCGCAGTATTTTGAAAACCATTACAATGCCTGCAGATTGTAAAGTACACATAGCATGTTAAACAGACACTTACCGCAAAACCATCTGATGAAAATCCAAAAAAAATATGTTTTTTTTTGGTAAATAATACAAAGATAACAAAAAAATCACTATCATGCAAACTCACAATTCTGAGAAAAAAAAAAAAAAAACTTCTGAGAAAAAAAAAGCATTCAAAATTGTGAGCTGTTAACGCAAGATACAAAATAGCAAAATCTGGAAAAAATATGAATAATAACTATAAACTTTTACTGCAAATATAAACTGCAGTTCTGAGAAGAAAAGCCTGAGTTGTGAGATATAAACTTGAAATTTTAAGAATAAAGTCAGAACTGTGAGATAGAAATTCACTATTACCTTTATTCTGAAGCTAAAAAATAAAAATAAAAAAATAATTGTGAGATGTAAACTTGGAATTCTGAGAAAAAAGTAATAATTCTGAGTTTACATCACACAATTCTGAGAAAAAAAAGTTAAAATTGTAAGATATAAACTTGCAATTGTGAAAAAAAAAGTTTTTATGCTTTGGTGGAAATAAGCTTCCATACTAGCAGTTTCTGAATGAAACCATTTTTTGTCCCACTGTAGATTTGGCAGGCTGTCAATTTTTATTTTTGTGGTGTTGATTTTGTAATGAAACAATTTCACACCATTGTTTCAAAAAAAAATCTCTCCCTCATTGTGGTCTAAGCCATGACCCCCTGATCCATGGACTTTAGGTGAGCCGCTCTTCTATTTACGATACTCTGATAAGAGCTGCTGGAATGCAGGGGGTTTAGCCGTTTGACTGAAAGGGGGAATAAACTTTACCATGCCTGTGGCAGTATGTTTTTCCAAAGGTTTTCGGCAGCAGAGTAGAATAAACACTGAGGGCACTGTGTTATGTTTAGTTAAGCATTACAAGAGTATTTAGAGAAGTATATAGGGGGCTGGGGGTAAGATGTGCTACTGAGGATATTCTCTATAGGCAATGAGACAGAGGTAAAATTAGGGTTAGTACATGTATATATCAATCAATTAACTAAAATTAGAACAAGTGTCTATTTCTGGGCCATAGAAATACAGAGAATCAAACTATTCATATTTCACATTAAATGTTTTTGATAAACTGATCATTTATTTGAATTTTATGTCATTTATCCTCTCTCTTTGAAGTGTGCTTGGAAATAAATCATTTTTAGAGCTCTCCCATCCAATGACATAATTATAGATATTTCCGTTCTCATGAATTATAACGCCACACTTTCCACAGCTTAGATCAGTGCTTTGAAATGTCGTCAGCTGTTCAGGGAACACTGAGAACCGTATGTGAGGTTTGCAGTGATGCGACCACCAGAGGTGGAAAGTCCAGGGCCCAAAGAGTAAAAGTCCTGCCATAGTTTTGTTGAATGAATGTTCTTGGTTTAAATCGCTCTGGTTTTTAGCATTTCCCTCTTTGGTTGATTATCCAAGAAAAAAGAAAAACTTTGCTTGCATATCACAGGTTGATTATGCAAAACCTAAACATATAAATGAAGCAAGAAAACAAAAGTTATTTTGGATATAATCAAACCGTCTCATGGAGATTATCTGACCACTGTAGAGCACTGATCTCTCTGCTTTACAACACCACATGCATTGCTACAGAGAGAGATCTAACACAGGAAGTCAATGGTCAAGAGCCCAACTAAAGCAAACACTGATCTCCATGATGGTGACATATTTTTAACCAATAAAACATCAGCATCTGATCCTCTGTAATTCTCAATAACAGCAGGTGTTCATCACTGATGCACAATCATAATTTAATTAGTCACTTAATTATCTCATTATCTTTAACTCTTTGAGGACTTGGAATTTGACTTGAGACTTGCTTGTGACTTGAAAGGAATGACTTGGTTGCTCAGTTGCTGAGTTCATGGGGGGAACAAAAATATGGCAGGACTTTTACTCTTTGGCCCCTGGATTTTCCACCTCTGGTGACCACACACTGACAGCAGGAAGATACTAACATGCCTGGGAAAATAACTCTTTAAATCTGTCGTTAAGTTGACATCATCTGACTCGCAGTGTCAATAAACCTCACAGCTACCCTTCAATTCAGATACAAAATGAGAGAGGAGCAAATAACAGCATCCATCAGTTAGATCTCAAAGAGCAGGATATGCTTCCCTGTAAACAAACACAAAACAAGGACTTGCTTCCCTGTAAACAAGAACAAAAGGGAACATTTAGATGGTTTTAATTAAGAACGTTCTTTCATAAAAACAAGATCAGAAAAGAGTAAAGTTAAGAAAAAGGTAGTACAGCAGGAACTTTTTTACCCTTCAGATGTGAGTCTAAGATGGAAAAACTGAACACAATAAAATGGATGTGAGTGTTTTTGCAATTACAGCTGGCACCAGTTGCATAAACTGTAGGTGTTTTTCAACCTCGGAATGCTGTGGTAGAAATTTCCTCTAAAATGCCTAAACCTTATTTTGTGCATGTAACTATTTAATGAATTTAGGGATAAGATTTACTGTAACGTTATTTTTTCAAGCTTATTAAAAGGACTAAGGTAACGAACGTGTATGATACGCTGTATTGGTGGCTTTCTGTGGCTAAAATGATTAGGCGATTAAATGAGAGCTCATACATTTCAGTAAGTTGTAAAATACCCTTTATACATACCTTTCTTTTCATTCAATGCTTCATTTGCACAATAACCAGCAGTAAAATGGAAGAGATGATCGCTCGCGTGTGCCTCGCTATGCCGTTTAAACTCGAGGCACGAGTTAAAGAACGCCAAATAAAAGTAACGTAATTTATTGTCTGAATTACATATATTACAAATATTTGTTCAAAATATCTTCTTTTGTGTTCTGCAAAAGGGTTAAAGTCATGCAGGTTTGAAACGAGGGTAAACAATGACTGTCTGGAGATCATATTTCAGACAATAGATATTTACTGAGCAGTTTCACTTTAATAATTAAGGTTAATAGCTGGAAAGGGAAACACAGGTCGGAGGTCAACTTCTATGTGACCCATTTGAGACAATTTAGCTCAGCTGGTGCTTTGCAAGACCAGACTCGGTTGTGGCAAATTAGGGCAGGCAACAATGGCGAAAAACATTTCCCAATCCGTCAAGCCCTCCAAATCCTTTCAGCCTCAGGGCACCAGGCTGTGGAAGTTTAGTCAACACATTGTCAGGGGAGGTGATACATGCTGAATATCAGCCAGGCTCTTGTTTTCATTTTCCCGTTCCCTCTCTTTATTGTTTCCATTTAATTCAGAAATGGGCCTGAGAAACATTTTGTCAGTCGGCGTTTGACAATATGCTCACCATGACTGAAAATGTGTTTTCACTTCCATAACTCTTGGAAAACGGTATTTCCAGACATGAAGGAAAAATAAAAGTAGGCTACATAATCGGACTGCAAGTGGTAAATAAATCAGATATTGAATGACATCACTGGCAGGATTGACATCATTCACGTGGCTTCTGCCAAAAAATGAAGTAATCCTGTCTGGGTGATTAACAGCCTATAATAATCAGAGGCACGGGAACTGTGTGTGACTCATCAGATCTTGCCATAAGCCCTTTGTGAAATTGTATGGTTGGTTTAAGATTTAGAATTTTTTTTTTATTTTTTTATTTATTGTAGTTGGATTATAAGTAGAAACTGGTTTGTACTAAAAAAAAACACTTTTGTTGCAGGCCGAGCACTACAGGTAACTGCAGCTGTGCTGATATTAAGAACATCTCGATTACAATGATGTAATCTTTTCTACAGTGGGTCAATAGCCTACATTATAAAATAACTTGTTTCAGAACAAATTTTGCCAGTTAGATTGCATATTTAAAGGCTCCTCAATGAACGCACTCAGTGACAACAAAAATGTCTAGGTCATGCCAAAATAAAAATGTGATAAAAAAAAAATAATGTCATCACCCTTAAGACATCCACATCCAAGAAGTGTTTGTTTCTCTGGAACAGGTTTGGAGAAATGTAGCATTGTATCACTTGTTCACCACTGGACCTTGAAGTGAATGGGTGCTCTCAGAATGAGAGTCCAAACAGCTGATGATAAAAACATCACATACCAGTAACCCACACCACTCCAGTCCATCAATTAACATAAGAAACATCTGCAAGAAACAAATTCATCAAGGCATTTTAACTCAGAATAACACTTCCTTCAGTGACAAAGTCTGTCCCCTGTAGTCCTCTCACATCAAAACCCACTGTTTTTGCTGGTAAACAGTTGTAGATCTGTACATATGTTTCTCCTAATTCAGACAAGACAACTTTTTTTTATGAAAAGCAATATTATGAATAGATGACTCATATTTTAGCTGGAAGCAAAAGTCTGCTAAATGTCTCCAAATCTATTCTGATGACGAAACAAACTCGCATACATCTCGAATCGAGAATCACCTTTAAAGACGGTTCTTTGATCAAGAAGTTCATTGAAGGAGTTTTGTGGGCTTTGTAGGTTCTTCAGTTGCTATCTGCTTCTTTAGCAATTTAAAATACATTTTTGAATAACATTATCGGCTCTTCATATCGGTTTCACCACTATCATTTATAAAGAACTCCAAAAAAGTTATGGAACATAAAAAGGTTTACCTATGGCATCAGTCTGAAAAACCTTTTTGTTTCTAAATGTAACCTTTTTTAATGTTGAAGAATGAGAATTGATCTGTCAACATGCTTTTATGGCTAGCTGTAAACTCATCATAGCAACCTATGACCTCAGCTGTAACCTGGCCTGAAATTCTTCTGAGGGTCATTGGTGACCTCTGTTCACCTTTTATTGACCCCAAGTCCCTAAAGTCCCCAAAATAATTACTCAACCCTCTGTCCTTCTAAACCTGTGTGTTTTGGTTTTGCTTCTACCGAACACAAAATATTTTGGAGAATCTTGGGGTCCAAATAACATTGGAGCCCATTGAATTCCATTGTATGAACAGAACCACTGAGTGTTTTCAAAATTTCTTCTATTGTGGCCAACAAAAGAAAGAAATTCATACAAGTTTGGAACGTGAGTAAAGGATTTTCGAACATACACCAAAGTTAATGCTTGCTACCATGAACATTTAGCAAGAACTAGCATTAGTAAATACAGCTTCAAGTAGCAACTGAAATTAGTTTGTTTGGCCTACTTTTTCCAGCATAGAAGACATGAAGAGCATATAGGTGTGTTTTCAAGCTAGATGAACACAGAGATGCTTCAGAATCTTGAGTGTGAGTTTGCAGGGTCTCTGTCACTCAAGCATTGGTGGTGTCGAATGCCAGAGCAGATGCTCCACTGGCTCTGAATCTCAAGCAAGGGACTAAACAAACAGATTTCTTGAAGAGGTCCATGTATCACAGTCAACAGCACTCTTCTGGGCTTAGGGTCATTCATCATTCGAGCATTCACATGGGTCAAGAAAGAAAAACGATTGTCTTCTGGTGTAACAAGGGGCTCGTTCTCACTTCTCTTCCTGCAGAGTGACGGCTCAGCGAAGTATCGAAGATGCTGAGGAAATCGAGAGAGAAAGGCGACGTCGGGCCCGGGAGGCCTTCCGCAGTCAACAAAGCCTGTCTGGATCTGCCTGTTCCCCTCAGGACAGTGTGAGCCCACCTGAGACCGGCCTGTAAGTGTGAACGCCATTCTATTCTTCGAAATTCACCTGGTTTTTGTTAGGCTTATTTTGTTGCCTGGCAGAATTCCTTATGAAATATGGAAATACAGACTTGCAACATGTCTGGTTCTCATTGTCGCTTTTTCTGGCCAAAGTCTGTCCACTTCAACAGAAGGAGACCATCTGACTGACATGCAAAGCAACTAACCACAGTTTGTTTAGTTTTAAGGTCAAATATAAGAGTGTCCATGATAAAGTAAAGGAAAAATCTGGTTTAAAATACATGTGACAAGGTCTGCGAAATGTACTCTTTCGTAAATTTCGTAAAAAAGTAAATTTCTTTTTGGGAGTTACACCACATGACATTTTACAATCTTAACTAACCTTTGCTTGTCATATAAATGTCAAATTATCTGATATTTTAAGAGACTTATCAATCTTGACACTAATTCATTAGTTCTCTTCATTATACAATTTCTGTTTTTTAGTTTTGAATTGTTTTCTTGCATGTTTCTGCATGTTGGTTACGCCACTTGACATTGTTTGGCAGACAAAAGTTTTGCAAATATGAATATTTCACTGTTTTATTATTATTATTTTTAGAAAAAATATTAAGTGTTGTCCCAAACTACTTAATAAGGGTTATTGTCAAGAACTGTTTTCTTCATTAAAGATTTTAGGTCAATTTGACAATTTTGACTTTTTAACATTAAAAATTAAATCAGAAATTAAAAACATGCAAAATAATATAAAAAAACACAAGCAATTGTATGTATGAACTGCATTTTAATGTATTTTTGAACACAGATGTGGACGGAAAAAATTATTCATATTATGTGATTAACCTTATCACATGTCTTTTAGTGTCAGGATTATGGTTTTAAGGTTGGGCTTAGTACAAGGTCAGTTTAGTTTTCTTTCTCTCTCTCTTTCCTTTTCTCTCATCATTACCTAATCTCTGAAGAATTTTCAGCAAGCATGCCTTTAGAGCAGGGTTTATGTCATATCCCACACCACAGCGCCTTGCTTTTAATCAGAGAAACATTACGGACCTCACATCCCACATATTTTATATGTGTGAAGTTAAACACAGCTCTCTGAGTCAAACTGTTTAAAGTGGAAATAGGTCGTCTAGGGCCACTTTGTAATTATCCTTGATCAGAGAAGATTTAAAGGCTCGCTCTAGGCTTAGAGACACTTGAATCATTTTCAAGACTTTTTAGATTGGTTCAACACAGAAATAGGTTTTTAGTAATGCCGTGCAAGAGTTGTCAAACTGGGCTCATTCAATAAGCTTGGGTGTAGTAAATAAGCATTGAGATTTATAACTGGTTGTATTGACTGGTTGTTGATGTTCAGTCGTTATGCTTTGCTGAAAATCTGCTTAATAATCTTGTGGAATGTGGTTTGCATTCCTTTCCGGCAGCTCCTGGGCAGATGAAATAGATTTGAATTCAATACTTTGCAATGAACAGGGTGAGAGGGACAGTTGGTGTCAGTAAAAACGGCCTCTGTTATCACTATATGAGCTTGAGTGCAGGTGTGTGTGTTTAAACCTTTTGTGAACTCTTTGGATAATCCCTTACACAAATTTACCCTTGTATCAATAGTTAGTTTCCAGTTTCCAAGTAGTGTGGGTCAGTGATGTTCATCTAATTTAAACAACAATTTAAATTGCATTTCAAACATACAATAACAATATTTTCGAAATATATTTTAACATTTGAAATTTTCATCTGCCAAATTAAATACGATCAACCAACCAATCAGTGGAGTGGAATTTACCAAAAAGCTCAATGATGTCATTGAGAGGGTACCCTATCTACTTTATCTAAAGTCCCCTATAAATTTATGTAATGGTCAATAAGTCTCTTAAAATTAATTAATTAATAATTTGATATTTCTTGACAAGGCAAGGTTAGTTGTTAAGTTGTAAAATGCCATATGTTGTATCTTCCCAAAAATGTAATATTTATGAATCAATAATCCTAGCAGTGTTGCCAAGTGCGCTTTACACTGTTGCTGTGGGTTGTTTTTTCAGTCATCCCCTGTTCCCTCCCAGAATGCGAATGGGCTAGTTTTGGCCGTGATTGGACTAGTTTGATTAGCAATTGGGCTGGTTTTGTTACGCAGACCTGGCAACTCTGAAACCAAGATATTTGTATTTTACCTTAAACAATACATAAAAAAAAAAAAAAAAAAATAAGTAGTGAACATTTGTGTGCATATTTCTTGTACATTTCTGCGAATTAGCTATTTTTTTCTTTTTTTTTTCTAGCAAATAAAGGCTTACTGTCAGTAGAATGACAAAAACGCCTTGCACAACAAAAGTCACGGGAACAAATTTCTAATTTCAAGATTTAATTCAAATGAGGGAACAACTGGTAAACTGTGGCCACAATATACAAAAACGAGGAAACAAATTCTTAAGTTGTGGCCACTATAAATATGTGTACAATAATGTTGCGTTACTTTTAAACCAGCTTTCTGTTTGTTAACCTGATGAATTCACATGACAAACTTTAGCCCTTCGTGAAATCTGTGCACACTGGATACTGTGCTGTATACACAGCATACTGCCTATTTTTTTTATATGTGAAATAGTTGGCATTATGCAACAACATTTCATGGCACTTCATCAAAATCCTCTGGTCACCCTTGGCAAACGAAAGAAACAACAACAAACTAGTACCTGTCAGATCGTCACACGCACCTCTGTTCACATCTGTTTTGCGAGGAGCATGTTTGAAGTCGGACTCTGGTGTTAATAGGCTGGCACAGTGACTTCAGCGCATAGTTTCTCTCGTCAAAGTAACACCATCACAGGTGTGTGGGCCCATGTGCTGCTTTCACTGACTGGAGCCGTTCATGCCTGACTGACTGTTAACTTGTCCAGATTCCCTATGGATAGAATTATATAGGTCTGCCTCTCAGTGTCTCACTCCAAAGTAATGGAGTCTGCATCATATACAGTCATGGCCAAAAATATCGGCACCCTTGGTAAATATGATCAAAGGCGGCTGTGAAAATTAATCTGCATTGTTAATCCTTTTCATCTTTTATTTGAAAAATTCACAAAAAAAGAAGCTTTTTAAATGCTATTTGAGCATAAGAAACAACATTCATGGGGCAATTAATTTCAGATTTGTGTTGCTGATTTGACATAATGTGAGTTCAGCGAGCAGTTTTTGAGATTTCAGGATTCCCCTGTTCATTAAGATTGTCTTGTATGAGCTGTAGGCGTTGCAAATATGGCCTCCAAATTAAGAGACTTTCCTCAAAAGGGAGTTCAAATAAAAAAAAAATTAATTAATAAAAAAAAAAGGGAGTTTGTTTTAAAATGATTTATTTTAATTTTATTTTTTATGATTTAATTAATTGTCAGCTTTTCATTAAACTCACAACCCCCCTGCAGTTCCTTTACGGACCCTAGTTTGGGAAACTGTAATATAATGTTTAATGCACTTCATGTTGTAAATTACAATGAAGGGAACAAGTTTTCTTACTCTTTTCATTTTTTACATCATTATGGTACAAGATAATGCTATTTAAATCAATGTGATAAACGAGTTAAATCAAAAGTAATCTAAAAGTAATCTGATTATATTACCTAAAATGTGAAATTTAACAGATTACGTTACTGACTACAATTTGTGTCATGTAATCTGGAATCAGTAACGGATTACAATTTGTAAGTAATCTACCCAGCTCTGCTAAAGAGCATGTGTGCAATTTTTTTTTTGCACTTATATATACCAGTAATTAAAATAATTAAACATTGTTTTTAAAAATGTAAAGATAAATAGACATTAATGAATGTGCAATTTAGCAACTGCTTTGTAATACTTATGTCACTAAAATTAATGTATTAATTATATACAGTATGATTTTCTAACTGTATTGTGGGCATTCTGTAGATGGAGTTGATGTGCTTGTTCACATTATGTAATAAAGATGTAAAGATTTATACAATGGAATGCATTCAGGATTTTCTGAAATTGTTATACTGTCACATTTATAAAAAAGCTATGCATGTCTTTATAAAGGCAGTTCATTTTGGAAGGGCATGATTAAGCATATCTCACCTATTTTGCAAATTGAATTCAAGTTAATTAAATATATTTAATTAAATTTTAAAATGATTGTAATTGTAAAAAAATATGATAAAAATGTTAGAAAGTTCCCTTACTCTATACAGTGAAAAAAACTGTAATAGATCTAATGGGATATTTCATGTAAAATACTGTAAAATGTTCAGTTTTTGGATGCATAAAAGAAAAAGTCATCTTATAATTTACAGTGAAAAAAAATGGACATTCTTTGAATTCTCTGTGACAGCTCAAATTTGATGTTTTTGTATTGAAATAACAGCATCTTTTTACTCATTACTATTAGTTGTGTACATACATTAGGTTATTGTACATCTTATGTTGTCAAATTAATGTTTATTGCATTATTTTTGTGTCATGTGTGTTATCATGATGGTCTTTTGTGCATATGACACTGTTTACATTCTATAAATAGCCTCAGAATAGAATTTACCTCAAGATAAAAAGTTACCTCAATTTTAGCAATGTGGTACATTAACCTTTTTTTTTTTACTGTAAATTACATTTTTAATCTGTAAAATGTACAACCTGTAAAATGTTGCTACCTTATTATTATAATTATTTTTTTTACAGTGAAGTTCTGACAAACTGTAGAACATTTTATAGTGATTAAGAATAAAGTTTAAGTTTAAAAGCAAGACTCAAATCTTCATTTCAGACATGAGCAGCTCAATACACGTGCTGTAACTGCTAAGCCATGGCTCATTTGAGATTGTATTTACTTATATGTACACAAGTATATAAGGTGTCGTTGTTTTTTCAGCTATGAATGTGAATTCAAACCTAGCAGTCCGACCGCTGTGGATGAGGATGAAGGTTTCAGTGACTGGACCCAGAAGCTGGAACAGAGAACACGGTCCAGAATGGCTGAGAATGGCAGTGGAGAACAGTTACAACAGGAGGAGAAAAATGTGATTGAGAGATCTAGACAAAGTGACAAAAGCAGCTTCACCACTTCTATACAGTATCAGCAAATACAGGACAGAGAGGAGGAGGAGAAAAGACCAGAGAGGAGGAGGAGTGCTGAAAGACGAATGGAGATCAGTGAGAGGATAAGCAGCCCGAAACCAGAGGAATGGCTTGATGACAGCAAAAGAAGACAACAGGAAATAAAACCACAGACGGAGGTGCCACGAGAATTAATACAGTACTATATCAGAAGTACAGAACATCATATCATGTATGTTACTATGTCTAAATAAATACCATCACTCACAGATGAAAGAGGAGAGGAAGGAGGTGAAGGTGTCATACACGTCGAAAGTCTTCCTACAGCAAGACAGAATGTCTAATGGCAATGGAGAGGCAGCTGCAGATGAAATGACATCACATCTGGTCAAAACCAAAAGATCACCCAGGTAACTTGTTTCCATACACTTTCTTATCTAGGTTTTTGGGGAAATCTTATGAAGATATGCTTAGGTCACATGTTTCCCCCAAACAAACAAACCAATCAATCAATCAAAATGAAGCCTGTTTTTGGATTTTGTATGTGTGTATAAATGTACGTATATATGTGTGTGTGAGTATATATATATATATAGTTGTGCCAGGAAGTTTCTAAAATGGCTGGGGAGTTAATTAATATCTAGTATCGTATAGCCAGACCTTTAACTAATACCATAATTTCTGGCCCATTTTACTGCTTATTCTGACCAAGAACTATCCATTTAATGGCGCTTTTCCACTGCATGGTATGACTCGGCTCAGCACGGTTCAGAACGGCACGGCTCAGTTCAGCGTTTGCGTTTCCACTGCAGTTTAGTACCGCTTTAGAGTGGGCGGGATTATTCACGTGTCGTTATAGTTGCGCCGCCTCTACTGCCGTGACTCCTGAAAAACTTTTTAATTCTGCATTGCTCCATCACGCTCTCACTGGATACGCTCCTCGGCTATCACGAGAGGACAGTCTGTACGTCCTCAACCGACAACGAAACAGCCATTTTTTGGTTGTTAAAAGAAAGGTGCGCTCATTCAAAACAGTTGCGTTCGATCCTTCGCTGGCTGTGCTGATTTAAATCTGGCAGGTCTGTTGTGTCTCCTGCCGCAAGTTCAAATGACGCAGGCAGTGACGATTTTCTCCAGCCAATCAGTGATCAGCAGGGTTTACACGTCACATTTTAGTAACAGTACGGCTCGCTTGGAACCTTGGCCGAGGTGGTACTAAAAAAGTACCAGGTACCAGGTACTGTACCCAGTGGAAAACCCCCCATAAGCCATAAGTCTGAGATAGATTTATAATAGACCGTGTGGAAAAATAATTAAGTAATGTATGACTGATCAGAATATGTGTTGATCCAATAGTGATAATTAATGATTGTTTCATAGAAATGACCACCATGCCATCTGAGACTAACACCGTTTTCCTGTTCTCCACTTAACTCCAGCAGGACCGTAGATCTAGATCAGGTCTTTGAGACTAAGAAGGACATGCACGCTGGTCTGGAGACCGAGCTGAAGCTGGAGAAGATCAGACGTAGCCACCAGGAGAAGGAGAGCCAGGAAATGGAGCAGTTACGGCAGCGTCAGGCTGAGGCTGAGCTGGAGCTGGAGGAACTGAAGAAGAAGAGAGAGGAACGACGCAAGGCTCGTGAAGAGGAGGAGCGGAAGAGAGAGGAAGAGGAACAGCAGAAACTAGCCAAAAAAGAGGTGGCTGAGCTGATTTCTATTCGTCTAAATCCAAAGTTCTGGCATGAAACTCTAGATGGCATACTCTGATATAATGACATAATTATCACATGGCACAGCTGAATGGTTCTTTTTGTACCAGCAGCCAATGAGCTTGTTGCTTAACATTTAAATACTTGGGTAGTGCTTGATGTAGAAGTTGCAGCTCAGTTTAGAAACCCTCCACCTCCCCCAGCTCCACCTGTATAGCTCTGTTACAGGGCGATTTCATGTATGTTATATATGGGGGTTACGTCATATATGTTATATGTGCAGCAGCTGTATTTCTTACATGCTCACAGCAGCATATCTGTAGATGGATGGGCAGTAGCAAGTCTCAGTACTTGCTCTGCCACAACAGCAGCGTAGCAGATCTATTCCACCAAGACCAAACACATTAACATTGTCATGTACATTACAATGCCAATCCCTCCGAGAGTTGTCATGATAGAACTTTCTATTTTGGTGGGAATTTTAATCTATCTATGTTTCTTCCAGTAGTAGAACATTTTTTATTAGGGTTTGCATAAACATAGTCAGTTTCATTTGTATTAATTGCAGGAGGACAAGAGACAGATGAAGGAGGACATTGAGAGGAGGAGGATGGAAGCAGCGGAAAAGAGAATGAAGAATCTCAACGTCACACCTACAGATGGTGATGATCCATTTAACCCTCTAAACCCCATAAGTCCAACTTTCAAGGTAACTATACATATCTGCATAAACACTCTACCTCTTCTAACAAAAAAGTACCATGACAGTACCATAGTATAATGATGGTATCAGTAATTAATGCCATTAAACTTTGAAAAACACCATGGTAATGACTGATAACCATGCATGTGGTTTTTCATGGTACTCCAAAGTACCAAAAGAAAAGGGTAATTATAGGTGCTTTCGCACCGCAAGAACCTTTTCGTAGTTCCTAGATATATTGGTGGAGGTTCCCACTTTGTGGCATGTTCACACAGCAGGAACTATGGGAACATATTTAGTTCTAGGAACTCCATTTGGGGGAACTAATTAAGTTCCTACTTCAGACTAGGCTCTAAAACAGTTCTATAGGAACTCTATAGGCCTCGAAGATAACACTACAAGTTGTCATAGGAGATTTAGTCACATTTTTATGCTCTTTCAATTACATGAATTGTGTGTTTACGTTCCATCTCCATTTTCACGAAATCTATGACACGCAATAAAAACAGCTCCGAACACAACGTCCTCCATTCACCGGCTGTTGATGTTTCAGAGGTCCTGCTGTCTTGCCATCAGTTGTTCCATTAGGAACCCTTAACATCCATGGAAACTTTCCATCCATCCATTAAATGTTCTTCACACTACACTCTTAAAAATTAAGTTTCCAAAAGTGGGTTTTAACAATTATGCCATAGAAGAACCATTTTTGGTTCTGCAAACAACCTTTCAGCAAACAGTTCTTAAAAGAACATTTTAAAAATCTAAAGAACCTTTTCCAATATAAACAACATTTGTGCAATGGAAAGATTCCATAGATGTTAAACTTTCTTCATGGAACCATCAATGCCAATGTTTAAGAGTGCAAGAAAAAAAATATTTTAAGAACTGCTAACAGGAAGGTTATAAATGGTTCTACTATTGGATCACTATGAAACATCTGGAAACTTTACAACCTAGAAATCAGTCACAACAAATAAGCATTTCTCAGACATTGAAGAACAATGACAAATAATCCTGTTCTTTTTTTCCAGAATACAAGCTCCATTTTATTTTGTAAGTTGCTTGTGCTTGTTGTGCTGTGAACATACCCACACGTTTGCAGTGTATAAGTGGTTGAACACATCTTCTGAGTCAACTAACAAGCATGCATATTTATATATTGGTCTTCAGATAAGAATTACAGGAATATTCCTGGTTCAGAACAAATTAACATGTTTTTGAATATTCCATAAAATAACAATAATAATAATAATTATTTAGTCGTTTAGCAGACGCTTTTATCCAAAGCAACTTACAAATGAGGACAACAGAAGCAATCAATTGTAGTATTAAAACAACTAAAAACAGATACAAAACTAAAAGCTAAAACTTTATAAATACTACCTATACACAAGATAAATATGACATAATGCATAAAATAAAAATGCATACAACAAAATGTCAAAATTTTACATTTAAATGAAAAAAAAAGCTAAAAACAATTCAAAATATTAAAGAACAAAAGGTATACGAGTATAATAATGATTCTAACATAACTCTAAGCCAAACACCAAAAACAACAACAACTATATATATGTATATGTTCAACCACACACACATACATACATACATATATATACATATATGACCTGCATTTTAATAAAAAACAAACAAATAAAATATAAATAATAATAATAAAAATAGTAACTTGGTAATCATTAGAAACTCACTTTGCAACTTGGAATATTCCTTTAAATTGATTTAATTTATTTTTAGGGCATGTTTTTGTTTATTTAGTTAAACAACCAAAACTGCTTGATGAGTGTAATTTGTTTATTTGCTGCACTTGCTTGACAGTGTGTGAAAAGATTTGTGGTTTTATAGATGCACTTATAGGATCAGACAACTGGCGAGTTACATTTCTTCAATTTATGAAAAAACACGTTCAGAGGCTTTTCAATAAATTTTACGTGATCATTCTATCTGATTATTGAGCATTTGCATTCATTAATGAACTGTCTAAATTTCCTAAAAACATAATGTACATATAGCCAAAAATGGAAACACCATAATGGTAGATTCATAACCAGTGGTGCTTAAGGCACAACAACAAATAAACCCCTAATCATAACAAGAGACCAGAGTATTGGAGAGAGTTGTGGAATAGGTAACCACCAAGTAACCGACCAAAACATCTTAACAACTGCTTAGTGATGCACTGGCAACTACACAGCATTATGGCGCTGAGGTTTGCATGGTTCTGCAGACTCTTTAATGTCAAAGGGGATTCATCTCTAGTCAAATCTTACAAACGTAAAATAAAACTGCTCAGGCCCTCAGCGACTCAGTCTAAACACAAACTGTAGGTCATGAGCCTAGCAAAAATAAAATGTATAGTTTGACTGGCTTTTATCCACTGCAAGTCAGCCCACAAAGATGCAGAACATAGTATGAGGAGGACAAAACCTGGACATCTGGGCAAAGAAAAAACAAGTAATATAACATCAGCTTCATAAATCCTACATGAAAAGATCTGAGGTGACCATATCTGATCATCTTGAACCTTTATAGAAAGTTCTTGAGGACAAAGCTAAACTTGCAAACAACAGGAGGTGTTTCTTCTTGAATTGTGCAATTCCTCTCAAGAGTGCAAAGATTACAAGTTAAGCCCCAGTCCCTGCTATTAAGTTTATTGTTATTAAATTCTTAAATGTTTGCCGGTTCCCGCCTCCTTCTTCCCGACCTACGAACTTTGTTACAGATGTGATTTCAAGTTTTCCTTTCTCTTTGGAGTGTTACAAGCTGTTCATGCATAGATAAGATCCCTGAAGTTGCAAAGACTAAAGTCTCAAAACCAAAGAGATATTCTTTATAAAAGTTAAGACTCTGCCACGCCCCCCTAAAACGGCTCATTCAAACATCTACGTCACGATGTGGGGAGATATTCATAAAACCACCCAAATGTATACGCAATGGAAGAGGGCGTGATTTTTATTCTCGTTGTAGTATTGTTGCTGCCTGGAGACGCTGTGTTTCATTGTGAAAACGAAAGTGCTTTGTTTGGGCTTCCAAAAGAGGACACAACTAGAAATCAGTGGTTAAGTTGTATTTACAACACTGTTCCAGAGCAGTACAATGCAAATATTAGAGTGTGTGCAGCACATTTTACAGAGGACTATTTCCTGAACCTGGCAGGCGAGTAGCCTACAATGCTGGCTTGCACAAAGGCTGTTTCTATAAAGTGGGGCAATTCCAACTTTTCAAGGACAGTCTGACGCTTCTGACTCGCAGCCTGTAAGTACGTTTCTGCTACTGATGATTCAAATGCGAGTTTTGAGCAGTGTAGAGTAGTGCTTGTTGTGTGTCGTTTCACCGATCACAAATGAAGACATGGTAATGTTTAAAAAACACAGTATAAGTCATTATAATCAGTAATTATGTCCCCACTGGATGCAACAAATGCTTCGTTTGTAATTGGTTTTATTGTTTTATTCTCGTCTGCGTTAGGAAACTGCATTACAATACGGTGAGGGGCGTAACATTTCCATCTCACACTTGAGGTATTCGGCCAATCACAACGCACTGGATAGCT
The DNA here is from genome assembly GCF_936440315.1 of Barbus barbus. Taxonomy (NCBI): domain Eukaryota; kingdom Metazoa; phylum Chordata; class Actinopteri; order Cypriniformes; family Cyprinidae; genus Barbus; species Barbus barbus. The sequence continues at coordinate 6,871,784 of NC_136726.1, read as the reverse complement.
GGCCAATCAGAGCACGCCTCGCTTCTCAGAACGATGAGCTTTGTAAAAACCGATGCGTTTCAGAAAGCCGGGGCATAGAGGAGTAACAACAATGTACAGTATGTGGAAAATAATGTGTTTTTTTTTTTTACTTTAAACCACATAAAAACATTACATTACACCAAATATACAACATATTGTTCATATGACCCCTTTAATTCCTGAATGAATCAGCCATTTGAATGAATCAAATGAATGAATGACTCATAAAGATATTTACCGCCACCTGCTGGCAGATTATTCTTATTTATTCTTATTTAGAGTATCTTTTCAATCATAAAATAATAATAATACAAATATTAAAGGGATAGTTCACCAAAAAATTTTATTCTGTCATTTACTCACCCTCATGTCATTTCAAACCTTTCTTTTGGGCAACACAAGAGAAGGTATTTTTAAGACTGTTGGTAACAAAACTGTTTTGGTTACCGGTGACTTTCATTATATGAACAAACAATTATCTCCTTTTATGTTCCATAGTTTTTGTTAGGCCATTGTAGCCTAAATGTTTATTTGTAATAAATTTTATGTTGAATCAAATAAAATATTTATTTCTAATTGAATGTCTAATTGAAAATTTCTCATTCAACACAAAATAGCTTTAAATAATGTTTTGTGTGTATTTTCACAGTCAGATTTATGACAGGACTGACAGCCCTAATATACATATATATATTAATATACATACACATACAAGTGCACACACACACATTTTTTGGTATATTTTGAAATGTATTTGTGGACATTTAAATATATGCTAAATATTTTGAAACTATTTTCATATTTCAGCAAATATGTTTGAAAATGTATATATATATATATATATATATATATATATATTTTTTTTTTTTTTTTTGGTGTCTGGGATATTACTGCTATATATCTTCTGTTTTCTGAAGCCATATCATGACCTAAATTTAAGTGTATTTACTGAAATTGATTTCACCAGTGAATTAAATTGAGAGCTGTTGTGACTGGTTCATGCAGAGAATTAGTCCAGTTCAACTGGATCAACCAATTCACTGAAAAGAATGAGTTCAAAAGAGCTAATCACTAGTCTGATTCTTTAGTTCAGCTCACTGACTCAGTGAACCAGTCATAGCAGTTTTCAAGGTAACGGCTCACTGGAGGGGAAAACTATATCTTTTGTTGCTAAAAACACAACCTTTAATTAAATATGACATGGAATCCTCTCAGTTTTTTTCAAACTCTGCTTGTAACTTTTTTTTTATGTAACTTTCTTTTAATTCCAGATCACAGAGAGAACAGAATCCTTGAATCGATCTTTAAAGAAGAGGTGAGTTCATTCATCAACATAAAATGAGTAATACGACTCAGCAAATGAGAAAGCGCACAATCTACTTGACATTCTTGGCCTCGGTGAGTTTGCTATAAATGGCAGATTCTTGACAAAAACTTACAGGTATGTTGGCAAAATGTCTGTTGTCTAAAAGTAAATATTGACATAGGTGGCATAAGTCACTGTAATACTTTGTTAGTCCATCGCCTTGTCAGCAGTGATTTATGGGTCGGCTAACTTTAACCAGATGTGGAGTGTACACTTTTCCTGATGTCTGCTAAGATATTGTGGTGGATCGAAATTAGACTTATCTATACATGCAAAACATTCAGAAGACTATGTGAAATAATAATAATAATAATAATTAAAAAAAAATTTTTTTTTTTTATTTGTTACTTTTTTGGTAAATGTCCTGTTAGATGGTTGCAATTTTGTAAGTTTTTAAAAATGTAAATATTTATGTTGCAATATATGGTAGCCTTACAAACACTGTAAGATCAAACATATTTTTAATGCATTTTGCCAACTCATTTTAGTATTATTACTATTATAGTATTTATTTAGCTTTTTATTGTTATATTTTCAGTTCATTTTAATTTGTAAAATTGTATTAATTTTGTAATGTGCGTTTGTCATTTTTCTTATTTTTTATATTTCTATATACTATATATTCCTAAATACAATATGCTTTATTTTTATTTCAGTTTTAGTAATGTTAGTACTTCTAACTTTTGCTTGTCTTATTATTTTATTAGTTTTTCATCTAATATGTATATTGCAATGTAAAACTTTAAAACTTTGCATATTTATTTTTTTTCTAAATAAGCAAAAATGACACTGGTTCATACAAATCTTTGTTTGAAAACAGTAACAGTTTCAAGAAGACCCAGAGACCTGTACTTCTGCCCAAGATTGATGACAAACTGGAACAATACACTCATGCAATTGAGGTTCAATTTACAGTCTGTTTTGCTTTTTATGTATTGATATATGTAATCTGTCGTCAAAGTATGGACAGTAAAGTCTCATTTTATTATCTAATGACTGGTTTAAAAAAGATCTCTTAGTCAAACCATTATTTAGAGAAATCAGGCCTGTCTCTGGCAGCATTTAAACAAATGGATCAGATGGTTTATATTTAGAGTGATTAAATGGGATCTCTTTTTGTACCACCTCCTGAGACAGTCTATTGCTACATTTACAATATTTCTTTAGAAACAACAATTTATCGCTCTGACTCACTGAGCCTAACTGTCTTAATGTGTTGCAGATCTCCTCTAAAGAAGCAAAATTGACTAAGTCAGCATCAGTGGACATGCCCAGTGTTTCTGCTCCGGTGGCCTCCAAAAAAACCCTTTTTGAAGCAGGAGAGGCCTGTAGTCAAAGCAGCCCGAAAGGAACGCCTCTAAAGGTCAGAAATCAAATGCTTCATTCATTGACTCACACCCAAAAAGAAAACTTGGTCATCACTCTCTTACCGTCATGTTGTTTCAGAAAAAACAAACATTTTGAATATTGCACTGGTCGTTCTTACATAGGGTGCTAAACCTTTCAAGCATGATGAAATCATAAAAAAATGCTCCATGTTCTGTACTTCAAGTCGTTATGGGAGTAATAGTGGAGCAAGCATTCAAACTACTAAGAAATCAGCTGTTTCATATCACCCCTTTAAATATTATGAGGGAAAACAGTGATGTCAGGGCACTTCTAGTATTGCTTTGAATGAGTCTCAGATTGTGCAAGTTTGGAGGTCAAGAGGTGGCTCCAGCGTGAGATAGGTCATGTAGCGTGGAATAACATCTGCTCTTTACACTTTCACATTCACACCCACACTATCCATTTGCCAGAGTCTGACACATATGAACAACCATCAATGGGAAGCTCTTGTGTTGGAATTCTTGGGAAATATTTGCCAGATCAATCATCACCTTATGAATTGTGCTTCACCACTCCATCAACATATGAAGCCAAAACTAAAACATACAAAGAAGAAAATAATTTACATTATTTGTAATTCAGTTTTGTTATACATGCTGTATAGGATACAGACTGTGTGAAAGTGGGTGTAGCAAACCTGATCAACCATTGGGTGAAAGGAAGTCCAGAAGGCGGGAACAGACACTCTCCTTCCACACCATCTGTAAGTCTATTAATGAACCTTGAAAATCTTTAGATGGTAACCAATGTGCTGGAGAGAAATACATGTATTTGTCCCATGGTGTAATGGAAAACATAACTAATATTTGAATAGGCATATTTTTTTTTTAATACTGAGACAGCTGTTTCTGTGTAGAACAGACAGACATATTAAATGTAATAAAAAAATATATATATGTACTGTAAAATAACAAAAAGGGACATTTATGTTGACATTTATTAGACTGAGCTACTGCAACTTCACTTATTTTCCCAAAATCCAGCTAATCAATCATCATGCAGTAAACCACAATGTTCTTTGATGTGGGTATGTGGTTTATAATGTTAGCAGTTAAATTCTGAAGAAAAAAACCTTAAGATCATTACATCCAGCGTTTGAAGACCAGAAAAAAGGCTACATGATTGAATTTTATCTTTGAATCATTAATTGAGTGATAGTAGATTATGACATCTGGTTTATGTCAAATAAATAGTTCACCCAAAGTCATTTACTCACCCTCATGTTATTCCAAATATGTGTGATTTACTTATTGTGGAAAACAAAAGGAGCAATTCTGAAGACTGTGCTGGTTTCTATTTTCCATGCAATTGCAACGAATGGGGGGCTGAATCTTTCAAATTTCTAAAAGGACAAAAAAAAAAAAAGCACCATTAAAAGTAATTTATACTACTTCACCACTATATTCCAAGTCTTCTGAAGTCTGAAGAGTTTATTAATACGGTTGACAATATCAACCTAATGACTCAAAGAATCAGGATAATCTGGTTCTCGAGTTCAACTCAATGACTCACTGATTTAGTCAGTTAATCAGTGAATAATGACTTCAGGTCAACTATTCCATAAAAGGATATTGGTACAAAAGCAGATTTAGGAAAACAAAGTCACTCTTAACAAATGCTTTCTAATGTTTATTTCCAGGATGTTAAACCTGGAGATGTTCTGCAGAAAAAGAACATGTGGGAAATTATTGGAGAAGGTTCTGCAGGAGAGAGACCAGGACTAGGAGGAAAGGTAAATATTCAGATAAAAAGTCTTGTAGTGAAAACCTTAAAATGATTTTTTTTTTTTTTTAGTTGAATGAATCTCTTGCTTAATGCCACTCTCACTATTTCTTCTACTCACCTTTTACATTGTAGGGATCCTCCTTGGGTACACGGTACAAGTTTGTTGTGACAGGCCATGGAAAATACGAGAAGCTTTCCACTGATGGTGATCATTAGTGTCTACCCGAACTGAAAAACAAGTGAGGTGCTTTCTTCTCTTTTACATAATTTAAAGCTAAAAAACAGTTCACATGTGGATTGGTTTGAGTAAAATTAATTAAAATGTTTCTTTAAATAAAAATGCCAAAACAACAACAATATGGATACTTGGTCTTGATGCCTTTTTGCAGGCCAACAGAGGCATGCTAGGTAATGTTATCTAATATTAACTAGCTAGTACTAAACTAGCTACATAGTAAACTAGCTAAGATTAGTTTTAAAATACTGACTGTTGAAGCATTAGAGCATTAAAATATGCTTTTATTATACTTTGAAAAGACACAAAACCCCAGAGCGACTGGATTTCCAGTGCCTTATGGGATGATATCCATTTCCCCAAGTACATAAATGAGAGCCCTAAAAAGTCATATCACTCATGTTCAAATTCAAAACATTCTTGAAATAAGAATATCACATAAAAAGTTAAGATGCTATCTCAAGTAAACATTTAAGAGTGAATATAATTCATTTTAAAATAGACTGAAAACACCTGAAATGTTTTTACATGTTTAAATCTCGTCGTCTAAAGATTTTTCATACACCTGTTTGATAATACATTGATAAATATCTCAATCAAATCACAGCAAGCTTATAACACAATGCAAATGTTTTCATTCATTGACATAAAAGTAGTCATACAAAATATCCTCTCTCAAAACAGGTATTTTATTAAAAAAATATATAAAATAACATTCAATTTAGTACAGTGCACCTTAGCATATAGCATTAGCATTATACACATCAGCATCAGTAAAGAGCAAGTATTCTCAGTCAGTTTCTGCAACAAAAGACAAACATGCTAAAAAAGGCCAAGCCTACAAACTTAACATTACCTAAGCCTGAAATAAGAACATGCAGGAGTTGGAGTTGACAATCAGCATTCACTGTTATTCATTTAATCATATTGAAGCAATCAGAGATTTTATATTAAAGGTTTGGAAAGCCCCTTTTGTGGCTCCATCTGTGAAAGCTCTTTGTCAACACTAAGCACCAAGCAGAGTGCGCCATGCCTTGCTTTCTGTACTAATAAGGCTAAGAACAAATCTCCAAAACTTAGCATACTTACTGTATACATCTCTTTCTTATACTATCTGTTAATTCTTTCTTCCGCCGTTAACTGGTTCCATTTACCCATCCACCTAAAAATTCACTCTCAATTGTCCTTACACCTTAAAAAACATACAATAGCAATCTGTACCTTAACACCATGCTATCTAGATCTTATCCTCACAAAGACTTTTACGGCCCATTAAGCACCATAGAATAATGGCTGTAGAAAAATATTACCGAGAAAAAGGTATGGTGTATTTCATTGTAATGTTAAAAAAGAATGCCGTAGGGTTACTAAAAATTTTCGATACCTGAAACCGGCTTTATATTTTACATGTTCATACCCCAAAACACTCTTGATTTTGCTTAGATTTGTCTCTTGTGGCAGGCTGGAGTGACATCTCTGTATTATTAAATCATTTATTTTTGACGAAGGTGTTCAGGGATGTAAGTATTATCAAAATTATTAACATATTTAACATGCTCATAAAAAATGCTGAGATGAGCTTTGAAAATCTTAAGCAATAAACTTTTAAATTTAAAAGCTTCAAAGCGATAAGATTTTTCTTTATTCAATATTCTAATTAGCTTAAATGGCTAATGCCAGTTGACAAGTGGGCAATTACCTACTACAAATACTGTGCATTTGACACATAGTCATTGTTTAGTTTACTTGCCAATTGACCTGTTATAAAGTTATAAAAGCATATGTAAAGAATTGGACTGGATAATAAACAGAACTTTATCATCGCAATGAAAGCTAACAACATCCTTGCCCACTATTTATATGTTATCCAGTTAGACGTCAGTGGTTTAAGAAGTAATGAAGCCTTTGGCTGTTCTATTAAAGTCTTTTGGTTCTTCGTCTTTATTTTTGCGGCCTATGAGTCCCATTTCAAAAACTGTTGCAATCTTTGTTGCTGGTCGCGAAGCTGCCTCTCTTAGTCGTCTGGCATCAAACCGCGGGCTGTACAGGAGAACTGGCAAACGATTCGCAAATGTGGGGATCTCTTTTGCCATTTTCTGTTCTGCCTCCATCTTCTTTTGCTCCTCGGTTTTATTGGTTTCAATTTGTTGCAATATATTCTCTTTGGTGGAGAACATTTGGAAGAGGACAGCATCCCACATTTTTGCTGCCATTGGGGAGTCTCTACTGTCCTGGCTGTCAGTAGGCTTAGCTTCGGCTTCATACTTATTTTGCATTTCACTTACATTTTTATCAGCGCTGACAGGGACATCTTTCTTTGATGCAGGCTCTACCTCTGGAAACGTGGGCTCCTCTGCTTCAACCACCATATGTTTCTTAAGGCGAGACCAGCCACTGGGTTTTGACTTCATGCCTTTTGATTTCTGCATCACCTTCAAGAGAGGCTCTGCAGTTAGGGAGGAGCCTTCCTCACCCTCCTCCTTTTCCACTGCAGACCTGATCTCTTGTTGGGGGCTAGCTTTTGTTTCCACTCTGTCAACCTTTTCAGGTTCAGTGTCTTTTGTTTCAAGGTTCTTTTGGTCTTCTTTTGGTTTAGCCAGTGGCTTAACCTCATCTTTAACCTCTCCTTTTTCAGGAGGTTTTACAGAAGAAACAGCTTCAAGCTTCTTCTTCTTAATTCTCTCTAACAAAGACATGTTTGCCTCTGTTGGCTTCTCTGTTACATTGGTTGTTTCAGCATTAACTTTACCTTCTGACACCTTTGGAAGAGCTGGCTTTCCCACATCTTGGTCAGATAATGGCACAGCCTTACTATCAGATTTCGGAGTTACCTTCACAGTTGGAGGGGTTGGTGTCATTTGGGAAAGTCTGGGAGATCCATAGGTTGGAGTTCTGACTCTTGGGGTCACAGTACTTATTGGCTCTGCTTTTGCTTCTGATGGTGATGTGTCAGCTACAGATACCACAATAGTTGGAATTTTAACATCAGGAATTTTTGCTTTTAATTCTGGCACAGTTGACATGGGAATGTCCCTTACAGAGTTTGGTTCTGGTTCAGATGCTAACTTTGAAACCTCTGGAGGTGGAGCCTGAGGTGGCTGGACTTCAACTTGTTCTTTAGGCTTTACCTCAGACTTGTCATTCGTCATGGTCACATTTACATCAGGTTGAGGTACTACTGGTTCCTGTGTTGGAAGATGAGTTGTCTCTGCACTTGATGTAGAAATGCTAAAACTGGGTGTGTAACTCTTTATTCCTCCATGGGCAACATATTCAGAGGGAGTCAATCCATAATATGTTGGTTTGGATTTAGGTGCTGTTGGTGTTTGGGGTCTTTGACCTGCAAATGGAGGGACTCTATATAACGTTTTTTGATACCCAACTGAGGATAAAGCAGGATGTGCAGGTTCAATCTTGGGTGTTGTTGGGGTTTTAGACTTTGGCTGCTCATTTGGGCTTTCCTGTATTTGGGACTTTGGCTTTGATGACTCACGTTTTAACAGGTTTTCTGTGGCCTTATCCAGCTTTTCTTGTAAGGGTTCAGTTGATTTGACATCTATGTCCCCATTTTGTAATATTTCTGAATGACTGGTGTCATACACTTGATTTGATGTTTTATGCATTTCATCGTGTGGACCAGTCAAACTTGAGGTTGGCGTTTTGGATCTTCTGCCCTCCATGTGAACAGGAGACACAGCAAATAAAAGTGGATTTGGTCTTGAAATCTCAATCACAGATACTCTAACACGTGACACAGGATCTGACGGTGTCTTGGGACGTGCTGAAGGTGTTTTTGTTGAAATAAAGTCAAATGTTGGTGTCTTTACTCTTGTTGGTGTTGTAGCCCCCTTTGCCTCAAGCGTTGGAGTTGTACCCCGTTTTGTCTCAGGTGTCAGTGTTGCATTTTGTTTAGTCTCTGAAGCTGGAGTAGTGAGCCTTTTCATTTCAGAAGATGGAATTGTCTCTTTCTTGATTTCTAAAGTTGGAGTTTGGCTTTTCTTAATTTCTGAAGTTGGGGTTGAAATCCTCTTGACTTCAAATGTTGGTGTTGTAACCCTTCTGATCTCTCTGGTAGGTGTTCTGTCTCTTCTTATTTCAGATGTTGGTGTCACTATCCTTCTAACCTCAAATGTTGGCGTTGGGCCTTTCAGTAACTCTGCAGTAGGTGTTTTACTCCTTGTTGGTGATGCACGAGGTGTTCTCACACCTACTGACTTTGCTGTGTAATTGGTGATTTGCGGAACTTCAAACAATGACTTTGCTGTTCTAGAAACATTCAAAGTGGCTGGCTGAGGGCTTGGAGATTTAGAGGTTACATGAGTGGTAAGATTTGAGTTGACTTCCACTCTTTGTGAAGTTTGTAGTATAGTGACTGGAACAGTTGCATGTGTGTCAAGTCCTGGTACTGGTGAGGCTGTGCATGGAAATGCTGGAGACAGGCGTTGAGGAGTCGCATACGGTTGTGGTGAAAACCTTGCCGTCTTGCCGTAAGTGAATCCTCTGTGATGAGGATAAGGAGATGACACATGCTGATACAGTGGTCGGACGTTGAATCGTGGGTGTGCTGTGCCAATGTAGTAAGGCGTCTCTGGAGTCTTAGGAGGAGTTGAGTGATCACTGTGCTCCAGGTCAGGGCTTGCTTCATTTACTGGAGAGAGGCTTGAGCGGAAGGGGACCGACAGTTGTGAGGACTGGGCTGCAGCTTTTTTCTTCGCTGTCTTCTTGAGTAGTTTCTGGAGCCGGACATTTTCTTTCCCAGGTTTGGGAAACAAAGGTGGGGGGTACTGCTGGGAAAGCAGGCCTGCCTGGGTAGCATTGCCAATATTGACAGCCATTAAATCTTCAGCCCCCTGAAACAAATAAATAACAGGTCTTGTGTGCTTTGAACAAAACAATGAATGTTCTTGCTTATAATGGTGAACAGGTGCAAACCATTCCAAAACTAGGTATCGGAAAATAAGTTAGCAAAATGCTTTGCTCGTTAATACTGTTGTTTTCTCTATTTTTTTTCAGGTGAATTTTCCAGCGATCGCTTGTGAGGAATTTAATTCAGCAATAACCTCTTTCCTGATTCACCAAGAACACATTCATTGACATATGTAGTACAATATTTCAATAAACTTTTCAAAACATAAGGAAGAAACAATTACACTACATTTTATGTGCTTTTGTTTTTTTATGATTGTTCCATTTTTGACTGTTCTAATGGCATGACTTTGAAACGTTTTTCTACAATCTATTTGTCTCATATATATATATATATATATATATATATATATATATATAAATGTAAAATTATTCTCAGAATTCTGATCGATTGCAACAGAATAAAATATCTTAGTTTCTTTTCTTTTTCCTCAGTATCATCTGCAGTATTTGTGCTGATATTATGCCCACTTCAAACAAATGTATGAGTATGAACTGAATGTGAATGTCTAACAGATCAAAGTTATGACTTTTGTCAACTGTTTTTATTGATTATCTATGCTATTTTTATATTTTATATTTTCATATAGACTTGAATAGATTAACAATAGAATAATCCAAAAACATATTCCAAAATTCCTGCAGTTAATTCTTATGCATTTTAAATCACAACCAATCTTTTACTGTTATATTTTATTACACATATAACATTGATTTTCCTTTTTTGGTTTTCATGAAAACACTGGAATTACTCCATTTATCATATTTATAATATTAAAATAAACATGTTTGTTTAGGTATGAGCATTTTGCTACCCAATGGTAATGAGAATGGTTAAAATAAGGCAATTATTTATAGGCAAGTACATCTTTTATTTTCAATAAATTTGATATTTTGTATGGTTCTTAATTTGGATTTTGGCTGCTTATTCTCAGTGTAAAATAGAAATATCAGAATAGTTTTCACTTGATACAATGTCTCCGTTAATGACATGTTCACATGCAGTAAACTTCCACAACACATCTAGGATAGCTCCTTGGCCTAATTTTAGGGTGAAAGCAAATGAGCATCTGCTCCATGTCACAGAGTGTGGTGCCACTTTCCACCCTCACCATAAACCAATGCCAAGCAGTCGCTGCTTTAGCCATCGGTGGAGCAGCTACATTAAATTACATAATAAACCAGATTCAGTGGTTTCTGTTGATGCACAACCTAAGATCACATATCACAGAGCTGCTTTTAAGTTTTTCATACTGTATTGATATATTTACTAAACTACCCTACTATAAAACATTAAGATAATAATTAGCTTTCCTGGCTCATTTATGCAATAATTAAGATCATTATATAAAGGTTATGAATCGGTGGGTTCATAAGCATTTTTGGGAAAGCATAAATGTAAGAATAAATCTATTATAAGAAAGGAATCCAAGGCACTTATTCCGGTATGAAAGAAGAATACAAGATTATATTGATATAAGAATAAATCTCACTAAATTTAGCTATATTTGTGCTTAAAATAAGTTTAAAAACATGCCATTGGGGAAGAAAAACTGAATTCAGTATATATTCTCCCTAAACAAGTTTTAGCAATTTCTTCATCTTATTTTTATTCATCTATGTTTAGATATTTGACAACAAAATACAAAAACCGACTACAAATTAAATCCAGTGGACTTAGGAACATTTTTTAAGGATACAATACTAAGCAACATGACTTATTTTGTTTTCATATAACACAATCTTTTTGCAATAGTGCAAATGTAGGCCACCTGTAAAAGCTTGTAAAAGAAGCCCCAAGCCCAGAGTGATACGAAGAACGATATGAGAGGAGGTCCTCCTTTTAAGGCCCTGGTAGGCTGGGCAGTTTGGGAAATTTCCAAGATGCAAGTTCAAAAGCGGAAAGGGCAAGAATAGCAAAGCAGTACAATCATGCACAGCATAATTGCTTCATAGCAACCACCTGGTGAAAAAAAGTCATCATTGTACATGTAAAAATATATAGTAATATGTACACTTATACGCATGTGCTTAAAAAAACATAACTTACCAAGAGATGACTGTAACAGAAGACAGTTGAAGACACTTCAGACAAGGTCCCCTGTAAATATCAACATGTATAATTTATTTTACATGCCCTTTAAAATAAGCAACTAAATTTTAATAAAGACATAATATATGGTGACAAGGAAACCAATATCAGTATTATTAATTTCAGTTTTACAGTGCTATATTACAGTCCCTATTGCACAAACCTAACAAGTTAGCCTGCAACAAACTGCTAAAGCCTTTTCCCAAAGGACAGACATGGCATGCCCTTCCACACTAGGAATTAATTTAATAATATCCAAAAATATAAAATTTAAAGCAGATTTTTATGGTTTTATACCTGTTTGTCTGCTGTTCAGGGGTGTCCGGTGGCTGCCTGCTTGTCCCAGCTTGGACTGTCAGAACGGGAGACTCATGTTGAGTTCAACTATTCCCCCTTCCTTCAAATGGAAGGCACAGGCTCCATAGCAGTCCAAAAATAAAAGCCTGAGTCTGTTACTCAGAATGCATGGAGAGTGGTGACGGTGTAGAGGGAACCGTCAGCGAAGCAGAGGGGATACAGGTCACCTTAGATATCACCAAGTGTCCCCCCTCCCCCATGACACCAGATGCACACCCTCATTTACACAATCTATAAGCACAGCGCCCCCTACAGTTAAGACGTAGTAGTTATTTATTTTGGAGCTCTATCTATTGCGGGCCAAATCTTTACAGTAGTCCATTGTGAATTGTCTTTGCAAGACTTGTCTTCAGAAATGCCAAACAGAACTTTGAGTAAAGTTGTGTGTAAATGAGCACTAAGTGTGATTAAACCTAGTTTAAACTTAATCCTGTGAACTAAATATTTACGGAAGCCTCTGACAAGGAGTAAGAGTTGGAATAAAAAGCCATCTGATTTGATTACACTAAAGAGCTCACGTGTTACGTTACAACCATCAATCTTCCAGGCATATATGATGAAGCTGACATTTACACTTTTTACATTATAAAAGAGAAGAGCATGAAACTCAAATTACTGGTACATGTGCATAATGGTGAATTAATTAATCCATGTAAGTAAAGTGATATACAAGTTTCACCACCCCCTGATTTATGTAAATGTATTATTTAAATTTTCAAAAATACTATTTAATATAATTAATGATTATTTATGCATTGTTACTGACAGGCTGGAATCACTACAATTTGTACTTCAATGAACGTTGAATGAATGTAAAATAGAAATGTAAAATAAAGTTACTTAGTCACTTCTAATTATTGAATGGCATTTAAATTCAATTGCAGAAATGTATTGCCATATTAGTGACCTCTATACATTTACAATGAAAAAAGGAAACAGTATCTGTAGGAAACACTTACGCCAGAGGGAGTAAGCTGGAGTACAACTCATATCATTTCACAGTTTCATATCACGGAGGAGTTCCTAACACAACATATGCGGACTTGGGAGAGAGCCCTGGGGAACACCCCAAAACCTTGTCTGAGGCATCTATGCATTATTTTGAAAATAACACCAAAAGGCAAGCGGATAACACTCGCATACATCCCATTCAGAAAATGTGTTAATTGTGCTTACGTAGTACCACAGCAAATATAGCAACAGTGTCTTGGCCCACTCCTCCAAACTTACACCTCTGTTACATTTCCTCAAACCCTCGTCCATCTCCTTATTCAGTGCCTGGGCCAAGATCTGGACCTTCCCTTCTTAACCCTTCTCCACCAATGGGAGATTTTCACAGATCAAGTGTCACTATAACAGAAAGACTTTTTCATGCCTGCATGTTTGCTGAACTTTACAACCAGTCTCTGGCAGCAGGGAATTCACTTCTTTCAGCTTTTCTGAGGTAAGAGTGAAAAAGGGCACAAGTGCAGCGGGTGAGGAAATTATGAGAGTGGGAAATATTGTGTGTAGTTTTGTGCGAGTTTACACTAAGACAGTTTGTGACAATGAATGTGTGAACTCAACGGGTTTTTACACAAACTTGTGGAGTTCATATAGCCTAATGCATTTAGTTGCATCAAAAGCTTGGTCAGTTATTGACTCCATAAATTTTTATATATAATACAGTTACATTGTCATTCAGACAAATTAAATGTAAATCTATTCAATCTATATTATCTAAATTTTCTATGTCCAAATATAGACCAAAAAAGTTGAGCTGGAACTTGGAAACTGGATCCTGAACAATGTTTGGGCCTTTTAAGTGCAGCTGTCTTGTCAAAGTCAAATTCTTTTTGACCCGAGATGTTTGTAGTGATTGCTTACATTTAGCTCCTGCCTGTTATTCAGAAGTTAACAATTGATTGTTTTTATATTTTAAATAATCAACCCTTTAATTATTTCTGATTGTGTAGTATTTTGTATTGATTCTTTACTAAATCAGAGTCCTGCAATATATAAAAGAAATATTACTTGTAAAATTGGGAAACAACACTTTATCCACTAAAGATGTCTTTGGATTCATGGCCTTCTCAGGAACGTTGAAATGATCAACAGGCAAAGTGGAAAACAAAATCTGATTTAATCTGAATTCATAAAATCTCACATAAATCTGAGTATGAGCAAGGGGACTTCTCATTTATCATGTGTCAGCTAGTTTATAGATTAGCTAATAATACAATTCAGTCAATGCTTAGCTAAAATGAGTTCACACATCTTGTGAGAAACTGAAAAGGGAAAAACATAGCAGACTACTATAAACAAAAATGTAATGGTTGCCTTAAAATGTAAAACATATTCTGATATATGTCAACATACCTGAAGTATGTGCACCCTGCATTCTTAGTCATCACTGACTATCTTGTGTATTTAATTTGGCAAAAAGCCGATTAGTTCAGCATTAAGGGGTCAACAGGGGAAAAGGAAAGATAGTTTCATGACAGTTTTATGAATCACTAATACTGTGTTCATTAGACTCTTTGCAGTCTTGCCTTGAGGTTCTGATTTGTGCATCATTCTTTCATTTTCTTTTAGTCTCAAAGTCCACTATCACCATGTCAGACACAGAGGACGTGTAAGTATCATAAAGTTTGTCATTTTGTAGTCCAACTGAACTTCAAAACATGCTTTTCTATGAATACTGAACTGAATTTGTATGACGTACACTAACCAAGCATAATCTGGCTTCTGTTTATTTTTTTTACAGCGAGCATTTTGAGGGTGAGTACAGTTTGTTCAATGTTTTCTTGTAAAATCTCATTTGTTTTTCAGTTCTAAACAATATAAATATTTGTGCTGTATCGGTTCAACATTTCTCCCTATGGTCATTGTTCTTTAAAGAAAATGCTGATAGTAGGCAATCAAAACGGGATATTGTGTAGACTTAAATGTAATAATCGTGCCATCCATGATACTGATGCACTGGTGATTAAACAATTTAAATTATTATTGTATGAATGCAGATTTCATCTCTTAGAAAGAACTTCTACTTCTGTATATGCCTACAAATACACAACATCCTGTTCTCCATTCTATTTAATTGATTTTATTGCACAATAAGGGTTATAAAATGTTTTTTTTTGTCTTATTTACACTGAATCTGTAGTGCATACATCAGACAATGTGAATAACATTATCTTACAGACATGTATAGATACAGACAATGTATAGAATAATGCGCAAATAGATTTATGTGAAATAAATGTATAAATAAATACAATAAAACAAACAAGGCAGGTATTTCTTTTTTTAAATGTTTTTGTTGGCAAAAAATGCCGTTGTTGGCAGATTCGGTCCCTTATTATTATAGTTGCTCATAACATCCATTCTGTTCTTGCTTTCTGTTCTTGTTTAATGCTTGCTGTCATTGAAGGGGAAGGTATGTTGATTACAGATGTATTCCACTTTACTTTGTTGAAGGGACAGATGTGTCTCCTCCTAGTGGACAACATCTATTATGCGGTCCATTCTAGTCAAGGGTGGCATAATGGAGCAAGACTGCCTATAATCCAAAAATATACACAAGCTAACCATAGTCCAATAATCAGACTAGGCTAAGTAATGAAATGGGTGAAAGAGTTTCAAATGATACCAACCATGCAGTGATCCATGGTTCGCGTTTGCTTTGCATGGCTTGTATTGAAAGCTGAACAACTCATTTCAAGGACAAGCTGCTTTTTAAATGTCAGAAGAAGAACATAGACCATGACAGGGACAGGGGAGGGGGAACAATTTAAGTATATGTTAAGATGTTCATGCTCATTGAAAATTTTCAATATTTTAATGTTTAAATTAAATATATTTTTTATATTAATAATATATATATATATATATATATATATATATGTTATTATTATAATTATATTTTATTTTAAATTATTATTTATTATTTTTAATTAATTATCTACATTATAATTATATTAAAAAATTTAATTACATATAAAAATCCACTTAATTTTAACTTTTTAATTTCAAAATGAAAGAGCAATCTATCTTTATATAATCAAATTTTCATTCCTTCTAATATTGTGGGCACAAAATACTAATTATGTGGCAGTGCTATGCCAATGTTTGAATATTGCTTTGTATTGTTAACTGTATTACCATTAACTGTATGTGTGGATTTCCCAATAACACAATAACATGTACTTGTCTCCTCTTACTCCTAATACAGAAGAGAAGCCAAAGTTCAAGTAAGTAGCCTGTAGGAATTTGCACATTACAGCAAACTATTTTTTTAAGATTTTAAGACATTTTAATTCTTTAACTACAGGCCATCAGCACCCAAGATCCCAGATGGTGAGAAAGTGGACTTTGATGTAAGAGTTAATGTATCTTTGGGAGTCTTTAAAATACAAATAGCCATGTATGTATTCGTCAATGGGATGACAACATTGTTTCTCACGTGTCTCAATGCAGGACATTCAGAAGAAACGTCACAACAAGGATACTCTTGAGCTGCAGAGCCTCATCGATGATCACTTCGAGCAAAGGAAGAAAGAGGAGCAGGAACTGATGGCCCTCAAGGAAAGAATGGTAAAGAAACGTCCCTCAAGAAATAAACTGTTAGCCTAACCTGATCTTCTTCAGAATAAGAAGTCGTAAATAAAAATTTTGCTTTCTGTCTCCGAACAGGAGAAGCGCAGAACTGAGAGGGCAGAGCAGCAGAGGGTCCGAGCTGAAAAGGATAAGGAGCGCCAGGTCAGACGTGAGGTGTGTATCACTGACCCTGCGAATCTAGTTCATTCATTTCCAAAAATAATAAATAAATACATGTTCGTTGATGACTTTCCCCCCCATTTTTTACCACAATGAATACTTCATATGACACAGCATCATTAAACACAAACTGTGACTAGATGTAGAACTACACAAGATGTAGTTTAAACATAAAAACTTTACCAAAATGTATATTCTCTTCAACCAAAAAGAGAAGAAAAATCATTTTTAAGTACTTGGGGTTGCCAGATGTCAACAATTAGAGCTAGTCTCTTAAAAGGACACATTTCCGCCCAGTGTTCTGCTGTATCTTAGCAACCTGGCAACCATGAGCACACAGAAAAAATATTATTCTTAGTTTTTTATTTTATTTTATTTTTTTACTTTCTCTTAGCAACCAGGCAAACATGAGCACACAGACATTTGTTTCGGTAAAGTTCCTGATGAACATGGACTTTGGTGATGCATGGATCTCGATTATATTGCTTTCAGTTGTGGTTGCTGAATAAATTAACTTATGCAACTTTTGTGTGACACTTCAGTCTTTTTTTGTTGGTTTAATAGAAAAAACAACATTAATTGGAATTAATATTAGGAATTTCACAGTTTTAGCATCTGAGAGAAGCTTTTGAGCTTTCCCAGTTGTAATAATGTACAGTATGATAATTTATATGATGATTTAACAGGATAGGTTGAGGACTATGATGAAACTACAGAACAGCTGACAAAATTTAGAAAGTGTCCATATTTTATGAAAACACTGACTTTGATAACTCCTATAGGAGGAGAGGCGAAGGAAAGAAGAGGAAGATGCCAAGAGGAAGGCAGAGGATGACGCCAAGAAGAAGTCAGCTCTGTCTGGTATGGGCTCCAACTACAGCAGCCATCTGCAGAAGGTCAGCTCTACTTCAAACATTTAAAATCAACTGAAGAGTATGAATTGAAATAACTGTGACTGAAACCCGACATACTGTTGTCCTTCAGGCCGATGCCAAGAAAGGTGGCAAGAAACAAACAGAGAGAGAGAAGAAGAAAAAGATCCTGGCTGAGAGACGCAAACCACTCAACGTCGACCATCTCAACGAGGACAAACTGAGGCGAGTTATGCTCCAAACTATTGAAGTGGCCATGTAAACAGTCTAGTCTTGCTTACTTATGTCTTGTGGACTTCAGGGACAAAGCACAGGAGCTGTTTGAATGGATTAAGACCCTGGAGGCTGAGAAATTTGAGCACATGGAGAGGTTGAAGAGACAGAAGTATGAGGTGAGAGAAAGAATAGACAAGAGGACGAGAAACATTTATGTACCTATACATGCCACTGTCACAACCAGTATTTGATTCTTTGAAGCTAATTTAGAGATCACAGATAAATCTCTGGCATTCCTCAGGTTACTACACTGCGCATGAGAGTGGAGGAGCTCAGCAAATTGTAAGTTGCAGGTTTCATGAATGTTATAGCGCCATCTGCTGTGCATGGCCTTCATGTGGCTGCCTGACGTGTGTGTTGTGATGGTGAAAACGTCATAAGCAAAGAACACTGCACTCACTTTCTGAGAACAGTAACAGAAATAGATTTGGAAGTTCCAAGGAGACATTTCCAATACATTTTAGGATTCAATAAAATGATTATTAAATTATCAATATGCAGTTCAAAACCAGTGAATATTATAGAAAATAACTGGTGTTTTGTCAAGAAATAGGACGGTGGGGACAGTGTACTTGAACTGGAACTCACATTTTTCTTATCTCTCATTCTTTCTTTCTTATTGGAAATCACCAAATCTGGTGTAGAAACAATCTTCACCCAGAAACTGCCAGTAAATTTCACAAACGCGCTGCATGAAACATTAATTAAAAAAACAACAACAAAACAAAAACAAATAGTAAAACTTGCTCCAGTGAGCTTTGTTTTATTTACTACAAGAAAATATTTTTTTTTTGCAGTGCATAGGCCCTGTAATAATAATATAAAAAAATATATATTATTATTATTTTTCATTAATAATAATTCTTAGTATAATTCACTTACAATGGTATAAGGGGGTATAAGGTATAAGGGGTGGGGAGATGCGGTAATAAGAAACGTAAAGTATAAATAGTGAAAAATAATACAAATGAAAAATAGTAATAAAAATATACTTGTAATAGAATTACATATTACAAATACAATATATGACTCTATATACTCTAACTATTGATAAAGGGACAGTAGGAATGTACACCTTGCTCCAACAATAATGCTGAGACAAAAACTAATGTTTTTACTCTTTTATTAGTATTTGAGCAGTTGTCTGTCTGGCAGAGAGATAAGCTGGTTTTGGTTCATTTTTTGTTATTTTGGATTCATCTTTGATTAGAGCTGCCAAAAAAAAAAAAACATAGCATTATGATACTGTGATAGTACGTAAGGCCTGGTTTGAACATTGTATGCTGTGGTGTGAAATGTAAAAATATATATATTTTTTAAATTTCACACACAAACAAATACAATAAACAAACAGATAGATAGATAGATAGATAGATAGATAGATAGATAGATAGATAGATAGATAGATAGATAATGAACGGACGATAGACAGATAGATAGATAGATAGATAGATAGATAGATAGATAGATAGATAGATAGATAGATAGATAGATAGATAGATAGATAGATAGATAGATAGATAGATAGATAGATAGATAGATAGATAGATAGATAGATAGATAGATAATTTGCTCACCTGTTGTCTTGTTGGATTCCTGCATTGCAGCAGCAAGAAGGGCGCCGCCTCTCGTCGCAGAAAGTAAGTGCATCGTCCTGCAGGCCAAGACCACCACAATGAAGATCAAGATACACCCCTCGATCTGTGCTGACCACACAGGACTCCGTAGTTGTTGATCAACCAACTCTTCCTCGTCTTGGACTGTATTTAGTTCCTTTTTATGTCATGTAAATAAAGTGTGACTTAAAGCCTTTGTCAGTAGTTCCTATTGAAACATCAATAAAATAGTTGTTTTTAGATATTGTCATGCAGGACCGTTTTGTTTAAGTTCGCCAGTGGATAAACATGTCCAAGTTCAAAATAAATTAAGTTGCATTAATACCGCATCTAAAAAAAAAGCTTTATAACTCTGATAACTCGCGTTAAATTCGCGGTTTTTATTGCATAAGGATAAACGTTAAAATACACTGCTCCGAAATATTGTAACACTGCCTATAATCACAAGATTTAAACATCGTAAGTGATGAAACTCGTGAGACAAAATTACATTCTTACCATATCTTTTGCTAATTTGATCGCTTTCAACTCCTGTCTCGCCGGTGACAGGCGGAAGGATACCAAATAACTTGCCATTTAAGTGAAAACTCGACCTACACGCGCGCGTATCCAGATATTCATCCGCCGTCGACAATAGTCCCAACAATTCCAATTTTCTAGCTCAAATTTCTTTTTTTATGCAAGAATTAATACAAGCATTTAAACAAAATTGTGAACTTCACATAAGTTATTTAAACCATTAATCCGTAGACTGTGTTTTAGTGTTTTCGTTTTTAACCAGTCGAAAATATTAGGCTATGTGGTAACCGACAGTCACATATAACTTTTCTCTTTTATTTATTTTTTTAATAAATGTGGCAGAAAGTTCCCAGATCTGCCATATGAATTTCTTCTTCTGAATGCATGAATTTATGAAAAATCTTTACAAACTGCACATTGAGCATGCGGCACGGGTTGCAACAGATAATGCACAGTTTTGATGATCAGTTGGCTAAAAAATAAAACGTTAACATTATGCAAATATATTAATACTATGCGATTTATTAATGGCGTATGACGTTCAGTACACAGCTTCTTTTTTTAGCAAAAAAAATAAATAAATGGGCCCTACAATAAAATGAAAAAAGATGATCATATCCGATGTACATTTATTATTATTATTTTTTAAATGTATCACTAGTTTTCATTATCACAGAGATTAAACTGGAAGCTTTTCATTATAGCCTAAATCATTTGGATGCGTTCATAATTAGCTAAATGTAGCTACATGAATGAAGTTTATAGATTATGGACCTATACTGTTTCCAGTGTTATCGAATCACGATTAATGTGAAGCCAGCGTTTTCATAAACGGCTATTTGCTTTTAGCTATTTTGATTGAGATGGTCCACTAGACTAGAACCAAATAATTTGGGGAAGCTTCGAGAAAAACATTGTTTCATCAACTGTAAGTTGCCAGAGTTCGTTGGCAATGGACAAAATGTAAACATCTAAATTATTTTATAGATTAAATTGGTAATTTGTTATGATAACTTTTTGTAGGCTATTGAATTAGTTTTATGATGAATTTTTAATAACAACCACCTTCACTTTTAAACTAATAATCCATTGTGTCATTAATTCATGGAATAAATCAAAACATTCCATCCCAATATTTGAGTATAAATAGTTATATTTTTATTAATCCGACATTCACTCGTAAGTATAAATATAAAGTTTAACACAAGACACGACAAGCTAGTGTTTCAAACAGGCATCATTAAATACAATATGTTTGTTCGTTTTCGTCGCTTTAACAAAACAGATCTTATTTACACATATACAAAAGTGGTCCGTATCTGGATTACGATTCTCTCGTAAATAATTAGGAAATAAAAAGTGATGGTGACAGAAAATATATTCACAAAGGGGGAAAGGGGAAAAAAAAATATGGTCACATTTTCACGTGGATAGAATAATATAAATAAGGGTAGTTAAGAAACTCACTTCTGCTGAGCCATTTTCATAATGGAATTAATTTTCCACAGCAATGCAATAAAGAAAGAGATCATTCGTTCCTATAGTTTCCAGCAGTGGATCGAAATAGTCTCTCTTTAGTCGTTAAGATCGGATTTGCCGGGGTTTTTCTGTTGAATGGTTCTCAGATTTGTCCTTTTCAATTTGTTTTGCAATGTTGCGAATCTTTAAAGCACTTGATAGATGGGATCCTGAGCCTGCTGTTGAGGGCAGTTGGTCGGGGACGGTGCGGGGGCCCCGGTCTCACTCAGGACAGACCCCTCCTGCGGAGAACCCTCCGGGACCGACGGCACGGGGCACGCGGGGGTCTCTGTGGAGATTCGCTCCACTATGCTGGACAGACAATCCAAACTGGACACCACTGAGCTTTTAGTATTCCGCGCGTCAGCTGTAAAAACATACACAGCAGATTTTAAATTTCAACTCAACTGCGATTTTAACTTTAACGCAAATATTTGTATAATTTTGTAAAATAATTTTAACTTTGAGTCACTCAATGTTCGTTTAGCTATTTATTTAGTGTGCTACAATGACAGTTTTCGACGCATGACCTACTATTTGGCGTGTCGTTATAGTAAGAGCTGTTCCGTCTTCTCGACTGACATGTAGGACCCATGAAATCCATCTAGAAAATACAAAAAGAAAATTAAAGACATTTAAATCAAGGCATATTTTAGTAATTTTAAATAGGCGAATGCTTAAAACACTATTTAGCTTAAATTATTTTTTTTAATGTGACATTATCATTCGATAAAATGCTACTTTGCCCAAGTAAACCAAGTTTTAAAGTTTAAAACCATTTTAAACCATTATTGAATGAACGAACGAAAGAAATATAGTATGCTAAACTAAACTAAATAATATAATTACGATACTCATCTCTACAGCATATAAACTGAACGTCTCACCATGCCATCAGAGCAGTTGGATCTCGGGCTGGAGGCATCGGAGTCTCCACTGTAATGTTCCAGAACGGGATAGTAGTTCTCCTCTTGACTCCTGAGCAGCGCCTGCAGAGACTCGATGTAACTAATGGCGTTTCTCAGAATCTCCACTTTGGGCAGCCTCTGGTTGGGGTTGGTGGACGTGCATCTCTTGAGGGTCTCGAAAGCGTCGTTGACTTTGCCCAGTCTTCTCCTCTCCCTCATGGTGGCGGCTTTGCGGCGGTCAGCGTTGGTGGTTTTTCTCTTGCAGGCTTTGCATGCCCACAGCAGGCACCTGCCGGCCTGATGATGCCCGCTGGGCGCCCTCACGTGCTCGTCCTCGAGGTGATGCTCGTCGGGCTTGAGCAGGCTCACGTGGACGAGCCTGGGGTCCAGGTCTTCAAAGAAGTGCATGTCGTTTGTGTTGAAGCAAGGGTCGTCGTAGAAATCATCAGCTGACGGGATGGGGAAGGGAATATCCGACAACTCCATCTTTATGTGTTAAGGTAAAAAAACAAATGGATAGGCCTATACTTGAATGCTTCCCAAGTGGTAACGTTTTTAAGGATTTAGGAATATTAAGCCAAATTCCTTCCGATCCTGAAACGTGTTGCTCAAGACAATCTTTAATAAAAAATCGCAGCTCCTGGAAAGGTTTCTTTGATTGTACCCTTCAGGTACTTGCTGCTGGTGAGAGCTCAGGGCCTGTTTATAAACAACACAGCCGATCGGGGGCGTGTCCTGCAGAAGACAGATTGACCAATGAACGTGCGTTTAGAAAGAGGGCGTGGTTTTGACGGCCTGACACTTCAGCTAATGCCGGGGCCATAAGAATGTTAAAATGATGAATTAATTTATAAATAATGGTAAAAGTTGCTATTACTCCGTTGGTTCGTATGTGTATTGAGTATCGCTTTCATTTGTTTATTTGTCATCAAGTCACAGATTTTTAGCTTACAATTAATTACAAATTCCTGAATTTTCCCAGGAATCATTCGAGGAAGACTTCCCTTTTATCTTTTCTAAGGGAATCTTTCAACTATCATTTGTTGCCTACTAAGTATATATGTTTGTAGCCTACTATTGCATTCGATAAGTCGACAAACAATATAGGCTACCCTAACAGAACAGAACAGAAAAAAAGCTGTTAACATTTTGTTTTGGTTTCCAGTGATCCATGCATAAAGATGTTTTTATGCTTAATCGAAAAATGAACGCGAGTGATAAATAACTCAAAATATCGTTAAAATGCATTGAAATACATGCACATGTGTAAATATATCGAATATTATGGATGCTTACCATGTTTGTAAAAAAATAAATAAATATATATATATATATATATATATATAGGCCTATATAGACCTACTCTGAATCATGTTTAGTTTGTATCAGTTGTTTAATGAAACACTGGAGCACTGATACACTTATATGTTAATACTCTTATGTATTACACATGCTTTAAAAAATCAAATAAAGCACACACTTACACACACACACACACACACACACACACACACACACACGCACGCACAACAGATTACAAATGCTTTTTCCAAGGTGCACTTTATTTATTACAGAAAGATCTACAAGGTAAAGTTAATTTATTTCATGATTTATGTATGATGTT
The DNA here is from genome assembly GCF_936440315.1 of Barbus barbus. Lineage (NCBI taxonomy): Eukaryota > Metazoa > Chordata > Actinopteri > Cypriniformes > Cyprinidae > Barbus > Barbus barbus. Next base: position 6,847,582 of record NC_136726.1, on the reverse strand, counting down.
GCAAAGTTTACTTATGCTAGACGCACAAGTCCAACAATAGGGGGCGCTAAAGAGCCAGATGAGAGTTAAAAACTACTTTTTTTTCTGTTTGAAAAGCCCTAAATGTGTATGTGTGTGTGTGTGTGTGAGAGAGAGAGAGAGAGAGAGAGAGAGAGAGTTCCTCTGTCTCTCCTCTTAGTACGTTTTGCCTGAATACAGACTGCTGGATTTAATAGCCTATTGTAAACTGTTTTTCTAAGATTTTATGTGTATATGTTTTATGTTAAACTCATTGACAATTGTGTGACACAATCATATTTTACTGTATTTCTTTTACCAGAACTTTTTATACTATAAAGAAAAAAATACACATGTACGCATATAAATTGTGTTTATTAAAAACAGTGCCGGATAACATTCAAAAGTCAAAACATAGAAGACAAGGTAAAATATTCTAAAATACTTAATTTTCCAAAAAAATACAATTGTCATTTTCATTTGAAATAATGCTCACCAAACAAAGACATGCAAATGTAAAATATTTACTGTTCAAAAGTAGATTTTTTTGAAAAGAAATGCAAATAAATTTCTCACACACCGGATAAGCAGGTCAATGGAGTGTTCCATATATAATTGTGAAGCACAAAATAATAATAATAAAATAAAATGAGAGAGAGAGAGTTGCAACAATGAAGTTTAAACTCTTATTCGGATTACTGTCACTGAAGAATACATTGATTTTAATGGAATGACATTAAAATATCTACATCTGGAGAGACTTGTTACATAAAAAACTGGCACTATTGTGAGTGCGTTTATGCACTTTATTTTCCCTTTTGGACCAATATGTTATCTGTCTCAGACATATGTAAAATGTATTCTGTTTAAGGGCCAAAGACACACACTCAAAAAATTAGGTGTAGGATTTACTTATTATTAAGTTGAAATGGCAAGTAACACATTGAATTAAACACAAAATTATTAAGTTGAAATGAAATAATTGAAAAATTAAGATGAAATAAAAATTAATAATAATCTTTGTTTTATTTATTATGTTGAATAATCACATTTTACAGTGCAAACATGGTTCCTAAATGATTAACAAAGAGGAAGTCTAAACGGTCGTCAGCGTTTCTTGTAGCCGGTCAATGAGGTACTCGCCAAAGCCACCCTTGCTGTCACCGGTGCAGCCCACTCTGCGAGCGCTGGTCAAGAGGTCACCGACGAGTTTGACCTTTGGGACGAGGGGCTGAATGAACTGACTCTTGATTATGCTGGCGGTGTGTGGATCTCCGTACTCATGTGCCAGCTGATTCAGCTCCAGCATGACGCTCATCTCCTCCTTCCACTGGTTAAGCATGATCTCCAGAGCAGGAAGGATGGCACACACCTCCTCAGTGCATGGCCTCTGTAAATGTTACATATTATAGGTTAAATATAAAATTAATCGGTTCTGGATGCTGATTGGTGAATGCAGCGTTCCAGCACCCTTCTGAAATCTAATAGCCCCTACAGATGCATGTGAGGGAAGCCCGTGAGTCCCCACATGTGAGAAAGTCTGTGTCAAGTGTGCCATTTGGGACTGGGCTGATATAGCTTGGCCTTGAGTGCTGTTGAAGTTACACATGATTTTCTAAACTAAATTTTGTGTCTAATTGGTTAGGGATTCATCATAGTAGAATCACTGCAAGTTACATTTGGGCCAGTGACAAATAAAAGTGTCCATGAAAAAAAATTTAAAGTAAACACAATTCTTTAAAACTTTTACAAAAAAGCACTTTGAAATGTACCTTTATATTAATGTTGGGCATATAATAATAAAAAAAAAAAAAGTTTAACTTGAATCACTAAAACAAATTACCATCAAGTAAATAATAAAATGCTACAAAAGAATGCTGCAAAAGCTTTATTAAACAACTTAAAAAACATCTAAATGGATCAGTCCATGTATAGGTCAAATTTGAATTGAGCTACAATTAACTAAGACAGCACACAGTTGTTTCCAAGTGTGTCCAACCATCACCCAGCACGGATGAGCGGATAACAAGGTGTTCAAAATCGCTGCTGATGGACCCTCACCAGTCCCGGTCTGGATCAATTTTACACGAGTCATAAAATCAGGGAAGGCTGGAAAGTAAAAAAAAATAGAAAGAAGAGAAAGGAGAGGACGCAGTGTAAAGTGACAGCAGTGCGAGTGCCATGGAATCCATCTGGAACCACAATTAATGCACTGTCCTTCCGCCTTCACATTAATCTCGCCAATTTTCCGGAACTCAGGGGAAACGTATACCCTAACAGGCATTAAAGGAGAAAACTCTGCAAAACCCCCTGCTGGTTTACCCCCATTGCTCTCGTTCTCTCTGCCCTCCATCCCCCTTAAAGCTGCTGCTGCTCCATACAGACAAGAGTCAAAAGAAAAAAAAGTGTTATGATCATAAGCCTATTGAGTAAACATGAGTTTAAATGAATGAGATGCCTTCTTTATTCTATATCTAGCTGCTATTTCTTTTAAGAAAAAATACAGGGCACTTTGGCCAAGTCTTGTGGTGGTGCTCTGGTTAACTGGTTAGATGGGTGAGTTACCTGGATGTTCTTACTGCAGTATTTTCCTCCGCGCTGGGACAGATACTGCAGCATTGCCTCTGCCCGCTCTAGTTCCTTCACTGATTCCAGATGAAAATACGCAGACACTCTGGGTAAAGCCAAATCACTCTGCTCAAAGATTTTGGCCTGAAACACAAAACGGAAGACAGATCTGATGTAGAACAAAACTAAGTCAAAAGTTATTTTGCTAACCAGTTTCCTGTACCGTTTCCTGTAAGAGAAGAAAATGGGTCAGGATGTGTGTGTGTGTGTTGTTGTTGTTTTTTGTTTTTGCTTTCTATTTATTTCAAACATAATAATAATAGTAATAATAATAATAATCACATTAGCTCCTATTTCAGCCTGCTCTAAAGGCCTATTATTATTATTATTTTAATTTCAGCTTAAGTTTCACTTTTAAATGTGTTTTTCTCTAGTTATTATTATTATTATTATTATTATTATTACCTTAAAATGTTATATTGTACAGCACTGTTCAGTCTTGGTTGTTTTTAAATGTGCTTTATAAATAAACAATAAATCTGTTACAATTACACTGACATTTGGCAAAAGAAGTGGAAAAATACTTTGATATTGTTAATAATATTTCAAAAAAGTCTCAGGTCATGTGATAAGAAAACATTTTGTTGCCATGTGACAAGAACTAACAGCAAGGACCACTTTAGACCCCCCTTGACTGTGTTGAGATCAGTAAGTTTTTTTATATTCATGATCTATTCTTTGTAAAAAAAAAAAAAATGAAAATGTTGATTTTTTTTTAAGCAAACAAAAACGATTCATCTGTTTCATTCCAGTATGATGCAACAAAGTGTTTTAGTTGGCCAACTTTGGATATTCCATTTGATATTGTGTCATTATATCAATATTTTGTTGAACATGGTAAAAAACGTTTTTCAAAACTCTATAAACCAACATGAATTTGGTTGACATTTTTAAAAGTAAATTTTTAAAAGATTACTCGTGCTTATCATCTCTCTCTTATTTACCCGATGAAGTTTTAATAAAACAGTGTTTTTATATAGCCTATAGGGCGTCTTTGGTTGGCTCGGGCTGGGTGGGGGTTACCATGGATGACAACAACCCATGATAGACAACTAAACCTTCCCACACAACGCAGTTTGGCATACATCTTTATAAATGAAAGCGGCATATTAAAGCAGTTCTGCTACACTGATATAACTTCGCATCATGTTTTAAAGTAAAGTTCTTACCAGCGCTTCCAGTCTGTAAGAGACCTCCATAAGCAAAGTGGAAACTCCACACAGACTTTCCTCCACAACAGTCGGGAAGTTTTGCCTCGCCAGACTCCCAGCAGAAGATATGTGTGTTTTACAGAGAGGAAGGCAAGTTTTTATTCGCTTTACTCTCGGTTCCGACATGTTTACGCTGTAACGGGCATCAATAGCCTGAAGGTCAATACTGTCCTCGGTGATTTCACGCCTTTCGCATGTGGACTCAGTATACGTATTTCCGTCTTGTGAAGCAATAAATGAACTAATGATGAAATAGTGATGAACTAAAAGTCAGAGTCGACGGCTGCTGCGGTAGGACGAAACTTGCTAACGTTTCCCGTTCATTCTGTCAAGTTCATCCGGTTTTATGTGGGTGGATACATAAGTGGGCAACCTGCCCTGCGAATATATAGGCAACTATAGTTTTACTCGAGTTTGCTGATACTGTATATTGATACGATAATGATACTAAATTATCTAGAATGACTGGATTGAATTATTATATTATTATTTTATGACAGTTTCCCTGCTGAACAGTCTAAACAAGTTTGTTGGTCTTAGCTGCACTTGTGAAGAAGATGGCTTAACCTCCTGAGACCCGAGAAAAAAGAAAACATTTTTTTGAATGTCTTTACATTGTTTAGAGCATTAAATATATATATATGTGTGTGTGTGTGTGTGTGTGTGTGTGTGTTTCATCCCTCTATCTGATGTGAGCATAAGTATTGGAGCAGTTGCCTCACAGGTCTTTCTAAGTGATCAGCTGTGTCCTGTTGCATTAATTCTTCAGATATTAAAAGCAGGGAATGTGTCGTATCAGTTATATCCATTACTTCTGTATTCTGAATCTTGCATTCGATGATGACACACACAAACCAGGATGAAGACGAGGGAGCTGGCTTTGAGAGAAAAGCAAGCAATTTGGATGCTAAAAGAAAAGAGGAAGTCAGTTAGAGCTCTTGCAAAAACAAAGGGCATGGATAAATCAAGAGTTTGGAAACCACCAGCGACACCAGCAACCAACAACGACCTGATCGGCTGAGAAAACAACAGTAGTTGATGACAGACAAATCATAAAAGCTGTGAAAATGAACCCTAAAAGACGTGTCTGTATAACAATGATGCTCTGACAATTTACTGTCCTCAGGAGACTTTGACACAGAATTACAGATGCTACACAGCAAGATGCAAACCTCTGACCAGGAAGGGTACAAAACCATCTTGCCTACCAATATTCAAGAAAATGCCACCAGATTCATTGGGAAGTGCTTCATATACCATCGGGACAATGACCCAAAACACCCTGCCAGTTCAGTCAAGGAATTTATAAGGGCAAAGAAATGGAAAGTCTTAGATTGCCCAAGTCAATCTCCAGATTTAAATCTGATTGAACATGAATATCACCAGCTGAAGAGGAGAGTAAAGGCAGAAACTCCCCAAAACAAGCAACAATTGGAATTGGCTGCATTAAAGGCTGGGAAAAGCATTTCAAAGGATGAGACCAAGAGTCTGGTGATGTCTTTGGGTCACAGACTCACTGCTGTGATTGTGTGCAAGGGATCTGCGACTAAATAATAGCTTTTAATATATTATATCTGCCTTATGTTCAACTGTCCCAATACTTATGCTCACATCAATGAGTGGGATGAACTCTAAAAGCACTGTTCTTTTTATTTGATCAAACATCTATGTGTTGAAACGGCTAATAATAAAATGTGACATTCTGTAGTTTTGTCTCATATTCATCTTTTAATAATATTTGCAAATGTCTTGACTCCACAGCCTACAGAGCAATTTTGTCTTTACTGTTCCAATACTTATGGAGGGCACTGTATATTCGAATAGTGAAGACCACATCACAGATATAATGAACAACACAGAGGAACAATATCATTGGAATCACTTTCAGAATGATTCTTCATTATGAGCTGATGAATGAATTTTTTTTTTACAGCCAATCATTGTCCATCCAATTTTAACGAGCTTGAGCATGACCTCTGACATCAAAAAGGCATTTTCGTCCTTACAACTGCCGCTCACTGGATATTTTCTCTTTTTCAGACCATTCTCTGTAAACCCTAGAGATGGTTGTGTGTGAAAATCCCAGTAGACCAGAAGTTTTTGAAATACTCAGACCAGTCCATCTGGCACCAACAACCATTCCACGTTCAAAGTCACTTAAATCCCGTTTCTTCCCCCTTTATTCTGATGCTCGGTTCGAATTTCATCAAGTCGTCTTCACCACATCTAGATGCCTAAATGCACTGAGTTGCTGCCATGTGATTGGCTGATTAGCAATTTGTGTTACCAAGCAATTGAACAGGTGTACCTAATAAAGTGGCCGGTGAGTGTATACACACACACACACACACACACACACACACACACACAATATATGTCAAACGATTAATTGCGATTAATCACATCCAAAATAAAAGTTGTTGTTTATATTTATATTCATATAATTTATATCATATATAAATATATTTAATATATAAATATTTTCTGAAATATATATATATATGCATGTGAATGTATTTATATATGCATAATAAATATACACAGTACACACACATATATTATGTAAACAAAGACTTTTATTTTGGATGAGATTAATCATGATTAATCATTATATATATATATATATATAGTGCCCTCCACTAATGTTGGCACCCTTGGTAAATATGAGGCGGCTGTGAAAATAAATCTGCATTGGTTATCCTTTTTATCTTTCATTAAAAAAATTCACAAAATTCCAACCTATCATTGAAGTAAAACAATTGAAAGTGGGGGGAAAATCTCTTTGGGAAATAAATGCTTTCTCTAGTTTATGTTGGCCACAATTATTGACACCCAATTATTGCAATGTCCTTTTCCCAGGGTAACAGCTCTGAGTTTTCTCCTATAATGCCTGAAGAGTTTGGAGAAAACCTGACAAGAGACCAGAGACAATTTTCTTCATACAGAATCTCTTCAGATCCTTCAGATTCACAGCTCCATGTTAGTACTACTTCTCTTCAGTTCACCGCACTCATTTTCTGTAGGGTTCAGGTCAGAGGACATGGACAGCCATGGTAAAATATTCATTTTGTGCTCAGTGACCCATTTTTGTGTTTATTTTGATGTTTGTTTTGGATTGTTGTCCTGGTGGAAGATCCAAACATGGCCCATTATAAGATTTATAACAGAGGCAGTCAGGTTTTGATTTTTTATCTGTTGGTATTTGATAGAATGTTCAGGACCTCTGGCAGAAAAATAGGCCCACAACATTAAAAATACAGCAGTATTTTTAACCGTGGACATGGGGTACTTTTTTATACCTGTTTGTACTAAACTCATCTGGTGGGTTTGCTGTCCAAAAGCTCTTTTTTTAGTTTCATCTGACCATAGAAGCCAGTGCCATTTGAAGTTCCAGTTGTGTCTGAAAACTGAATATGCTGGAGTTTGTTTTTGGATGAGTGAGGTGAATTTTCCTTGAAACCCTCCCGAACAACATGTGGTGATGTAGGGGATGTTTGATATATATTTGTTAGGTTTCTGACCCCAAGACTCAACTAATCTCTACAATTCTCCAGATGTGATCCTTGGGAAGTCTTTGGCCACTCAAACTCTCCTCCTCACCGTGCATTAGGACGATATAGACACACGTCCTCTTCCAGGCAGATTTGTAAGATCTTTAGTTGATTGGAACCTCTTATTTATTACTCTGATGGTGGAAATGGGGATTTTCAATGCTTTAACTCTTTTCTTACAGCCACTTTCTCTTTTGTGATGCTCAACAATCTTCAACTGCAGAATCTCATCTCTTGCTTAGCTTTTTATAATCCGAAGAACGTTCTTTCACCACAAAGAACCTTTTGTGAAACAGAAAGGTTCTTCAGATGTTAAAGGTTCTTTATGCAACCATTTAGACAAAAAGTTTCTTCTATGGCATCGTGAAGCACCTTTATTTTTTAAGAGTGTAGTCACCCTGGTGTGCTAAAAAAATTTAAATATGAATGGGAATATACTTTATTTTACTAGATGTTTTACTCATAAGAATTTCTAGGGGTGTCAATAATTATGGCCAACATTCATTGGAGATGAATTATTTCATCATGAGATTTTCTCCCCACTTTCAATTGTTTTTCTAAATTTTGTGAATGTTTTGAGTGAAAGATCAAAAAGATAAACAATGCAGATTTATTTTCACAGCTGCCTTTGCTCCTATTTATCAAGGGTGCCAATATTAGTGGAGGGCACTATCTATCTATCTATATATATATATTAGAATGGTAATTACAACTTAGTTATTGTTATAGTTATCAGCCTTTATTCATTCTTCTATTAAAATCATTGGCCATCCAATCAGTAGTTTTTTTTGCCACTTTAACTTTCTTCTTATTAGCTGCCAATGTCAGATTTGTTTTTTATTTTTTCTTCAAAATTGTCTAAAAGCAAGCAAACAGCAGTCTTCTCTGATAACAATAGATTGATGAATTTAGAGAAATCGTGTCTCTTTGGCTATTTGTAAAAAACTAAATTTGACTCGTATGTAAAGTGATTTGCATGAAAGACATATTTGTATAGACAGGTCTGGTCACTCTTTAATACTTTGCACAACCACCGGCATATAATGTTGCCAAAAAGTCATGCATGTATATGTGATAACATGCTCCTTTTCCACTCAAACCAAGTGATTTGGTTGTCTTTTGTGGTCTTCGCTGTGTCCCCCCTGCCCTCTTCCCTGGTGGACCCATCTCTTGTTTCATCAGTGGCCCGTGTCATTGCACCCTCAGTGCGGATGACTGACACGAGGGACTGGGAGATCTCCGGGGGCCTGTTGGGTCTGAATGGAAGTAAGGGGAACACTCAGCGTACGTCCAGCATTGGGTCAACAGGACCTGCACTCTTGACTTGACCTCTGCACCTCTCAGACACATATACAATGACCTGAGCTGAACTTAAGTGTAACAAATTACACACTCACACTCTGGGGAAACAGACCCGGATCAGGCTTAATTTCTGTTTGAATTCGGAATTGAGGTTGCGAGCGTGACCCACATTTTAGGTCACAGCCTGTGGCTCTTGTACATCGTGGTGGGTATGTGTTGTGTGCCCTGAAATAACGATGCAACAGAGCTGTCATACAATTGGGCAGCTTGCTGTAGACCTCCTTCAAGGATACCACCTGCCTTTTGTCCATGTTTTGTCTTAGTCTGTGAGTTTCTCAGTGCAGCTGTCCAAAAACATTCAAGACTTTCAGTCTTGTTCCTGGTTTTGTTTCTCGTCTCACCTGAAATATTCTCCAAACATTCTTCAAAAATAGTTTATTTTGACTGCTCTTAATACACTTGTATAAATTCAGTGACAACAATGTCTGACTTGATATAAAAAACAAAACATAGATCATTCTTTGACATTTTTATCATTTGTTGTAGGTTTTAGTCTTTTGATTAAAAAAGTGTGTGTGTATATATATATATATATATATATATATATATACACACACACAAACCTCTCTTATGAAAGTCTCTTATGACGTATTATTAAAACTGAAATATTTCAATAAAAACAGTAATACTGTGAAATATTACTGACTTTTTGTTTTCTATTTTAAAATGTAATTTATTTCTGTAATGGCAATTTTTGGGAATTTATACACTTTTTCAGGACTGTTTTATTAATACAAAGTTCAAAATAATTTATTTGAAATAGAACAAATAAAATAGAATTAGAATGTTAGGGCATAATTAGAATTAGAATAGAAATATAATCTTATAAGATTATAAATGTCTTTACTTTGATCAATTTAAAATTTCTTACTAAATAAAAGTAGTAATTTTGTTAAAAAGTCATATATTACTTATCTTTTTATTATTCTTAATGGTGATTATTAGATTCTCATTACATTTCATTGTTTATTTATTTAAAGAAGTACCTTTAATAAATAATACCTTTATTTGTAAAGACTTTTCTTTACAAATGCATGTCAAAAATTGAAGAATTGGGGGTTCACTTTCTTTGTGCTATAATTCTTGATATTTTTAGTGACATTTATCCTAAAATTCAGTTTTGCTTATGTTTGCTCTATGCTGTGTATTCTCAGTGCTTATTATAGAAATTATACAAAAGCTGCTCTGGTGCTTGCTGGTGATGGGATGAGTGCTTCCCACACCTGCTTTGAGCTGTAAAGATTGTGAACTGCCCTGACGAGACATTTTTACAACAACGCTCACTCTGTGTTTGGACAGGCCCAGCGCTAGATTACATTACCAATGGATTACACAATGGACAATGAGTGGACAGAGGCTTCTGCTGGACATGTGGGCTCGACCGTGTTGCATAATTACAGGGATTATAGGTCCAAAAACAGATTTATGAATATGACATCCAGGAGTCATAGTCGCTGTTTGTCTTGCCTAACTTCAGCTCTGTAGGCTTAAATGGACGAGGCCTCTATAGCTGCAGTGTCTGGTCTTGTTAAAACCAGCAGTATTGTCTTTACTTATTGATAGTCTAGGGTGGCTCATACTGGCTAGACGTCTCCCCCTTCATGTTACCCAAATGCAGCAGAGGCTTAGCTGCTTAACCCAAAGGGATATCATTTTCTGTCCGAGCAGAAGATTCACGCACCCTTTAATGAACGGTTGTGGAGCTAAATTATTTGTCTTGTGATGTCAATTATCTTCCAGTTGTGATCATTCAGTATTTATTTGTAACCATGTAAATATAAGTGTTGTATTTTTATTTAAGCTGATTATATATATATATATATATATATATATATATATATATATTAGTGCTGTCAAACGATGAATCGTGATTAATCGCATACAAAATAAAAGTTTTTGTTTGCATAACATATGTGTGTGTTCTGTGTATATTTATTATGTATATATAAATACACACACATACAGTATATATTTACATTTATATGTTACATATTTACATGTCTATATTCATATAATTTATGAATATATAATTTATATTATAAATAAATATATTTAATATATAAACAAATTTTTTTTCTGAAATATATACATGCATGTGTGTGTATTTATATATACATAATACATATATATAAAATGCGTGTGTGTGCTGATTTGGTGCTCATGAAGCATTTTTTTTTATCAATGTTGAAACCAGTGTTTTCTTCTTAATATGTTTTGTTGCTTTGTGAAAACAGTAATACACTATTATTCAATAAAGAAACATACTTTCATTCAGTGACAATGCATTCAATTTATCACAAGTAACAGTAAAGATATTTATAATGTTGCAAAAGTTACAAAAGTAAATGGTTTATGAACTTTCTATTCATCAAAGAAGCCTGAAAAAATGTCACACTTAAATATTACACAGCACAAACGGTTTTCATCATTGATGATAACAATAAGATCCTTTATTAATAATTGAGCAGCAAATCAGCATATGAGATAATGATTTTTGAAAGATTAGGCAAGAAGTGTACCCTTTACTTGTTATCGGGGCACACCTTTGTATGAAGACTGGAGTAATGATGCTGAAAAATCAGCTTTGCATCACAGAAATAAATTACTTTTTAACACATATTTACACAGGAAACAGTTATATTGTATTGTAATAATATTTCACAATTTTACTGTATTTTTCATTAAATAAATGCAGCCTTAGTGAGCATAAGAGCCTTCTTTTAAAAACATGAATACTTTTAATATTCCAAATTTATATAGGATATATTTTATGCATAAACATACTAGTGTACATTATTATGTACCAAGCCATACTCTAATACTGCAGCTTGAAAAATATTGTTTTGACCATCCCAAATCCTTCCACAGTAATTACGGGATGTCCTTTCCAAAGTATTCCTCTTAAGATGTCTGGAAGGGCTGCCCAGTTGGGTCAGTATGCCAGCTATGTAAATTCAACCCCATTTATCAATTACAGTCTAAATTGTTAAAGGATATTGTCTCATATTTCTAATACATTCTTAAAAAATCACACCAGTGTTTTATTTCAGACTAATGAGGGTGTTTGCTCCTTTATAGTTTACCATCTCATTTGTGGAGCTATTTTTGTGGTTGTTGATCCTGGACATCAGGGAGTGTGTGTGTAAATTCATACCACATCAGCATTGGAATGTGGCCTTTTGCTTTTAATGCCCATCTCTCATCGCACGACTCAAAATATAAGAAGTAACTCCCACTCATCTGAGACTTAGGAATTTATCACAGTGCCTTGGCACTTGTTTTTAACAGAGAAGACGCATTAACACTTTGAATGTAACGTATATTTATAGGTTTATTTTGTTACGGGCTGCATTTTTAATGGGGAAGTGTGGAAATGCAGATTTGTTGTTACATTATTGGTTTTATTTAAACATTTTCTGGTCCCACTTTATATTAGGTTTCTTTAAATACTATATATTTAATAATAAAATAATGAATTGTTACACAATAGGTACAATGTGCTCATGTTGAATTGCAAAACACTTCTGCTGCTTTTTGGATGCATTACATTGCAGGATAGCATTTTTTAAATATGTGCAATGTAAAAACATGTATGTACTCAATAAATATGTTGTATCAGATATTAATTTAAATGTAAGTACATAATATTTCAGGACACCTAATATAAGGCGGGTCCCATTTTCTTAATCTCTTCATATAGCGAGAAAAAAACAAAAATAAAACATAATCATATATTTACATTAAAGGAGGGACCCAAGCTATATCCAGTAACCAAAATATCAATAAAACTGTAGCAACTGATTACATGTAATCTGGATTATGTAATCACATTCCAAAAATCAAGCACTTGTATTTGGATTGTTACATTTTAATATTCTCGTAATCCGACTATAGTTACTTTTTAGCAATAAATTATTCATAATTTATGGATTCTCTATAATTCTTTATTTTCAACTTTTAAATACTCCCTTTTAAAATTACCTACTGATTATGTACATTCAGAAAGTATTCCAATTTTGCAGAATATTTTATTTATTTATTTTTAATTTAAATCATAGTTTTTATTTTTTATTTAAATTTGGTCAATATTTTATCAATTATATTAATGAATAATATTAATAATTAATAATATTGTTAATAATAGTAACTTAATTATTTGAACACAAAATATTTTTTAATTTTTATTAAAAAAAACAAAAAACATTGTTAAACATTTAAGATCTTGCAGTTTAATTATCAGGATGCACATTTTTGGTCATTGTTAACCAAATGTAAAAAAAATAAATCCTTTGTTAGCAAACCTTGTAAACAGAAATTTTGTCAACAAAATTAGCACTGCTTGCAATTGGCTAGCATTCCCTGGAAACCACCCATAACATCTCAACATCTTGTCTGCTACTTTGCATAGTAGCGCACAACTAATACACTCTCGGAAAAAAAGGTACAAGAACTGTCACTAGAGCGGTACCCTTTCAAAATGTATTATGCATCATTTTGGTACTAATTTCTGCCTTTAAGCTACCTTTAAGCTATATTTATCACCCTATCGTGATTAATAAAGTACAAAGGTGCACCATATGAAAAGGTACCGGCGTACCGCCCTGTGACTGTTTTTGATCAGCCTACGTTCACCCCGATACACACTGTGTCCATTTCATACTCAAAACGATCAGACGAATTGTCAGTGCGAGCTATACGAGGGGTCACTCTTCAGGTTCGACAGCTCTTGACAGAGTAGTGGAGGCAGCCTGTAGCTTACAAGCACAGCTGGTGAATACATCAATGGGCCTTAGCTTTTATCGGAGCCAGCAGCTGTCTATAAACAATACTCAGTAACGTCAACCACACAACTGGGTCCAAGCTGGCAGCTCACTAATTGCCATCTAAACAGGGTGGAAAGAAGGGCAAAGAAAAATACAATGGTGGATCATAACACTCGAAAGCTTATCCTTCGGTCGGCATGCTCTTTCATAGCTGGCATTTGACACCGTCCCTAAAGTCATCCCCGTTGGAAAGACTCTGTTATGGGATCCTTTACGGTTGTGTAAGGGGGTTTCGGAGTGTGCGTAATCAACTTGTGGCTGTCGTTTGTAGCACTGGTAAAGGTGTAGTTAAAAGCACTGTGAGTCAGATGCATGCCGTATTGTTGACGACCAGCATGCGTTATGGGGATATGATATGGGTGCGAGTGAGGGGGTGTCCAGGCACAGTTGTCCTAGACACAATGATTAGGCTGAAAGCTCTGCGGAATGCTGGGCCCTCATTAAAGAGACAAATATAGAGTAGTGCATTTCGGTGCATGTAATGAAATCTTCCACGTTATGTGCCATGAATTAAGAATTGATAAATGGTGATGGTTGATCCGCAGGAGAGCTCAGGTCATCAGATGCCTGCTTGTTTTCAGCATTATCAGTTACAACTAAGCTAACACTTTACATAAAACACTCTGTCACAACATACACTGTCATTAAATTAGGCAAGAAGTGTACCTTTTACTTGTTATCGGGGCACACCTTTGTATTTATCTTTAATGTAACAACTTGCACCCTTTAGTGCTAAATAAGGCACAAAGATGTACCTCTGATGGTCCTTGTCAAGTGACAAGCTGTTGTACCTCTAAATATACAACGTTAGGACTTTTTCAGGCAGTTTAGGGCAGTGGTGCTGTTATAAGAGCCGTTTGGGCCCCCTGAACAACATATACCCCTTTTCCACCAAAGCAGTTCCAGGTGCTAGTTCAGAACCAGTGCTATAGCCGGTTCTTAGTTGGTTCGACTGGCGAACCCTTTAAGAACCGGTTGCTTTTCCACAAGCTAGAGAGCCAATACAGAGCCAGGTCTTACGTCACTGAATACACTTCATGTTTCGGATCACTAGCGCGGCACAACAGGCATCTGTATAAAGCATCAGCGCCACGCAGATCGATCGATCGGCACACAAGACACTAAAGCACCGCGAGAGCGATCCAAAAGCATAAAGAGCCGTCTGCTTTACAGTCGCTCCCGCAGCACCCCGATATGCCTCGCACCGAACGGTCTGCACAGCGCCGATCTATCCCGAACAAGCCTAAACAAACTATCAGCAATGGGGGACGTGGCATTGCTATTGATGTTCATGGCTTTGCGAACCTACATCGGCATCCAAACACCGCGAATCAAACGTGTTAGCGTTTAGCTGCTATTTCAAATATGGCGGTCCAAAGTTTCTGTTCGTCTTGTTGGTCACGGTAACCCCGCCCCCAGCCCCTGACGCAAGCGGTTCTTCCTTCTAGCCCAGCAATGTTGTGGTGCTACTTACGAACTGCTTTTCCTGGTTCGGAGCTGGTGCTTTGGATGTCGAAAAACAAAGAACCGGTTTGAAACTAGGCTCTGACTCCGAACCAGCACTGGAACTGCCTTGGTGGAAAAGGGGTAATATTGACTTGGGCCCCCTCAGTGGGTGTCTGCGTCAGGCCCTCTCTCTGATCAGGGCCCTTGGAATCATCCTAACCGTCCCCCTGTTATGATGCACCTGGTTTAAGGTGTTGTAGCTGTTTACTTTTTGGACCAAGTTTAAAGATCCCACCCGAAGATCCAAGTCTCTATTGGGGCTTTCTCACTGGAGGAACATTTTCATAATTCCCATAATTTCATAAGTACCTGCTTTTTGGCATGTTTGCACCACAGGAAGTAGGAACGGTTTGAGTTCTAGGAACTCTGTTTGGGAGAAATAAATTAGTTTCTACTTCAGAATAGGGTCCAAATCAGTTCTATAGGAACCACCAGTGATGTAAGTGTATGCTGATTGGCCAAACGCATATGAAACACCGGCTACTGGCATTTTTAAAGAGCCATGTAAAAATATTTAATCCACGAACATGGAAAACAGCAATAATGACATTTAGCTACCTGTTGTCTGCAGCGTTGTTTTCTTTTCTCAGCCTCGATGATGTAACACTGGAAGTTTTCATAGGAGATTTAGTCAGATTTTCATGTTCTTTGAGTCACGTAAATTGTGCGTTTGCATCTCCGTTATCATGAAACCCATGACACACAACAAAAACAGCTCTGATTGTGGTATCCTCCATTCATCTTGAAACTCCCCTTCAATTTAATTTGTAATTTTATTGCCCATCAGGTGAAAACTGAACATCTAATCGCTTCGAAAAGTAATAGCATATCTCTCCTCAACAAGCCACATGATTGGAGGTATCATTCATGTCTGTAGCACATACAGTACAGAACAAGTTGCGGTCCAGAGTTTAATGTCTGGTGTTAAGGATTTGCTCAAATCCCTAACCCTAGGCAATTCTAATACCAATGCTTGCCTTAGCACGTCCCACTACTAAAAATAACATTCAAATGACACCGATTTTGAAAATTCAAAGTAAACTCAAAAGTACATCTTGAGGTTAATGCCTCACTATACTAACAAATGGAAGAGTTCAATTCTATAACTAAGAATCAGTAGTGTTATACATCCATGTTTACATGTTAGAAGTGCTACAACACTGTTCACTTGGCTGTAAAGTTGGTTGAAGGCTCCAGCTCTCTGACGTTGAGTAGAATGTGAGTCATGCCGAATGTTGTGAAGGCAAGAGTTGGCCCAAGCCAGGGGGAATGTTTGGGAAGGTAGAGCTCTGGCACTGCTGCCCTGATCACAGGCTCATGTTTCAGTAGAGATTCTGTAAATAGTGATGATGACGCCTGTACCGTATGAAAGTCATCTTGGCCTCATAGCTGTTCCATCTACGTGTATTGTGGGCTTTAAGCTGCCTACTTCCTACTCAAGAGTTTCGCTATAGCTTGCCTATTAGTGACCATGTAGGCACTAGCTTAAAATGTGTTACGCCTTTTCAAAATTGAGACCCCTCTAAATTTTAAGGACATTACTTAGGGATTGTCCTTTTAGTTACTCATTGATTATGTAACCAACATCCAGTCATACAGTTGAACAAGAGTACAACATACTTCAACAAACGTTTTCTCTCTGGCAACAAGAATTTGTCGAAAAACTTGTTTCTTATATCCATTAGCCTCTAAAGTAGTTGGGCAGCAGGGATGACACATGATAATGAATGGATTAAAGGTGTATGAAGTGTCATGGTGTGGATGTTTGTTTTTCAGATGGCCGAGGACTTGAACTAGGTGGGGGAAGGGGAATTCAGTAGCACTTTAAATGGAAACTCAACTCTATGAGATACAGGAATGAAACTGAATACTTGGGGATGTGAATAGCTAGAAATATGGATTGGGAATGGGGTCCATAGCTGCCCTACTTAACTCTCTGTGTGTATGTCCCTGTGTGTCAGAATCCCTGGTGTTCTGTGCTCAATTTTTGGCACCCCTGTAAACATGTGCTTTGAAGAGGAGCCCTATGAAAACAACACTAGTGGTCATCAAGGTACATCTCCAGGTTGGCCCACCCAGAGACAAGTTCTGCTGGGAACTTTCATGGGTTATTTTGGTTGCTGTGTTCCTGTTCATTGAGTTTAGATAAATGAGTCCAAGTTGTTGACACAAACATAATGTGCATCAGATGTTTGTCAATGTACATCAATTACATCAGTGGTCTAGTCTCGGGTTCACTTATCTGGCTAGAGAGAATAACTTTATGATGTCCTCTGTAATGCGCTATGTCAGTCATGCCAATCTTGACCACTGGAGTGGACAAGGCTAGAGGGACTTTGTTCCATATACACCCTCATGATCACTCCAAATAATCCAGAATATTTTAATGAGAGTTATGTTACATTATAGGTTAGGCATGGGGTCATTCCAAAGTGTGGTACGTGTGAAAGAGAGAGGGGGCTTTCTGTGTGGTCTTTCACCTCTCAATGTTTCTTAGACATAAGAATGAAGATGAGGCAAATCTTCTTAATTTTACCTGCAATATCAGTGCATTACAGAGATACTGATCACAAAGAAGGAGGCATATTCATGTTTTCACTTCACCTTTTATTGGTTTCCTAACCTTCATATAGTCTTCCTAACATATTAATATGATCATATTCTGTTTATGTAAGCATAATGCTAATGCATTGTTCTGCTAGACCCCAAATTAAGCCAATATTCTGGTTATTAGAAATCAGGATAAGACATCTGGAAATGGCAAAATCAGAACATTAGACCATGTTGAGGCAGGCCTTTTCAGAATATCCTATATTATGGAATATTCTGGGTGGCAGGATACTGGCAGTTGTGAAAAGGCAATACACTGAAGAAACACATTTTTAAAAACAGATCAAACATAAATGAACATACCAGTGGGCAAAAAGTCTTCTTGCGTACATTTTGAAGTAATTGTGTCTAGGTATGTTATTGTCAATGAAAAGATAGAGTTTTAAATAATATGCATAAAATGAACCATATTACACAGTTGTACTGAAAATCTACAGTAAGCGAAAAGCAGGAAGAGAACTGTTCAAGCTTTCCATCTTTCGATTCTCTCGTAAGATGTTTCTAGCTGTAGTGGCCCTCTACTGGGGCCACTGTCTATCCTTCAACAGTCTGACCAAGATCACAGAACTTCAATATTTTCATAGTGTCCTCTCTTTGATCTCCCTGTGTTAGCTTGTGTCCCATGGTGAGAGTCCTGGGGAACACACACAGAGACTATGCCCTGCGACAATTGGACATTAAAACGTCAGCTCAGAGTTTGGGTCCTGGATGGTGATGAGGTGACAGGTGTGAAAACCAGCCTGAAGACACACTGACTTTTGCCAAATTTAGCTACTGGAGGTCAAGAATGAGGAGGTGATGGCCCATAGTGATGTCTCTGTTGTAGTTAGCTGCTGTCACCTCCACGGCTTTGTTGCTTTTGTCTTGGTGGTCCATTTTGCAACATTTTTTGTCACATGCAAATGGTGGAAGGGTTTGAGATGCATGGTGGCCCAAATGTAGGCTTTAGGGGATGTAAGGAATGTGTACTGCTATCAGTGGCAATTTCACTCAGCAAGATTCACACCTTTGAGCGTCTTAATTGTTTGTCAATGGAATGGAATGCAACGAATGGTGTCGAATGAGCCATTTACTGTATTTTTAAATGACAACTTTTTTGAAAATATAATTCTAAGGAATGCTTGTCAAACTAAACATAAACTGAAAATGTGCAGTACCCTCCTCAAAGATATTTGGCACCTTTAGCATTAAAAGGCTAATTTAAATATTAACAGTCTGATGCTAAATGGATGCCACATGCATATTGGGAAGCGACTGTGTGAAACAGAATGTGCTTCTTGCTAATTACACTAATTTACAGTAATTAGTAAGGTGGGCATATCTCTCCTCCCCCTGGCTTGTTTACTGACTGTCACTAATCGCATGGAAGGAAGAGAGTATCTTAAACCTGTCACCTACCATTTGAAAGACCTGAGATCAAGGTCTTTGATAACATTTGGTACAACCTGTTAACATTGGGTGTGTCCTTAAAGAGACAGTCGCCATAGTGTTTGAACTTTACATAAATAATTTTGGGGACTTTTGTTCTGAAAGGAAATCGGATTTAAATGGTTAGCATTGTTAGTTAAATCTAACTAAACAATAAATTAATTTATTATTATTTTTTTTTAAATAATAATTTATTATTTTGGGGTGTGATATTTTTGTTATTGTTGACGTGCTGAAATAACTTGTGTATAAATACAGGTTGCTTTCAGATATTCAAACCTTTTTCAAATAATGAAATAAATTATAGTAAAATGTTTATCATTTGTTAAACATTTATAGTCTACTTTTCTGTTCTTTTGTTTAGTTGTATCCGATTTTGTCCCTTAATTTAATTGCACCAATACGTCTTCTTAACATTTTATTACAAATAAATAAAAACTTAAAATTTATCAGATTTTGTGTCAGTAAATAATATTATATACAAAAATAAGTTTTGTATATTATATTATACAATATATATATATTATATTAATATTGTAAAATAAAATAAATTTGACAAATTTCTACTATCAATAATAAATGCATTGCATCTGGTTGATGCATTTTTAATAGGCAATGCATAAAGATCGCAAACATAATTTTCTCTCCATTCACAATCACCTAAATCATAAAAGTTTTGCATCTTAATTCCCTGACTTCCTGCTATTACTCGCTCAGTGCCCATGTGACTTAGTTACTGCTCAAATAATTTAATGCTAATCTGAAGCGTGGCTGTGACAAAAGCTCTGGAATGTGCTTGGTGTGGACAGTTATGAGTCCACCTTGGTGTTTATAACCAGAGAGATGCAGTTCCCCTCCTAATGCAAGGTGTCGGGACCCCTGTAATACTGCTAGCTTAGGTTACACGAGCATGAGGGTGAACTTCACAAATAGCCGGTGGGTGCCTTCAGGTTTTGGGGCCTAAAGCCTAAAAATCTACACAAAGTTATTTGACATTGCTCATTATTACAGTTATATTTTGACTAATTTAAAGTTGGTATGAAATTGTTCTAGAAACAATGGGTATTTATGCAAAATATCATATTTTGTGTTTCAAAAATGAACCAAAGCCTTATGGGTTTGGAACGACGTGAATGTGAGTAAACAATGACAGAATTTTCATTCTTGAATGAACTGTCCCTTAAATGTGTAGGTCATTCACAACACTACAGCTTGAATTCAGTCCTTTTTTATGCTGACATTTAATATCCCCCATGTCCAAAATGCTAGTTCCCCTCTCAAACTCTCAGCTACGCCATCCCCTCATAATTGTCTTTTTGTCAGTTCTGCCATTACTGAAAACTTTGGCGTGCGTGTGCAACATTATGGACCTTGTCCTATCAGCACTTGCGCCTTCTGCCAAATATCCCCAACTGGCCTCGGTCAAACGGAGCAAAAGTGTCTGAAACCAAGTTGCACATTAAAGCTCAGAGCTGAACTCTGGAGGCACTACTAAGGTTCCAAGAAGTGAAATAGGAGCTTTTCGCTTTTTCAAAACAAAAGTGTACAGACAAAACGGGAATGGAAATGATGTGATTAATGTCCTGAGTAGAACATGCAATGGGTGGACATCATTTTAGGGGATTTTGAGTGCTTTGGCAAAACTACTGTGCATTTCTGACAGTGTCATTTGGATTCTCTAACGCTTCCATTGTTTCTCAATGAATGCCATGCTGGGTGCCTCATCTAAGGGGTTTACCGACCCAATCCAGACTTTCAAAGCGCCCCTCCTTCCCAGAGGACTTTTATTATCATATCTGAAGCAGTTTGAAAATGTAAACACAGTGGGCCACATTCGGCTAGATGAAATGTCTGGTGGCACCAGGAGCATTTTTAAAGGGATAGTTCATCCAAAAATGAAAATTCCCCCATGATTTACTCACCCTCAAGTCATCATAGAGGAATATGAGTTTCTTCTTTCAGACAAATACAGTTGGAGTTATATTAAAAAATATCCTGGCTTTTTCAAGCTTTATCATGGCTGTGAATGGGTGTTGAGATTTTGAAGCCCAAAAAATTGCACTCATCCATCATAAAAAGTACTCCACACAACCCCTTTGTTAATAAAGGCCTTCTGAAGCAAATCAATGTGTTTGTGTAAGGAAAATATCCTTATTTAAACCTTTATAAACAGTAATCTCTAGCTTTTGCTAACTGTCGTATGCACATTCACGAGAGAGTGGCGTTCCAGCGGATGACGCAGGACGTAGGCGTAGCATAAACTCCAGTGAGAATATGCTAGTCTCACAAGAACCCACTTTTATTTACAACACAAGAAAACCAGTCCCCTCTTCGCTTATTGGAAATTCTCTGACATTTTTCTTTACAAATCCTCATTTTGTTCTTCTACAGATTTCTCCTCTGCGCTGTTTGAACGTCACTCTCTTGTGATTGCGTGCACGATGGTTAGTGGAAGCTAGAGATTACAGTTTATGAAGTATTAAATTAGGATATTTTTCTAACACAAATGCATCAATTCAGTTCATAAGGCCTTTATTAGCCCCCTGGAGCAGTATGGGCCACTTTTTAGGATGGAGGGATGCACTTTTTTGGGCTTCAAAACATTCACTCCCATTCCCTGCCATTATAGAGCTTGGAAGAGCCAGGACATTTTTTAATATATATATTTTTTATATATTTGTTTGAATATTGTATTCATCTGAAAGAAGAAAGTCATATACACCTAGGATGGTTTAAGCGTGAGTAAATCATGGGATAATTTTCATTTTTGGGTAAACTATCCCTTTAATTTCTTGCTTTGGTCATTTCATGCTCAGACCATAATTGGAACTGTTCTCCAGTGCCTTGTCTGTCTAACGGGATAGTTCACCCAAAAATGAAAAGTGTCATAACTTTATCATGCTTTTCCAAACAGATAAGATATTGGTTAATCTTCAAAACAGAAATTAAGATATTTTGTCCCTCCTTTGAAAGTCCAAATAACCATAACTTAGAAGATCCAAAAAGGTCAAAATCCTGCTCCTGAAGGGCCAGTATCCTGTAGATTTTAGCTCCAACCGGCTCCAACACACTTGCTTGGAAGTTCTAGTCAGTCTGAAGACTTTGATTACTTTGGTTTATGTGTGTTTTATTAGGGTTGGAACTAAACTCTGCATGACAGTGTCCCTTCAGGAGCAGGATTGAACACCTCATAAAGGCATCATAAAACTGAACCATATGAAATGAGCGGTTTAATCCAAGTCTTGTGAAGAGATACGATTGCCTCATATGATGAACAGATTTAAATTTGTGTTTTGAAGATTAACCAAAGATTCTGTAGTGCTCCTGTCATTTCTCATTGAATGCCAAACCGTTGTCTCAAAGGGATACTCTGACCCAATCCAGACTTTCAAAGCCCCCTTCCTTCCCAAACAAGGTTTTATTACCATTTCTGAAGTGGTTTTGAAAATGTAAATGCAATGGTCTGCATTCAGTTAGATCAAATGTCAGGCGGCACTGGGAACGTTTTTTTATTGGTCATTTCATGCCCATGCCAGGTGCAGGTGTAGCCCTCCAGATCTAGATCTGTTCCTCAACCGTGCCCTTGTGTACCGAGGCAAAAAAGCTGATTGTTTCCCGCACTGCAGGCTTTAAAGTACTGCGGAGTGTAATCCTGACTCCTACAGCCTTGTGAAACATTAAATGTTTCTTTAAGCGCCAGTGGCGCCGTCCAGCCTGTTCTGCACTTAATGCGGGCACCATGCCAGCCTCAGGGTGGGGGGTCCGCGCCGCTGGCACTGAGCTCGGAAAATAGGAACGCATTCTGCCGGGAGAAGGAGGAATGTCAACGAAGTGGCGATCGGGTCCAATCGATGAGAGATGTCGAGGGGCTGTGGTCATGGCCCTCCATCAACCCCTGTCCCAGTAGGGCTGGGCCCAAAGAAAAAAAGCTTTGATACCACGGAAGATATACGGCTGTGTTCATATTTGTTTAGACAGAGACCCAAAGCTTGATCTACTTTAAAGAAATAGTTCACCCATAAATGAGAATAATTTTCTCAATGCTGTTTCTGTGGAACACAAGTTAAAATGTAATTTTTAAATTTTAAGTTAATTTACTTTTAAATTAAATTCTGCATATTGAACAACATGAGGGTGAGTATATATCAACTGATTTTAAATTCTTTATTAATTTTCTGTTCCATTAACAAGCTTTTATTTTAAATTAATTTAAAAGTGTAAAATCCAAAGTGTGATTTTCTTTTTTTTTCAGCAGAAGGAAAACAGCACCAGTCCTCTGATCTTGTCCACCATGCTTGGCACAATGCGTCTCAATGGCTTAAAGAGTTAACCGCTCTTGTGGGGTGGCATCGAAAGGCTCTGTGAGGTGTTGACAGTGGACGTTCTGCAAGGGTCCTTGCCATGCCCAATCCCATCCTCCACGCTGCATTCACACGGCCCATTAACATGTGATCACCTCCTGCCTGTCCGCTCCTACAGTCTTGAAGGCAGAAAAGCAGAAAGCCCAGTGCCATACATTCTGATTTACTTAATCTCTCACAGCAATAAATTTCCATGTATGTCTTGGGAAAATTCCTATGGTCCGATCCTTGGGAGAATGTCTTGTGGTCCATTTTTGTTTAATATGTAATATGTTTTTTGTGTGTTTTTTACACATTTGTGGTAACACTTAAAATATACAATAAAACAACAATGACTTTAAAATGTTTATATTAGAATATATTGAAATATTTTCATTATGAAAATATATTAAAACATTTTTCTTCGCAACAATACACTAAAATAAAATGTATAATGCTATATAATATACTATTAATACATGCAATTAAAAGTAAAAATTCATTATAACAAGCTATATATATAAATATATATATATATATATATATATAAATATTAATCAAATTAATTTGACTTTTATTCAGTAAATTCTATAAAAAGTTATATATACAGTATCATTATATATAATGTACTTTTAAAATACGAAAATCATTATTACAAGCTATATATAATGTATGTTATCAAAATGTTTTTTACATGTATTAAGGATTTTCTCTTGTCAAAGTTATATACAGTCATGGCCAAAAATATCGGCACCCTTGGTAAATATGATCAAAGAAGGCTGTGAAAATGAATCTGCATTGTTAATCCTTTTGATCTTTTATTAAAAAAAATGGAGTGCTCAAAATTGTGAATATGAATGGGAATATATTTCAGAGATATTTTACTCATGATAATTTCTAGGGGTGCCAATAATTGTGTCCAACGTGTATTTGAGAAGAAAAAAAAATTCCATAATGATATTTCCCCCCATTTTAAATTCTTATTATCCAATGAAAGGTTAGATTTTTGTGAATTTTTTTAAATAAAAGATCAAAGGGATTAACAATGCAGATTAATTTTCAGCCTTCTTTGATCATATTTACCAAGGGTGCCGATATTTTTGGCTATGACTGTATACAGTATAACATTATATATATATATATATATATATACTGTATATACAGGTACATCTAAAAACAATTTAATATTGTGAAAAAGTTCATTTTTTCTTGTAACATTTCAAAAGTTTTTTTTGTTTTAATTTTGATGATTAGAGCTTACAGCTCTTGAAAGTAAAAAATCAGTATCTCAAAATATTAGAATATTTACATTTGAATTTCAATTAATGACAATCCCTGCAGTATAAATTCCGAGTATCTCTTGTTCTTTGAAACCACAATAATGGAGAAGACTGCTGACTTGGCAATGATCCAGAAGACGAACATTGACACCCTCCACAAAGAGGGTAAGTCACAAAGGGTCATGAGGGGTGGCTGTTTAAGGAGTGCTGTATCAAAGCATATTAGATGCAAAGTTGACTGGAAGGAAGAATTTGGATAGGAAAAGGTGCACAAGCAACAGGGATGACCGCAAGCTTGAGAATATTGTCAAGCAAAGCTGATTCAAACACTTGCTTCACAAGGAGTGGATTGAAGCTGGAGTATGTGAAGCTGTGCAACAAGAGTCACCACGCTCAGACGTCTTCAGGAAAAGGGCTACCAAGCCACTTCTGAACCAGAGACCACGTCAGAAGCGTCTTACCTGGGCTGTGGAGAAAAAAAAAGAACTGGGCTGTTGCTCAGTGGTCCAAAGTCCTCTTTTCAGATGAAAGTAAAATTTGCATTTCATTAGGAAATCAAGGTCCCAGAGTCTGGAGGAAAAGTGGAGAGGTACAGAATCCATGTTGCTTGAAGTCCAGTGTGAAGTTTCCACAGTCAGTGATGATTTGGGCTGCCATGTCATCTGCTGGTGTTGGTCCACTGTGTTTTCTGAAGTCCACAGTCAACGCAGCCCTCTACCAGGAAATGTTAGAGCACTTCATGCTTCCTTCTGCTGACAAGCTTTATGGAGATGCTGATTTCATTTTCCAGCAGGACTTGGCACCTGCCCACACTGCCAAAGGGACCAAAAACTGGTTCAGTGACCATGGTGTTACTGTGCTTGATTGGCCAGCAAACTCGCCTGACCTGAACTGAACTACTGGTCAAGAGGAAGATGAGAGACACCAGACCCAACAATGCAGATGACCTGAAGGCCGCTATCAAAGCAACCTGGGCTTCCATTACACCTGAGCAGTGCCACAGGCTGATTCATTCCTGCCACGCCGCATTGAGGCAGTAATTCATGCAAAAGGAGGCCCAACCAAGTATTGAGTGCATAGAAATGAACATACTTTTCAGAAGCCTGACATTTCTGTTTAATTAGCCTTCACCAGAGCGACCTCGCACTGAACGCTCTTTGTTTGCATGTGTCATTGTTTTCTAATAGAATAAATGAAACGGGACAAAGTTAATCTTGACAAACTATATATCATTCTGAGGGTCTAAGCCTCAAGCATCGACGACAGATCGCTGTTTTTCGATGGAAAGCTTATAAGGAATGAGTGGCACAAATTTGCTACATTTGTGTAAGCAGTACACATCCAAACACGCAGAGTAAAAAAGCCGTACGTACCTTTATCATTGTAATAACGAGCCACAAACGCGTCCACTGCTGAAATCCCAGTTTAGTTAGAGAGGTAAGGGTCCACAGAAAAACATCCCAGCGAGCACTTTTAGTCCAGCGAAACAATAACGTTGTAATAAGGATGAATATTCCTTTGTTTACGTTTCATTTCTTCAGAGAGTTATTGTTCGCGTCCGTTATGGAATAAATTACGCTCAAAAACAGCGTCTTGGTGGTAAAAAAACAAAACGATGTTGTAGAATACGGTCTTACAAACATAATGAGACCGTCTACGGAAAAAAAAGTCTCAGAAAAGCGGAATATAGATTATTTGAATTTGGCGCTCCCTCCTGCCGGCAGTGACGCTTCTGTGACGCACGCTGTCATCTGTCATTTTTTTTCTTCTACATTTTTTATATGTGTGTGTGTGTATTGTGTGGGGAATGTGGCCGTGTCTGCATGATTATAATATGTATGGACGCACATCAGCGTGTTTATTAGCGACTCTATGACGGCTATCATTGTGATTCATTGATCAGCTATTATTGATTATATGGCCCATCTGTTTGATTATAATCTGAATGGAAGCACATCAGCGTGTGTTTACTGACTCTATGACCATGTCTGGCAATATCACTTCACGTCTGGCAGTGATATTTATCATTGTAATAACGAATAACGAAGAATACTTCAGTATACATACTATATACAAAGCATTTTTTTTCTATTTTTTTTCCTTTTTTATTACTCAAATAATTATTTTTGTATTTTTTAGTGCTCAAATAAATCTGTCTATTATTTTATAATTGAAAAACTATGCAGGAACATGTATAATGACTAAAATAGCTTGTATAATTCTGTAATCCATTTGGTGGTTATTTTTCCTCAAACAGGGGGGTGGGGGGACTATAAATAGTTTCAGAAAAAATATTGCAGGAATCTCATTTTTCATGGTATCTTCTTCAAATTTGAAATATGAACTGATGAGACACATGGCTTTCGATCCATTACTTTTCTGGATTGCTCCAGGACTTATTTCATGTATTTGTATATGAAATAAAAAAACATTCAGTGTGGAAAAATATTTTTCAAGGCACATCAGTGTCTATAACTTTTTATCTTTTTGAGCATTATCAACTCTGGATGATAGATAGTAAAGCCCAGAGTCTCTTCTTTCCAAAGATACCTAATTTGTTTGTGTAAGCACACTTTGTCACAAACTGTTACCATTTTAATTCAGGTAGGTTATTTTCACCTGCGAGGCCCTAAATGGGGTTGAAGGTTAACAGGTTAAAATATCCTTTTTTTATTGATCTTATGTAATATTCTAATTTTCTGAGACACTGAATTTTGGGTTTTCATTATCTGTAAGCCATAATCATCAAAATTTCAAGAAATAAAGGCTTGAAGTATTTCACTCTATGTATAATGAATCTATATAATATATGGGTTTCACTTTCTGAAATGAGTGACAAAAAATATTGACCTTTTTCACGATATTCACATTTTTTGAGATGTACCATATGTGTGTGTGTATACGTATGTATGTATGTATGTATGCATGTGTGTGTGTGTGTTTGAATGCTACATTAAAAAAAAATATATATAATGATGTTTAAAATATAATGCTATGCTTTTTTTATATACAGCATGCAATGAAAAATTACAATTATTTATAGTAAGTTATATTTTTTTTTTAACATTTATTAAAGAACTTCTTATTCTAAATGTTACATGACTAATTTCTTGAATTTGTTAAAATATGTATTACAATTCAAATGTTCAGAATCCTAAGTGAGTTTCATGTCAGCTTCATTACTTCACAGATTTACTGTGATCGTTGCCATTACAGAGAGTTAATTAAGTTGAAACACAACCCGTTCTCAAGCTCAGGACTAAACCGGCTGAACCTTGCCTTTCTCACAGTCTCATACTGGATAACAATGCTGTGTAGTTAAACCTCAATGTGTTTTACAGCTTCGAATTGCCCTGTCTGGCAGGATAAACACCACTGGGTATCAGATTTAATATCAACCTGTATATCTGTATGCTCGGTGCTCCTAAAGAGCGTGGTAAAGTGCTTGTGCCCCATGCACGCTGGAATGTGAGCGAGTGTGAATAATCGCGCCACATCCAGGTGTATTTAGTCTGAGTGGCAGACTGGGTTGTAAATTGGTTGGTCTGGACTTTGGGATATAGTTGTGTTGCTGTAATCCATTTAAAAATCACAATCAAATATCCAGATGTGACATGTTTTGACATTCAAGGTCTGTGGGAAACATTGTCGTTAATAAAGAGTTTTTTCTCTTTTGACTGTATACAAATTCTGATTTTCTCATCTCTTCAGTTTGGATCTTTCTGGCAGTTTCCGCATTTTTAGAGGATTCTTTCAAAATTCTTTCTTTGAATATACTCAGAATATACTAGTATAATTAGCATTATTATAGTGATGTTTGTGAAAAACAGTTCACCCCCAAAATCAAAAACTGGGGAAAATTAATCACACTCAGGTCATGTAAGATGTAGATGAGTTTGTTCTTTCATCAGAACAGATTTGGAGAAGTTTAGCATTACATCACTTGTTCACCAATGGATCCTCTGCAGTGAATGGGTGCCGTCAGATTCCAAACATCACATCACAATAATCCACAAGTAATCCACATGACTCCAGTCCATCAATTAACATCTTGCGAAGCCAAAAACTGCGTGTTTGTAAGAAACAAATCCATCATTAAAATATTTTTAAGTATTTTATAACTTCAAATCGTCACTTCTGGACAAAATATCCATAATCCATAAAAAAAACACTTCCTCTAGTGAGAAAGTCCATCTCCTGTTGTCCTCTCACATCAAAAGCCACTGATATATTTGTTTAGAGCTGTTTTGGACTGTTTTTGCTTGTAAACAGTGTTTGATCTGTGCATATTTCTCTCCTGATTCAGACAGGATGGTTTTTTATTTAATTTTTTTTACTGGAGAAAGCAATATTATGTACAAAGCAATGGTTTGAAGTTGAAAAAACAAACAAACAAAAAAACATCTTGATGGATTTGTTTCCTACAAACACACAGCTTTTCACTTCACAAGATGTTAATTGATGGGCTGGATTACTTGTTGATTATTGTGATGTTTTTATCAGCTGTTTGGACTCTAATTCTGACGGCACCCATTCACTGCAGAGGATCGACTATTTAGCAAGTGATGGAATTATAAAGTTACATTCAAGCTTGGTGACAATATAAGAGCCAATGCATTTGATTTCAAATTACGCCAACACTTTTGAAGACTTCAGATAATGCCAAATTTGGATCAAAATACAACACTGTCAAATATGATCCTTTATTACACTGTAATCACACAAGCTATAATCATATGTTTGTTGAATTTAATTCAATTAAAATTTAACATCACTGCTGTAAAACCAGGCTCAAAGCACCTTGAGGTGACACGTTTTGAGCATTTGAGTGCAAATGAGTTTTGTGGGGGAGGGTCAAATTTGACTTGGGCTTGACTTGGGTTTATTTCATACTCAAAATTATCATCGGGCTTCAAAACATTAGAATTGCAGTGCATTAGTTGCCATACTTTCATAGCACTTTTTTTCTCTCTCAGTTTTTGTCATTTTTATTGCCTGGCAATACAAATGAGTCAAAATCCCTTTCAGAAGAAAATCATATGGGATTTGAATTATCAAATTTAAATCAAACATAAATCAAACTTAAGAACTATTTACACTTTTCCAAGCTTCAATTTAAATATGGTTTCATGCTATTTAAATTAAAAATGTTCTCTAGAAGTTTTGGCAATGCAGGATTTGAAAAAAGTTTGAGACCCTGATTTGAGATATTATTATTTTATTAAATAAATTATTTACATTTATTTATTTATTTTTTACAAATCACATTAGCACAATCATATTAACAATTTGAGTAAAAAGCTGAACTGAAAAACTAAAATGTCTTGACAGCAGCACTCAAGCAGACATGATCTCCACACTTTTGAACAAAATCTGATAATCCATCATATTATTTTGCTATAGTTTCAGTTTTGAAATTTTCCAGATCTGTGGATTTAACTGTCAAATGAGTTGTCCTACTTCTCAACTCGCAGAGCATCTGATTTATTGCTTTCTCATGAGTTTGCTCTGAATTAGTCCACCACATTGCGTTCCTCTGCAAACAAATCTTTGACCCTAATTAGGGCGCCCTCAGTAGCTTCGACAGGTTGGGTTCTGTGGGACCAACTCTTCCAGCTTCTTCCCAATCGCTGCAGCACTGACTTGAGAAGTGCTTGTCACAACGGTCCCTTCCTCTCTGACCTGAGCTCAGCTTCTTGAATCACACGTTTTAGCAAACAGACTAGAAGCTGATCCTAGATCAGGGTTTCAGTCAAAGGGAAGGGACATGTTCCAACATACTGTTCCCGCCTGGGTGTTAATCACGCTGGACTGTCCCCACCCTGCCCTGCCCCTGCAGGAGGTCTTTAGAGGGGCGGCTGAACGAGGGGTCTTTACTGAGGTGCCTTTAGATGAACTTTCCATATGAGCGCTGGGATTTTCCCCGAGCACTGCTTTGTTTATGTTTCTCTCTCTGTTATTACCACTGTTATAATACACAGACAACTCTCTGATTTATGTATTGATAATCTTCTGAAATTGAATTGTATTAATGTTATCAGGCTCTGTGTCTACAGATCCTGTCCTCACCCTTGACCTGAGCACTATTGTGCTTTGTTGTTCACTGGGAAGCACAATGACCTTTCTGGACAGGTTACTCTGAAACAGGAAAACCAAACAGGTGGTCTGAACTCTGACTGAGCATCTGCAAAACACATAGGAACCAGAAATACTGCACAGCGAGGCCTCATTTAGTGCAATTAATTATTGAAAAAGCATTGAAATATTAGCACATTTTATCACAAGCTAACACACACACACACACACACACACACAAACAAACACTTTTATTTTTCCAGATGCACTGGTTATTCAGTAATATCATTTACTTTATCTATCTCCTTTGTTTGTTTGTTTTTTTAATAACGATTGGCAGACCAATGGGCCAGAGACCAAGAGAAAGTGCTGTGATAAAATGAATAACGTATTAATGAATAATATAATATAGTATGATATAATATAACAAATTAATGTCCCATGTACAAGAAAAAAAATTCTATCTATCTATCTATCTATCTATCTATCTATCTATCTATCTATCTATCTATCTATCTATCTATCTATCTATCTATCTATCTATCTATCTGACATCTCCAGTGTGTAAATATTATATTTTTTTACATTATTTATTTTAATTTATGAATTTTATTTTAAATGTATTATTTTATCAAATACGTTTGTTTATTTTTATTTTTTCAAATCATATTATTATAATAATATTTTATATTCATAATCATATTATCAGCACAACAAAAGTTAATAACAAACAGTTAAATTAAAAAAATAACATGTCCTAGGATGATTATTAATATGTATTTTTGCATTTATTAATTACATAATATATTTATTTGCTGTTATTATGTCAGTCCTCTGTCGTGTGTGTCATGTGTTCCCGCCTCTTGTGTCCTTATTTGGTTTGTTTCCTGTCCTTGTTAAGTGTGATGATTAGTTAATGCTTGTCCAGCTGTGTTTGTCTAATTATCTATGATTATCCTGTGTATTTATAGTCCTGTCTGTTCAGTTATTTTCATCTGGTCTACTCATTACTCCCGGTGTTCCTGTCTGTGTCTGCCTTGCCTTGCCTTGCCTTGCCTTGCCTTGCCTTGCCTTGTTTGTCATTAAAGACTGTTATTTGAGTTTATCCTCGTCTCCGTGTTCCTTGTTCATCCCTGCTGTGTGCACCGTGACATATTATTATTATTAAATTAATATAATTTATTAATAAAATACACTAATAGTACAAATAAAATAATAGTACAATAATAAAATAAAACAACTACACGTATATATAGAGACAATATTTACAAATATTACAAATACAGATTCTTCCATTTTTCATCAGTGCCTTTAATGCATTTATTTATTTATTGCAAATTTCTCTCCAAAAAAGATCCCTTGATACCCTTGCATTCTGTTTTATTCTCTGAGCTTTGATGGCAGGGAATCCTCATTACGTAAAATGGATAGAATATTATACATAACATTCTAATATATTTTGATTTTGAGAGTGTGTTTGGCCAACAGTAACTACACATCATCTAAACAGACGTTGACTGAGATCAGATTCTTTGTGGCTAAAGTGCTCAAAGAGCTGCTATTACAGCACATTAAACGCTTCTTTCATAGCACACATCAGACAAGCCTTACTCATTAATCTCAATAGAAATGACGAGAGACATGCCACCGTAGCAAAAATGAATTGTTATGAATTATTCATTGATTATGTTTAGTCTTTGCTTGACAAGGCTCTAGTTAACAGGTGGACTTGATGGAGGGGGTTGTGGGTATGAAATTGGCACTGGCTGCCTGTAATTACATTTCAGCTTCCTGTGCCTCGACCTCCAGGTCCCCGGCCTACAACTGCAGTGTATTTTGTGTGACTAACAGCTGCAATTCTCCAATTATCATGCTGTGTTGTCCAACTGTGCTGTAGTTTCAGTTACCAGGAGTCTGCAGACAGGAGCAGGGCCTCAGTCTTGGCCCCTGACTGGGGATGAGAGGTTTAAGGTGGGCTTCTGCACTGGGCATTTGTTGTGCTCCTTCAAATCTTCTTTAAATTTTAGTGAGTGCAATTAAGTAAAGATAAATTGTATTTAAAGGCAAAGTTCTGTCATCATTTACTTTACTTTCATGTCTTTACAAAACCTGTATGATTTTATTTGTTCTGTGGAGAACAAAATATCACATAAACCAATGTTGGACCACATTGAACTATACACTCTAAAAAATGCTGGGTTAAATACAACCCAGCACTAGGTAAAATATGGACAAACCCAGCGATTTGATCTGCCAGAGTCACACCACGTCTCTGCTGATCTGCCAGAGTCACACCATGTCTCTGCTGATCTGACAGAGCCTCACCACGTCTCCGCTGATCTGCCAGTGCCTCACCACGTCTCCGCTGATCTGCCAGTGCCTCACCACGTCTCCACTGGTCCCGTCCGGCTCTCCTACTTCTCCGCTGGTCCCGTCCAGCTCTCCTGCGTCGCCGCTGGTCCCGTCCAGCTCAGCTCTGCGTATAACACTCTCCAAATGTTAGCTGCCTTACCGAGCTTGTCCTGTGTTTTCTGTTAACCTGTCTGTGTGTATGTCTAGCTCTGAGTCTGGTCCTGCGTATTAGCCTCACCACGTCTCCGCTGATCTGCCAGAGCCTCACCACGTCTCCACTGATCTGCCAGAGCCTCACCACATCTCCGCTGGTTCCGTCCAGCTCTCCTGCGTCTCCGCTGGTGCCGTCCAGCTTAGCTCTGCGTATAACACTCTCCAAGTGTTAGCTGCCTTACCGAGCCTGTCCTGTGTTTTCTGTTAGCTTCCCAAGTGTCCGCACTTCAAGAGCTCCCCCAAGTGTCCGCGCTTCAAGAGCGGCCCCCTATATCTCCGCTGGTCCTGTCCAGCTCCGCGCTGTCCGAGCGCCCCCAACAGTCCGCGCTGTCTCCTTGTGGGGGGGCTCTGTCACGAATTCGGTCTGTTTGCCTTCCGCCCGATAGCCACCAGAGGTCGCCTCTCCATCATATTGACTCTCACACCACACAGCACGCTGAACTACAATCCCCATCATCCATTGTACTGACGACACACATACAGCTGATTGCACTATCACGCTCACACCTGAGAACTATCACACAATCACACACTCTACTTAAACCATGGACTTCCTCTTCCTCTCTGCCGAGCATTGTCCTGCATATACTGTTCACCCTTCTGTGTTTTGATCTCTCTTGTGTCTTGCCCGTGCCATTTCTGTTTACCAGTGTTAGCTGCCTTACCGAGCCTCTCCTGTATTTTCTGTTAACATGTCTGTATGTATGTCTAGCTCTGAGTCTGGTCCTGCGTATAACACTCTCCAAGTGTTAGCTGCCTCACCGAGCCATTCTGTGTTTTGTAAGTCTAAGTTTAGTTTGTTTTGTTTATAGTCTCATTTTCTGCCCGTGTTTCCTGGATTAACCCTCTGCATTGCCCCTTTGGACTCTGTTTGTACCCCTCTTGGACTACTGCTCATGTACCTGGATTATCTCTCTGCCTTGCCCCTTTGGACTCTGTTTGTATAATTAAAAGTTTGCACATGTATCCACACGTCTCGTGTCTTGTTCACCGCGTTATACTCAGGATGTTTTCAAATTATCATAGCGTGGACACCCTGGCAATCACCCAAAATATCCTAGATTTTTTTTTTTTTTAAGTTAAAAAGTAGTTAAAAATGGTTCTTTATTGGCACTGATGATTCCACGAAGAACCTTTAACATTAATGGAACCTTTCCATTGTACAAAAGGTTCTTAATAATGGAATAATGAAACATTTGTTTAATAATGAAAATTTCTTTAGATTATTAAAATATTCTTCATGCAAAAAACAACAAAAACCAAACAAACTTTGAAGCAAGGGAACCAAAAATAGTTTTTCTATGGCACTGCAGCTAAAAAAAAAAAAAAAAAACCCTTTTGAAATGTTTATTTTCAAGAATGAGCATTGAGGTGATTAGTTTTGAAAATGATAACACTTTTTATTTTATTATTTTGAATTTAACAGTAATTTATTTATTATTATTATATTTTTTTAAATCCAGGTCTCCCTATGATAAATTTAAAGTGACATCAGTGTGGGGAAATCATGACAAAATTTTTGTTTTAAAGCAAATAATCTGTGCATATTAACTGTACTGATGAAAGTTAGATATGTAAACATGTCATTTTTGCCATATTGTTCTAAACAAATACTTTTTTGGCTGCTTCCTTCTATAAAACACCAATGAAACCTCATAAATTTATTAAAATAACTAAAACTTTCAAAATCCACTTCACATGCTTTACATGCACTAATTTTCATCAATCTAAATGAATCCATAGGGTTTACATAAACCCTATACTTTTGCAATTCAGTTCTCATATTTGTTTATATATTCATTACATGCATTCTTTACTAAATGTATGCTTAGTGCCTAAGTGTCATATTTAGTACCAGAGAAACCCATAATTGTTGTTTTGTCTAAAAAAGCTGACATATACCTTTTTTTTTTTTTTTTAGCAAGTATTCAGTCTCTACTGACAAGTTCGCAGCCGTCCACTTCTTGGCACTATGAATGTGCGCAAAATATTTTTGAATCTGACTAAAACCCTGTTCGCATGAGATTAGTGTTACCTGGTGACCTCTGGTCATTTGTAATAATAATCCCATGTGAATCGGCCATGTCTGTAATTTGTAAAGTAAAAATTCCCCCGCAAATGAGCTACCATATTTCGCCCAAACAAGGTCATGTGATAATATAAGCATTAATATAAGTGATTTCCCAGGATTTCCAGCTTTTTGTTTCCTATGTGCTTTTTTATTCGTCTTTCGTGAAGAATGAAGGCTACTGCGTTGGAGTGTTTTGATAGTATTTTGGGTGCTGGGTCATATTG
The DNA here is from genome assembly GCF_936440315.1 of Barbus barbus. Lineage (NCBI taxonomy): Eukaryota > Metazoa > Chordata > Actinopteri > Cypriniformes > Cyprinidae > Barbus > Barbus barbus. The sequence continues at coordinate 6,811,911 of NC_136726.1, read as the reverse complement.
CTATACACAATACAACTATACAATTTGAAAGCTGAAAACCATCAGAAAATTATTTCAGATCTACACCACCTCTTTTAATTTGAACAAATTTTTACTTGTTTGAAGCTCAATTGGATCAATTGAGGTGTTCGCACAAAGGATATTCAGTCCCAAATGCGAACTTTCATTTAAACTTTATTGAGAAATTGGAGTCTTAATGGATTATAAAGCATGAACGTCACAAAGTCATTATCATATCCATGCTTTTTCTTTTTCTGCCGTCTCTCCATCAACATTAAATCCCTTGCTCCCTCCGTTCCCTCTGGACAGCGTGAACCGTGACATTACACAGCTTTCTCTCTAATTAACTAGTGACTTTCTCCAAGACATCAATCGGAGTCAGTCTAGCTCCAAACAAAAAAAGCTAAAGATCCTCTTAGCTATCAACAGCGAGGACCCGAGAGGTGAAAACACAGTGGAACCTGATGAAAACACAATTTAAACCCTCCGTCTGGCTACTCCATTTTAAGCAGGACATTTTCAACACTTGCAAGGAAAGTGTGAAAAAAATGTTTCCTTCTGTGGCACAAGACACATTATAAATAGTCCCATGAGTGTGTTATGGTGTGATGAAGCCCAAACCCTTATTGCTTGTGCTTGAGATTCTGGTATGGTGATAATCTGGGCCAATGTGTGAGCAACAAGATTCAGCTTTTGCTTAGGGTGAGACCCAAGCATCTGTGAATATTTCGACAAACTCTTTACAATTGTCTATGAAATTGAATTTCCAAGTGGCAAATCCACAAAAAAGTGGGAACTTTCATGTCCCTGGGGTTGATTTTTATTGATTTATTTAATGATTTAAATTAAAATGTAATTTATAAATAATAATGCATAGTAATTTAATTGAACTAATTTAATAGAAGTTTTTATTTTATTTTCAAAAGTCACATTAAAACTTGGAATTGGAAACTTTTTGAAATGCTTTCACCATTATTCACCATAAATGTGCTACATACATACACCATACACATGTATAGATTCTCTAATATAAATATAAATTATAAGAACTATGATCATCAAAAATAATCATACAATTTTTAATATTTATTGTGTACAAAATGATTTTGTTCAGAATTTTTATTATAATTTTTTTTTAATTAAGGCTGTTCTACAATGTCATTTCCACCACAGTGAACAATGGTTTAAATATTCCTTTTTTTCCTCTTCAAAAATTAGTGTAATTGTTTACCAATGGAATGACATTGTTAATAAAGATGTTTAAGACTAAATATAAGACATGTGATGTGTGAAAAAAAAGGTACTGTAAATTGATATTTACGTTGGCCGAGAGAGCTCAACGCGCTGAACTTCAGAAAATGCATGCAAATAGAAAAACCACCAGCAAATCAAGAAAACAACTTCATCAATTTGACAACATATGCTCTACAAATGCTCACAATGCAAACAAATACAATTGATGAATTTTCTTTCTTAATTTGCAGGTGTTTTTTTGTATTTGCAGTGCGTTTCTTTATTTGTTTGTGTTGTGACCTTTTGCAGCACGTGCGTTTGTCAAATTGATGAAGTTGTTAATTTGTAGGTGTTTTTTCTATTTGCAGCGCGTTGATCTCTCTCGGCCACCGTAAATATCATTAACCATATGCGCAAATGAATGTTTATTGTGCATAATTTCCAATCAAACTGAGATTATGCAAAAAGAAAATAGAATATAATGTTTATTTAGCTATGAAAATAGCCTTAACTATTTAAAGAAGTCTGCTATTTTATTCCAAAAACTTTCAAAATCTCATTTCCATTACTATCATTTCCACCACAGAATGCTATTAAATACAAAATATAATTTTGAATGTTGTGGTTATTACTTAAAATGAAAAAATCATAAAAATTGCAATACCATAGAAGAACCATATTTCGGTTTACCAAAAGAACCTTTTAGTGAACAGTTCTTAAAAGTACAATTTTATTGTGAAGAACATTTTTAAAATCTCAATAACTTTTTTATTTTCCACCTTTTGTGCATTTGAAAGGTTTGATGAATGTGAAAGCTTCTTCATAGAACCATCAATGCCAATAAAGAACCTTTATTTTCAAGAGTTTATTTTGTAGAGTCCTCGGGAACACAAACGGCCATAGCTGTAGAAACACCCCAGTACACGTTTACTGAAATGTTCATTTCCAGCAGAACCTTTCCTAACCAGTCCATTCTGGTTTATTTCAAGACTCTCGTTGGTCCAGTTGGCTTTAAAATATGGGGAGATTCCTGTTCTACTCGCCTCAGGTTTCTCAGGGCGGCGAGGTCAAGTTGGCCATCCCATCCAGAAGTTTGATTGATAGTGATGTACCAAAATAAGAACAGTCAAGTCATACTCACATAACATACATATCAGCAGCTGAGAAAGCCGGTGAGGGTGGAATCAGGGCAGGAGGGTCAGACGTCCGGGAGGGACCAGACACGGATGAAGCTTTATAATCAGTCTAATCTTCTGCTAATAAATACACTGGTATCAACAAGCTCCAAGTCCAAGGACAGAAAACGCCTTCATCAAGAAAAACCGTGTAGCCTATTCGTATTAAAGATTTGAGTTCAGGGAAACAAAAGAAACTTGTTCATAATAATGTCTAATTTTATGTTAATTTGAGTCATGGCAATTATTGTTTTAATGGCAATAAAACTAAATGGAACAATGTTTTTTTTTTTTTGTCTGCCATTGGTCAACTAAACAGATGCCCCAAACTATTACTACTGGTAGAGCTTTTAATTGTCAATATTACACAACTTAAAAATTTAGATTTTGTGCAATATTAAATTCTGAGCACACATATTCTCTTTTCTCTTTGGCTTTTGTGTTTATCTTTAGGTAAACCTAGTCATTCCATGATTTAGGTGTGGAAATGGATGCGCCTCGATGATTCAAGCCATTATTTACTCAACTGCTGTGTCCTAACCCTAATGTCTGATTCTTGACATGATCCATGTTAATGCTAACAAATGACCCTTGGACCAGGAAGTTGGAGAAATGCTGAACTGGGGGATTTCTGCAGATATTAAACTTGCAAGAAAATATGAAAAAGTATAAAAAATATATTAATGTAATTTTTTTTTTTTTTTTAATTTTCCAAGGAAAAAAAAATACTTTTTTGAACTCCTTCTAAGCTGTTTGTCCGATTTTCACCAAAATTGGCACAGATCCTCTTCAGACTATGCTGACAAAAACAATAATGGAATTCAAGTTGATTAGTCAAACCATTTGCGAATAACACCCAAACAAATTTGACCCAAAACACACCAAAATACATACTATATAAGACAAAATGTTTAAGAAACATTTAGCATATTCAGATCAGAATTGGTACATGTAGTCACAAGCGTGATCTGAAGGTACATGCACAATTTTGGCCCTGCAGCACCTACTGGGTAGGAAATATGAAAAATTGAAAAATTAAGCTTTGACCAAAAATCTAAAGATTCCTTGTGTAAATTGTACAGTTTTTAGCTTTTTCAATACAATTCAGTACAATTCTAAAAATGTGTCCTAAACACATGAAAAGAAGTATAAGGAGCAGTTCATACAAACACATTTTATGGAGATATTTAAAAAAATGTCTTGGCTGCTCTGTTCCGTATAATGGAAGTGAATGGGAACAAAAAACACCAAAAAAAGTATCTTGAAAGTACTTCATTCAACTCGTGTTCAATATTCCATGTCTTCTGAAGCCACTTGATAATACCTTGTCTGAAATATCACTCATTATATTATCAAATCTCATTCATGTTTGCAAAATATGGTTGTCAGACTTGTGTCCCCATGTCCTGTGTTTCCCTCCCTCTTATGTTCACATTTGGTTTTTCCTGTTCCCCTTTCTTATTATGTTTATTGGATCCCAGCTGTGTCCCATTAATTTCTTCTTGATTAGTCCCATTATTTTAGCCCTGTGTTTCCTTGTCTCCAGCGTCCGGTATTGTTTGTCTTCACCCCAATCTGTGAATGTCTTCCTTGTTTGGATTCCCCGTGAATATTCTGATTAAAAGGTATTGTTATTTGAAGAATTCCTCATCTCCTCATTCCCTCGCTCCTACGGATTGTGACAATGGAGCATTTAGACGCTTCACACTATTTTTTTATGTCAGTAACATCAAATATATTGGTTCTTATAGACCAATTCGGTGTTTGCATAAATTTGAGTTTATATTTCAAAATTCTGACTTTATTTTCGCAATTCCAAGATTATATCTCACAATTCAAATAAGGAAAAACAACTCGTCATTCTCTCTTTTCCCCTCGGTTCAGAGTCATGAGTTCATATCCCACACTTCTGCCTTGTTTTCCTCATTCACAAACTCACTATTGATGACTTAAATTGAGTTATAAAGCCCAAACTACAACCTAGTCTCATGGCATTTACATACCTGGGTGCACTTTTTAGCGAGACACGAAATACGTACCAATAACTACATATTACTGCAGTTTCAGTTTCCTAAAGAAACAAAGACTAGAGGCAGTAAAACTCTGACACCTTTTACTCGTTTTCACACAAATTTACAGAGTTTTGATTAATAAAGCGTATTTTTCGTACAATTACTTTAAGAATATAATGTTATGACTTCAAAACAATATTAATATGCTGGGAGATTTGAAAACTGATGCTTTTGAACGTTAGCATCGCACATATTCAGCCTCGTATCTATGGGTTTTCATAGACGGAAAGTTTGTTCGGTAGCTCACGGAGTACGGAGCCGTAATTAGAAGGTGAGGAGCTTCGGTTTGAATCCTGTGTAACTATGATTCGACAAAATAGTTCAAATCTGCATAAAAGGAAGTTGAAATGGCACGGTTGCATCAAAAAATAAATTTTTATGCCAGTTTTGTATTTGTTAACACTATCGGGTAGGTTTATGGTTGGGTTTGGTGCATATTTCCAATACGATAGAGCATAAACTTTAAGGGACAGACCCCGGATATTTGAATTCTGAACCGCCGCAGTACGTACCTGTCGCAACATAATAAAAACACAGCAATACGTACCTATATCAACATAATAAAAACGCGCCAGGGTTCACATATTTAACCTGTGTTAGCGCCACTCAGTGGACATTTCTCTTTGAAACTGCGGCGAAACGTGCCGTAAGGTACGTAAAACGGTGTCGCACAGAAAGTGCACAGAGGTATGCATTTTTATGAGACCAGGTTGCCGAACTAGGATATATAATCTTGCATTTGCGATAAAAAAAGACACAAATTTAAAAATCTTATTTCATAGATGTAAACATCTTTTATGTGAGATATCGTATTCAGGTCAGTAGCAAAAAAAAAAAATAGCATGCGTTTTGTATGATCCCTCTTATTTTGGTAAAATAATTAACATTTTGCAGATTCTGAAAGGGGGATGTAAACTTTTGACCTGTCCCTTTAAGGCCACACTTTCCATAACAGTTATTTTGCTTAGAAACAAGCTGAAATTCATTGTGGTTTAATCCTGTTTATTAGTAATGGGAATCTGTTAATGACCCTATTAGAATATGATCTTGGTAAGTGATGGTATTATTTCAGCTGTCATGGATTTCATTAAGACTTTCCTCTGCCTAAAATTAAAACTCCAATTAAAGTTTTTAATAGCTAGTACATTAAGGTATCACATCACAGATTGTATACAGATGAATTAATGCTCTCTTTGCACCCTCTGATATTTTCTTTGATGTTTAGGAATAGCACTGTGAAGTGTGTAACTGTAAAGCTGTGAAATACATTAAAGCTAGAGTTTTGTTCTGGTTTAGGGCTTCAGATCTTGTCATGCTGATTAAGGTGAGATCACATCCAGTGTGGTGTAGATGGTCCAAAGCCAACACTACAGTCTGTTTAGCATCTCTGCATGATGCATGCATTACATGCTTAAATGTGCTGAGCATCAAACACTTACTCGCTCTGGGAATTAAAACGTTATACTGACCTGAGATCAGTTTGGCTGTGGGTACAGAGGGTTATGAGGGAGAAAGCTGGATTTAGATGGGTGTAGAAAGAACGTTACACTAATTATTCACTGGTTAACTTACATTATTCACTGTACAAATTCAGTACTTTTTAATAAAAATAAATGTTAAGTTTTACATAAAAAAATATATATTTTATATAAAATGTCCATACATAATGTTTTTTCTTTCTTTCTTTCTTTCTTTCTTTCTTTCTTTCTTTCTTTCTTTCTTTCTTTCTTTCTTTCTTTCTTTCCTGTATATTAATTTATTCAAAAATACATGAAAAATGCTATTTAAACCACTGCTGTTACTGTAGACTAAAACTATGAAAAAAAAAAATATTGAAATTTAACTGAAATAAAATGAAATATAAATATCAGATGAAATAAAAATTAATTTATGTTGGAATGACAAACAAGTTGAATTTGAATATACAAATTACTGAAATAAAAATTAATAATAGCTAATATAAATGTATTTAAAACACACAAACAAAACATACTGAAATTTAAGGTTTTTTTTATAAAACCTAATTCAAAATATTAATAAATACGATTATAGTAGGCCTATATAAATATTCTAAAATGATCATTTTTATATTTTTCATCCTACTTTTTCATCCTCAGATAAAAACAATTATGTTTTATTATAACAAAACTCATTACAAGATTTTAATTATTGTAATTAAGCAGTTTGCCAATATCTTTTATATATTATATTATATTATCTTTCATTTTATTTCTTAGGAAAAAGGCTTCAAGGCTTATTATAATTTATGTTGTAGTATTTCAAATGTCACGCGGTGTGACTTTCTAAAAATTATAAATTAATAATGCATCTTATTATTACTTTTTTTTTACTCGTTTTTAGAGTCAATAAATGGAACTTTTTCTTGATGCAAACAATTCTAAACCTAATGAAACCAACATGAATACAAATAGTACATTTCTAAGAATTATATTTAAATAGATTTTTAAAAACTTGTTTCATTTTTTCTTTATAGAGGACATTCATTGCCTCATGCACGGAGGAAATTCAGTGCTCGATATACTTAATACAGCTAATCAAATACATGACTTTCTGTTTATTATCTGTAAATATTGCCCGGTGGCCTCCAGCGTTTCATAGTGCCATTCATCCAGCATCATTAGTTTCAAATTTCTCTCTTCTGCTCCCTTAATGGACTAACAATTTAAGCAAACACCCCCTGTGATGTTGGAGATGGACCAGATGGAGCAGCTAAAGTGGTCCTGTACCGCTCTGCTCTTGAAAAGCTCTGTACGTGGCGTATCGTGACAGAGTCTGTCATAGGCCTGTCAACACTGACAGTGAGCTAATTGCACAAATCATCAGAAACGCATACAGCAGGACGCTTTGACCTCCTGCAAATGGATCTGGGATTTGCCCTCTGGAATATCAACAAATATGTTTCTTCGAGATGAAAGGATACATTTGTAGCATTTTAGGCCGTGTGGGTTTCTCAAATCCCAAATCGAACTTTATCGGAAGCAAAAGTTTTAACCTCAGTGAGAAAGTACAATGTTTCATGCTAAGCTAAAAGTTTACACTTGCCAATTTTTGTTTGCTAATGCAATTTGCTACAAGGTTGTGTGTTACAGTGGTTTTCTCACAGTACAGTGAGCTTCAATAGATTTGTTTTCATAACCGTAAAAGCTACAATAGGATAAAAGACACTAATCTTCAATTAATAGTAAAAACTTAATTATCACAGTGTAAAAGGCATCAATGTAGAATTTTAACCAGTGCAAATGTGACAATGTTATTATTATTAGGTATTGCAGGAAGGCATATTAGCGCAGTATATTTCATTTACCAAAATCATAGCTGATAACAAAAGTAAGAGGAAGCAAAACTAATTATAGTGTGTCACGTAGAGTCTTCTGGGAATGTTTTTCATTTCTTTCTTGTCTTATATCTGCACACTTTTATTGTTTATGTCATAGCCACTTTAGCATAGCCGCTAGCAATCCAGCGGCCTTCAGATTTCCATTTGCCTTCAAACAAAGCTTGTGGAGATCAAAAGCCCACGGCCATCCTCACAGATCATCATTGCCTCTCCTGCTGTCAAAATAGTGCGTTAAAGACGACCTCCACAAAAAGGAGCTTGTCCTGTGGGTGTGTGAGAGGTGGCAGGTCACTTCCTCAGAGGTGTACGGGGGACAGATGTCATGCTCTCTCCTTCCTGTCACATGGTCAGTCCATTTCTCTGGCCCGACAGCAGCAGGCCTGTCCATGCTCAGCTCATTAAAGCAGCCGCTACACCTGATTCTAACATTAGCATGTGTTCCCACGCTTGAGACCTCCTCCCCCCATCTGGAAACGACCCCAATCACGCACTTTTAGGGTCTGTGAAAGCGGCCTCTGATAAGTGACTTGTCATTGAGGGGATTTTTCACTTGTTGGCTTTACAAGGACAACAAAACTGAACTTCATGAACGTTTATACATGTGCTGTGGTATTTAATTATGCAGTTTGAATATTCACGTTGATTAGTCCAATAAATGACAGTAAAGAAATGTTATGTTATGTTTCCAATAAATGCTGTTCTATTCATTGTATCAAAGAATCCTGAAACATGTATGACTGTTTCCACAAAAATATGAAGCAGCACAACTGTTTTCAGCATTTGATAATAATAATTTATAATATATGTAATACTACTAATAATATTAATGTTATTATTATTAATAATAATATATAAAATAATAATTTCTTGAGCAGCAAAATATATATTCTAAAAGAAAATAGTTATTGTTTATTGTATTGATATTTCACTGTTTTGATATTTGATATATTGATATTTTCCTGTATTTACTGTATGAGAATGTTAAAAAGTTATTGTCAAAAATGATGTTATTATTGTTAAAACCCCTTATGTTTAAACCATAATAAGTTTTTTCAGATATATTGTTAATTTTTAGTTATTCAATTATTAAGTTTTATTATTTAGTATATACATTTGTACTTTTTAATTAGTCAGTGTGAATTAAATTAATTATATGATTTGATTTGATATTTTGAACTATTTTTATAGATTCTTTTATTATTAATTTAATTCTGTTTGTTAATGCTGGTGGTATAATAATTTTATTGTGATTATTATTGTGTTATTATTGTAAAAAAATAAACATTATGTTAATATATCCATAATAAGTTTTTCTTCCAGATATATTGTAAATTTTTTACATTATATCATTAAGTTTATATATATATATATATATATATATATGTAAATGTTTACTTTTTATAATTTAATTTTATATTTTTATTATTTTGATAGATTATTTTATTCTATAATTCTGTTTGTTAATGCTGGTGGTATAATAATAATAATAACAATAATAATACACAGAAAACCAAATGATATATACAAAAGTATATGCAGAAGTATATATACAAACATATATATCATGGCATGTGTTTTATTAAATTACAACTATAACCAAATAATTTATAAAATAATATAAAGTAATTGTGTGTAATATAGTTATATAAAGGGCAATAAACTGTTAACAGAACTTTAATTCTTTCTCTCATTAATTGCATAATTTTTTATAAGCCTTCAGTTGGAGAGCTTCCTTTGTCAACTTTATATGCTTAATATTTTTGATATATATACATAGACATATATATATATATATATATATATATATATATATATATATATATATATATATATATATACATTACACACGCAAACACACACACCTTTAATCATGACAGATGTCCAATAATAATAATATATTATATAATCATTAATATAGACACCATTACATATGTGTAAAGCTGGTGCCATTACAATAATGTAAAGCTATATATGTAAAGATGGTTTGACAGTAAACTGTTGAATGCTGGGTTGTTATTGAACATGTCAGAGGATGATCGTTACAGATATAGTTATTTTTGTGTGGATAGACTGCAGTGAAGATTTCTTATGTTTTTGAGGCAGCTGCTGTTATAGTCACAGTGTGGACTCCTGAGCATGACACACTGAGCGCAGTGAGCGTCTGTGGACTGCATCAGCTGTGAGTGCGGGAGAGCGCTGCCCTCGTCGTTTAAGGCAGGTGCAGCTCAGGACCTGCTGCTTGGGTGATCACACATTCGATCTGTTCCCTGGATCAAGCTTTGCATTTCATCTCAGAACGTCGTTGGAACTGCTTTTGGGTTAGTTATAATTATTGGTTTATTTCAAGGGGATTTGAACTGTTTTAATGCCATGAATCCACAAATATCACTTTATCCTTATCCCCAAATTATAAAGGCAGCTGAATATATTCATGCAAAGTTTACTCAACATATCTTTATAATATCACATTTATGTTTACCAAACTAAATAATTGGCAAATTATGAAAATGTCATCTAGGACATTGGTTTTTATGTTTTATGGGGACACTACATAGGCGTAATGGTTTTTATACGGTACAGACTTTTCTCCCCCTAAACTTACCCCTCATACAAAACTTTCTGCATTTTTACATTATTAATACAACTTTGTTAAGTTTGTTTATAAAGATATTTTAATTATAAGGAAATATCCTCATAAAACATGGTTATGTTGTTATACCAGTGTAATACCCATGACATTATACATATTTGTGTCCTCATAAATCACATAAACATGCATTCAAATTCATTTTATAGGTGTGCAAACACTGGAATGTATGAATGTTTATGGTTTCCATAAATGTCACCTGTACCTGTTTGCTGATGCTGATGCATGGGACAGTGCAGTGACTGTAAAACAAACCTTTTTCACAGCACCCGTTTCTGTGCTCATTCACTTATTCACATATGCTTTTTTTCTTCTTCTATTTTTCTGACAAAAAAGAGGCACATAATCAGCCTCTCTGCTGCTCCCATCAGGTCTGGAGCATCGATTCCTTAAATTTCTTCTGTATGACATTATTATATTACCAAAATCAGAACGCTTTGACATGTAAATTCTTTACAAAAATGTCTGAAATAAATGTTCTAAAATATCAGAAATATGCACAGATCAAGCGCCATTTACAAGTGAAAACAGTCCAAAACAGTTCTGAACTGATTTTGATATGAAGGACAACAGTAGATGGACTTGTGGACTTTTTGTCCAGAAGTGATGGTTTGAAGTTAGAAAACATCTTAATAATAGATTTGTTTCTTACGAACATACAGCTGTCCACTTCACAAGAAATTAATTGATGGACTGGGGTGGTGTGGATTATTTGTGGATTATTGTGATGATTTTATCAGCTGTTTGGACTCTCATTCTGACGACACCCATTCACTGCAGAGGATCCATTGGTGAGCAAGTGATTTAATGATACATTTCTCCAAATCTGTTCTGATGAAGAAACAAACTCATCTACAGCTTGGATAGCCTGAGTACATTTTCAAGTCAGCATGTGTATGTGAAGTCCCATCTGGCAAATATAGCAAAGTATGCCTTTAGAGTGTAAGGAGTTGACAGGAACTTCCCGGGCCACCCGTTGACAAGATGACAATAGATAAAATATAGAGTGTATTCTCATAGGAGGAAGCGTCAAGAAGTATATTTGCGTTGGGTGAAGTTGCGCTCCAGTGTGCAGCAGGGTTTGGAATGGTGTTTACTGTCCACGGCCAACTGCCCCCTCCGATTCTGCAGCAGTTGATCGTGTTCAGACCCATAAGCCTCCTCTCCAGCCCACCACCCCCAGATCAGACCAAAACCTCATTGGCCGCTAGTGTCGTCACAGAGACAACAGCTGTCTCCAGGATGAAGAAGCTACATTTGGGGTGCCAGCCAGTCTGCCTGCCTGCAACTGGAGAATCCCAAAGTCCCTCATTGGCTCCACACCACAGGCTGACTTCAAACCAGCCAACACAAATAAGGAACAGCACCCTCTAGGGGTGTGTAGTATATATACTCTCACAGAGGCCTCAAAACTTATGTTTCCAAAAATAAATAAGACATAAATAGTAAATCTAAAGTATTTTGTTTTATTTAACAACATCTAAAGATGCTTTAAGGATACGCATGCGCTGATTTCTGACTGCGTGTTTTGAGTTTGAGCTCCATCAAGTTGATTATTTATTGTCTATTTTCTATCTTAAAAACAATTTTATACACTATCATTTTCGTTTCTATAACGTATGAATATATCCCCTATAGCATTCTAAAACAAAGCCAATCAGAGCGCCTTGTTATCACTAGTTTTATTTTGATTTCTTGAGTCTGCTATTAGCTTATAGCCCGTTAGCATCGGCAGCATGGCTGCCACTAATCTCGCTTACATTGATAATACTCTATTTATACACATTACCATTGTTTCACTGTTACTTGCATAAATGGCGGATTTGTGTCTACCTTTGAGTGCAGGTGAGGACACATTCGAGCTGCATTCGGTGCAGCTGGAGCTGGAGGCCGTGGAGAAGCAGCTGGAAACATCCCAGGCTGATGCTCACAAGTCCGGGGTAAGTATACAGCACGCTGCTAACACTCCCACCACCTCTACTCCGTGTGTTTCTCTGCACAGGCTCTGTGCACCCAGGACGCAATCTTCCCAGATGTCCTTCACTCCTGCACCGGGACGCCACGGACCCTGGGTGCACCAGCAGCGGAAGACGCGAGCCAGGCCCCGGGCGACGACCTCTCCCCCTCCGCCGCCTACGGTCTTCGAGATCTCCACCCGGAACCGCTTCGTTCCCCTCCGCGAGACGGAACGCGGACAGAACAGACGGAACAGACTCCATCATCCGGCACGTCCGTGCTACGTTAGCTGAAGGTAAAGTGCACACTCACTGTTTCCCCGGTGCTCGTGTTCTGGATGTTTCTGCGCAGATACCCATGATCCTGAAGGGCGATGAGAGCATCGGTGCTGTCGTGCTGCACGCGGGGGTTAATGACACCAAGCTGCGGCAGACGGAGACACTGAAGAGGGACTTCAGGAGCTTGATCGAGACGGTACGCAGCACATTGCCCGCGGCGACGATCATCGTGTCAGGACCACTTCCCACGTATCGACGAGGACACGAAAGGTTCAGTACACTTTTTGCTTTAAACGAATGGTTATTATCATGGTGTAAAGAACAGAAACTGCTCTTTGTTAATAATTGGAATCTTTTCTGGGAACGTCCTAGGCTTTTCCGTGCTGATGGCCTGCACCCCAGCAGAGTCGGAGCGGAACTCCTGTCGGACAACATCTCCAGGATGCTACGCTCCATCTGACTAGTAAGCCAATTCTCAAATAACTGCTATTATGACTTTTGTTCTACCCACTTAAAAGACAGAAGTACTTGCGTCGTCCAATCTATACAGACTGTGTCTGTTCCCCGAATACGAGGTCAAAATATAAATTTAATGCAGGATCTAGAAAAAATCTGATCGTGATTAAACAAGAAAAACGCAAAATAAATGAAGAAAAACTATTTTTAAAGCTTGGGCTCCTAAATATTAGATCACTCGCACCCAAAGCAGTTATTGTAAATGAAATGATCACAGATAATAATTTTGATGTACTCTGCCTGACTGAAACCTGGCTTAAACCAAATTAATATTTTGGTCTAAATGAGTCTACTATGAAACTACTGTTTTATAAACATGTCAGACTGGTCGTGGTGGCGGTGTGGCAACAATATATAGTGATATTCTCAATGTTACTCAGAAAACAGGATACAGGAGGTTTAACTCATTCAAGATACTTCTGCTTAATGTTACACTGTTAGATATGCAAAAGAAATCTCTCCTATCTCTTGCTCTGGCTACTGTGTATAGACCACCAGGGCCATATACAGATTTCCTAAAAGAATTTGCAGAGTATCCCTCACCTCCGCCTCCAGCCTACGAGGCCCGGACTCCGCCTCGGCCCGTAGAGCCAGTGGCTCCACCTCGGCTCCTAGCTCCCTCGCCTCCACCGTCACCCCTCAATCCACCAGCTCCACCGGGCTCCCTCCCTCGATGTTTCAACGGTGCGAGGATGCACCTTCCGGGAGGGGGGCAATATGTCAGGATCCTGGACTGTTTTGTTGTGTTTTTGCTCCTCATGTGTTCACTGTGACCCAGTTTCTCCCCAGTCTGATTGTGTTAATTTGCTCCAGGTGTGTCTCGTCGTCTTCCCTTATTATCCTATGTTTAAAAGCCCCAGTCCTTCTGTGAATGTTTGTCGGTTCTGAACGTCATTCCTTGTGTTTCCTGTGCCTCCTATATGCCCTGTTGGATTATTAAAGACTCGTTTTTGTGAGTTCCTCGTCTCCTCGTTCCTTGCTCCGTGCTTCCTGGCAAAGTGTGACATATATATTCATTAAAATATGAATATATTTATTCATATGTATATGCTCATTATGTACAATTATTACAATGATATATATCACTGTACATAATTTGTATATACTAATTAAAACATCAACATCAATGTAATATTAATAACATATTAAGTACATATACATTTGTATATGTACATTAAGTATTGTCACGAGTGTATGCTATAAAGCGCACGACAAATGAAGGAGTTCCAAAAACAAAGTACTTTAATAACAATCCAGGTGAACGGGGCAGCATAACACATAAAAATGCAAACAATAGCGGACAAGGGAACAGGGGAGAACACAGGGTTTAAATGAGGAACATAATCAAGGAGAGACAGAAACAGGTGTGGAGCTAATTAACTAATAAACATGGAGACAAACTAAGGATGACGTAGATCTAAAGGAACAAAAACAGAATGTGACCCTGACATAGCGCCCCCTCCTGGAACGGTGCATCCTCGCGCCGAAAAAACAGAGTCCAACAATGGAGGGCGGGTGGGGGTTCAGGAGGCGGGCGAGGAAAAGGAGAGGGGTATAAACAAAAATTGTCCAAAAAATTAGTCCAAGGGGGAGTGGAGGGTGGGAGGAGCCAGGGAGGAGCCTGGAGCAGGAGAAGCCAGATGGTAGTCCAGAGGCCAGCCAGGATGGCGGCCCACGGCGGAGTCGATGGCGGGAGGAGCCATGGTGGGGATGGGAACACCGACAACATGGGGCCGACTGCCGGAGATGACGCCGGTGGAGAAGGAGCCCAGGATGGAGCTGAGCAGCCGCAGAGCCAGGGTGACCCCGATGGACCGGAGGGCCACGGCGGAGCCGGCGGCTCGGGTGAGTGAGACGGAGGCGGGGATCCCGAGTGACGCGGTGGAGCCGGAGTGATAGAGGACCAAGGTGAAGCCGGAGGGAGGGAGGAACCCGACGGAGCCAGAGGAACGGAGTGATGAGGTGAAGCTGGAGGAGTTGAGTTCCGTGGAGTAGGCAGGGGGACGACTGACCAAGGCGGAGCCGGATGGACGAGGGAGCCCGGCAGAGCTGGTGGAGTGAGGGGCCACGGTGGAGATGAGGGAGCCACGAGCCAAGGTGGAGCCGATGGATCGGAGGGCCGAGGTGGAGTCCGGGTCTCGCAGGCTGGAGGCGAGGACTGGGGATCCTCCAACCCCGAGGTGGCTGATCGCAGGGAAACCCGAAGCTCAACCGATCCACCGGACATGGCTTGCTGAGGGTGAGCTGAGGGGCCTTCCTGAGGCAGCTGAGAGTGGGTTGCTGGACTGGATGGCTGATATAGAGGAGGCGGGAGAGGGAGGCTGGGAGGGACCTTCAAAACATCCGAGGAGCTGGCTGAGGGAGGAGTACTGGACGGAACCAGCAGGGGCTCTGGAGAGCTGGACGGAACCAGCAGGGGTCCTGGAGAAAATGGGTGGGTGGGTGGGGACAACGGGAAAGGGAGCAGCCAGAAATCCTCTTCATTTAAACAGTCCAACAGATCCTCAAAAGGTTCTCCAGAGTCCAGCTGCGGCTCACCCTCAGTGGTGGAGGTGTGGGCGTGGAATTCCTCCATTCCATCGATATCCACTAAGACTCCCACGATGCACGATGTTGCCGGTACACACACCTGATCAGTCGCGTTGAGTGGCTCTGTCACTTTAACCGGTGATGGCTCGGGCTCTGCGGCTGCGGTGGGCTCTGGCGCAACCTCCGTGCAGCGAGATGGTGAGGGTTGGCTGGGCTCGGGATCGGGAGTGGGGCTGGGGCTGTCCTCAACTGGGCCGACAGAGAAAAATAGTCCATTATTCTCCAGCACCCACTCCACGCATGCGGCGAAACACTCTTTGGGACCGTTCGCTGGTAGGCGTGCCTGGAAGTGTGTAAGGCACGCCCGGTCGATAAAGTCCCTCGTGTGTTCCACCAGCGAACGGTCCTTCTGCTCCAGGCACAGGAGTTGGACGGCGGGAATATCCATACAGGGAGAGGGAGATAACAAAAGAAAAAGAAAAAAAGGCCGCTAACTAACTGTTTCGGTCCACTATTCTGTCACGAGTGTATGCTATAAAGCGCACAACAAATGAAGGAGTTCCAAAAACAAAGTACTTTAATAACAATCCAGGTGAACGGGGCAGCATAACACATAAAAATGCAAACAATAGCGGACAAGGGAACAGGGGAGTACACAGGGTTTAAATGAGGAACATAATCAAGGAGAAACAGAAACAGGTGTGGAGCTAATTAACTAATAAACATGGAGACAAACTAAGGATGACGTAGATCTAAAGGAACAAAAACAGAACGTGACCGTGACAAGTATACAAATATGAACATTTTCCACTTGCAAACCAAGATCTGGTATGTATATATGTATGTATGAACGAATAAAATCAGTTACCACAACCAATCTGATTTAGTTTTTAATATTTTAAAATGTGCATCAACAATATATTTTAGCCAGTGATGATATGAATACCAACATATTAGTGTGTTCTTGATTCCAGTCTGATTTCCTTTCAAACTGTGTGTCTCAGACAATAGAATTTACCTAGATATTGTAAAAGTAGATTCTTAGAAAGTTTGGTTTGACTGAGAGTCAGTATGTGTGTTGTGTGTACAGTATGTATGTGTGTCGTACAGTGCAGCAGTTGAGCTGTCCTTCACGCTCACACCTGCTGCCCACCCAGCACACACGGGTCCGGCCGGCTGCTAGCGCAACACTATAAGAGCTGGTGCCGTTTCACAAGGGCCATTAGCTGTCCGAAACCAATGGGAACTGCTACCGTGGCCCGGACTGGATGTCCCACATTGATGGATGGATGATACATGGATGTATGAGTGATTTACTGGATGCAGAAGGAAGGGAGATGAGAGGAAATTCAAATAATGAAGTGATAACCTCTTTGTAGCTCAAAGGAACTATGAGGGATTTGTGTTTTTAAAGATATGCTTATATGAAAATGGCACTTGAACATCATTTGTAGGATTTGTTTGACATTGTCATTGGTTTCTTGATTAATTTTTTCAGTCTATTGTCTTATTTTGTCATAATAATCATTTCTAAATGGCCTTTTTAGGTCACATTTGCCTACTGGAGCATTTTTTTCAAGTATTTGTTTAAATAAATTTCACAAACAGATTAATTTCTTGTAGAGTTCAATTGTTTTTAGTAGATTTGTTAGTACTTATATCATTGTTGGTCAAAACAAAACGTTATATTCTCTGACCACTAGGTGTTTCCTCCAAGGCAATCTCCAAAAATCAAGTTTGCAGGCACAAATATTGCCAGTTTCCAATTTTCCAAGTTTTGGAAACTAACTGCAGCCTGAAATGTTGGCAGCTTCCAAGTTTTGGAAGCCATTTTTAGCACAATATTACCCAAGTCTTACTTCATTTTAAGTCTCTGGATGTTAACCATTAGATATACTTCTCCAAGATAACATCTAAGAAGGATCCATTTTTCTCAGTCTGTCAGACTTACCAGCAGAAAGGTAGAATCCAGAGAAGTGCTTTCTAAACTCTAGAGGGCACCATGTACGAGTACAGTATACATCAGTGTCTCTTTTCTTTCGGCTGCCATTGATTGACAGTCAGGGCAGGTGTGGACCGTCCTGTGTCAGTTCCAGAAGCCTCTGTATGCCCCACCTGTTCACTGCTCCCCTTGGCCCTTGACCTGATGACCAACTTTTTATCCCCCTTCAGCCTTCACAGTGGCAACTGTGACCCAGGAGCCGGATGGCTTTCATAAATAATCGCTGGTCTAAACAGACAGTTCTCTGCGTGAGCCCAGCAGTACAATTATCTGCTACAGTCTCCATTTCTGACATCTTAGCTCGCTTCTCACTCGTTTAGGTCATTTCTTTGTTTTTCTGAATAGTTTGAATTATGATATACAGTACTTAATATGTAATAGCATGTAATAGGATAGTAATAACAGTCTAAAGCCATTGGTTGCTGCTTTATCTGCCACTGATTGCATCATTCATGGGAAGCAATTACTTTGTCACTCATCAGCACATTTTCTCAAACAAAACATAGCTGTTGTGATTTTGTTTTTTTTATTATTATTAATGTGCACTGCTAAATGAACACTTATTGAATGTATTAACTTGGGGGTTCAGGAGGCGGGCGAGGAAAAGGAGAGGGGTATAAACAAAAATTGTCCAAAAATTGGGTTTCTTTAAAGTTTTGGTTATTTTCAAATGTTGTCACGTTTGAATCATATGGAATATGCAAGCTGGTAGAAAAGCAATAGCAATATTGGTTTAAAATGCATTATGAAACATGCATGGTAACTCCTAAGCAAGCAAATGTATGTGATAGAGTATGACAAAAATTAATAAGTCAACAGTAATGTGAGATAGTTCACCCAAAAGTGAAAGTTTTGTCATTATTTATTCACCCTCATGTTGTTTCAAACTTTTATCAGTTTCTTTCTTCTGCAGACAAGTGTCTCAACTGTTTTTATCCATACAGTGAAAGCCAATGTGATCTAAAACTACTGAATTTCATTGTCCTGACAAAAAAAAAAAAAACAACAACAATAAAGAAATCCAAATACTAAAATATTTTTTTGATTTATCTTCTTTTGTTATGCATATGAAAGAAAGTCATACAGGTTTTGGTGTTAAATATGTTAAATAACTTAAATATCCTTTATGTATTTAATCCCATTTTATTAATTTTTATTTTAATGCCTTTACTGCTGACTGTTGATGATCCAATTTAACCATACTAAGCAAAAATGACTGTAGACAAACACTTTTGTTTGTAGTGTTCAACTTCATTCTCCAGCGTTCTACTCATAATACAATCCAAAATGAATTTACATTTTCTTCAGCCTGAAGCTTATTCATTTCTCTTTGTAAAAGGGCTTTTACATTTTCCAAAAAACATTCAAGCAAGCCCAGCCCAGATGAGAAAAATTAATGCAAAAGTAGCGTAATACATTGCTTTCCACAAGTAATGCCATTAGGGAGTAAAGCAATATTGTAATGTATTTCTTTTAAAAGTAACTTTAGTAAAGTTAATGAGATTTTTTTTGCTGACTAATGTTGACAAAGACATTGAAAGATAACTAAATCATCCTAAACTATGCAAAACATAAACAAGGTCTTATATTCTCCAAAACAAGGCAACAATTGTCACAGACTGATGTTTTTGTGAATCCAGAGCAATGTTTTCTTTTGAGATTTTGTTACCCATTCATTTCAAGTTTAAAATTAGTATTAGCAGTTTTGAGACTAAGACCAATTCTAATACTACTCTTAATAATACTCTTTGCAAATTTCTCAGTATTTCTATCATGCTATCATTACACAGAGCAAATGTGTCTTGTGTCCCTGAATAAGGGATAGCCAATCATAAACGACATAAGCCAACGTGAAGCGGATAATAGCAGGTTGAGGCATAGATGTTCCATTTGATGGTGGGCTCAATATCTTCTGAAGACTAAACTGGAAAGAATGTCTCCGTCAAGCGCTGCTTTGCTCACCATGCAAAATCGAGTGAGGTAATCCACACTTTCATTAGATATGACTCTATGCCTGAAGTATGAGGAGAGTCATGACTACTACATGACTACTTACAGAAAGCAGCCATTACTAAATTTGTGTAGTGGAGTTTCTTTGTACTTTTAATTCATTTAATTCTCACTAAGGATAGAAAAATGGCCATAATAATTGAGAATGGAACAAAATAGACTATATAGAAATCATTCAACAGTGTGTTGGTCGTCAGCCTGTGTTTGGTGTCTGAGTCAGTCATACTAACATTCTGTTTTTCCAGCGACATACACTCAAGGATTAACCATCCTTTCATAAAACGTTGTGTGAAGTCATGGCGGACATGAAAATAACCTGTGTGTACGTGTGTGTGTGTGTTCTTAATATAGAAGCTCTAGCTTGTAAACTGATACTTGTTCTTCTTGCGTGAAGGCCAGTGTCATAGATGTGTTTACGGCAATATTCTGATGGCTTGTGTTGCTATGATTCAGAAACATTTTGTTCTAAATGGGCGAAGCGATATCCAAAATGATTGACGAATAAAATGAACATTGTTTGATTGACTCTTTGGTCACACTTTATTTTAAGGTTCAATTCTCGCTATTAACAAACCATTAACTATGACTTTTTCCTCAATAAACTACTAATTTGCTGCTTATATATAGTTAGTAAGGTAGTTGTTAAGATTAAGACTAGAAATGTAGAATATAGTCATGCAGAATGTGCGTTATATAAGTACTAATAAACAGCCAATATGTTGATAATAGGCATGCTAATAAACAACTAGCTAATAGCGAGAATCGGTCCCTATACTAAAGTGTTACAGAGTCTTTTATATTTGCAACTCCTTTAAAGACTATTAATATATTTTTTCATATTTGGAATCCTAAATGTATAAGTCAATCAGTGAGTGTTCTTGAACATTTTAGTTGCCTAAATACCAAAGATAATAAGCATGTCAAGCCTTTGATTGCATGTCATTACCTAGTTTTTATAACTGGGCTGTTGACAAAGAAGACTAAGTACAAATGTGTCTATTAATAGGCTACTATACACTAGAGTATATACTTTGTTGGTGATGTGAAAGTAGCAAAAGAAAACGGCAGTATTGGGATATTTTTCATGTCATAAAATCCTGATACAACATAATGGTTTACTGTGCATTTAAACATTAGCATATAGCTAAAGTAATATTTGTTACGGGTCGAACAAGACGTGAGACGTGAGACGTGCGGATCCATATGCAAACTTTTATTTATAAACAGTCAATTCACAGGCAGGGTCAAACGACGGCAGACAGGTATGGCATGGGCAAGACACAGTAATCCTAGGGAAAGCGTGGGTCGACGATCGGTGAGCAATATCCAATAGGGCAAGGCAGAGAGATAATCCAGGTTCACAAGCAAAGATCCAAACGAGGGGCAAACAGAGTCCAAACGGCAAGGCAAAGGGGTTAATCCAGGAAACGTGGGCAGGAATCAAACACAGGAAAACAGGCTAGGCAAGACTAGGAATGGCTTGGTAAAGTAGCTATCGACAGAGACTGTGATAAATGCTAAACAATACTCGGCAGTGAAGAAGAGGAAGTCCAAGGCTTATAAAGCGTGTGTGATTGGGTGATAGTTCTCAGCTGTGAGTGTGATTAGTGTAATCAGCTGTGTGTGTGTCGTCAGTGCAATGGATGATGGGAAAATGGAGTCCAATGTGCTGTGTAGTGTGAAATTCCATGTGGTGAGCGGGTGACCTCTGGTGGTGAACAAATGGAGGTTCACGGCCAGGATTCGTGACATGCCCCCCCAGGAGCGGCTTCCAGATGCTTCTATACAATCAAGGAGGGCGGTGGAGCAGAGGCGGAGCAGGGGGAGGGATGGAGGGCCAGGTCCCCGCGGAAGTGGAGTGGCCGGGGATCGAGGCAGAGCCGGCAGGGCAGGAAACCAGGGCAAAGCGGACGGAACTGTAGTCCACCAGGGCGGAGCAGACAGGACTGGAGCCCACCAGTGCAGAGGAGACAGGGTGGAAGACCTCCACGGCAGAGCTGAAGACCACCAGACCTGAGCAGAAGACCACCACGGCGGAGCAGAAGACCACCAGAGCTAGACAGTCGTCCTCCACGGCGGAGCGGACAGAGCAGGAGTCCACCAGTGCAGAGGAGACAGAGCAGGAGCCCACCAGGGCGGAGCAGATGACCACCAGACCTGGGCAGCAGACTGCCACGGCAGAGCAGAAGACCACCAGAGCGAGACAGCCATCCTCCACGGCGGAGCAGACAGAGCAGAAGCCCACCAGTGCGGAGCAGACCGGGCAAGAGAGCACCACGACGGATCAAGGGAGCACCACGGCAGAGATTGGAACCTAGGGAAAACTGAGACACAAGAGACAGACAACACAGGCAGTTCATTCACGGTCTCAAGGACCATGGCAGGGAACACAAACTCATCAGTGGGCTCGCTGACTGAAACTGGACAGAATGATAGTTCATAAATAGTCTCTATGGCAGTGACAGAGTTAACATGACAGTCATGGGGTGCATTCATCGTCTCTGGTCTCATAACAGGCGGATTTAAGGGTTCAATGGAGGTTTTCTGGGTTGTGATAGACAGGGCAACCAACTCAGTATTGGCCTCTTTGAGAGTGGTTGGACAGGACGAGAGCTCACAGACGGCCTCCATAGCCGTGACAGGGCAGAACGAGGATTCATAAACAGCCTCCATATCCGTGACAGGGCAGGACGAGGATTCACTGACGGCTTCCATAGCCGTGACAAGGCAGGAAGAGGATTCACTGATGGCCTCCATAGCTGTGACAGGGCAGGACGAGGATTCACTGACGGCTTCCATAGCCGTGACAGGGCAGGACGAGGATTCCCTGACGGCCTCCATAGCCGTGACAGGGCAGGACGAGGATTCACTGACGGCCTCCATAGCCGTGACAGGGCAGGACGAGGATTCACTGACGGCTTCCATAGCCGTGACGTGAAGAGACTCTGGCAGATCAGCGGAGACGTGGTGAGACTCTGGCAGATCGGCGGAGACGTGGTGAGACTCTGGCAGATCGGCGGAGAACTGGGGTGACTCTGGCAAATCAGCGGAGACATGGTGAGACTCTGGCAGATCGGCTGAGACGTGAGGGGACTCTGGATGACCGGCTGAGATGTGGGGTGACTCTGGATGACCGGCTGAGACGTGGGGTGACTCTGGATGACCGGCTGAGACATGGTGAGACTCTGGCAGATCGGCTGAGACGTGGGGTGACTCTGGTAGATCGGCGGAGACGTGACTTGGCTTGTGATGATCAACGGTGATTTGGCTTGACTCACGAAGATCAACTGCGGCCTGGCTTGACTCATAAAAATCAACTGTGGCTTGGCTTGGCTCTTTAACATCAGCCGTGACTTGACTTGACTCCTTAACATCAGCCGTGACTTGACTTGGCTCCTTAACATCAGCCGTGACTTGACTTGGCTCTTTAACATCCGCCGTGACTTGACTTGGCTCTTTAACAGCAGCCGTGACTTGACTTGGCTCTTTAACAGCAGCCGTGACTTGACTTGGCTCCTTAACATCAGCCGTGACTTGACTTGGCTCCTTAACATCAGCCGTGACTGAACAGGATGCTGTTGTGTCCGCCATTTTGTGAGCGTGCTCTGGTGCGGCCACCACTACATGAGTGAGTGCCTTGTCGCGTTCCTCCGTGACACCCACAGTGAACGCTTAACCAATAGTCAATAAAGCATAGTTCAACTGAGCGAGTGATGAACGCGGACCCTCAAGGGTTAATAGTGATTTGAGCAGCTGGTTAATCCCCTCACAAAAAAAGTCTATGAGCACACAGTTAGGCAGATCAGCATAGTAGGCGACATCTAGATACTCTTGAATATAGGCATCGAGTGATCGATTGCCCTGCTTGAGAGCTAACAGCAGTATTGCTGTGTCCCTACCTGGCCAGTGTCCATTTGAAAAGCTGCTGGATCCTTTTGGGGCCGAGTATTCTGTTACGGGTCGAACAAGACGTGAGACGTGCGGATCCATATGCAAACTTTTATTTATAAACATAGTCAATTCACAGGCAGGGTCAAACGACGGCAGACAGTTATGGCAGTGACAGAGAGGAAGTCCAAGGCTGTATCCGAAATCGCCCCCTATACCCTCAAATAGTGCACTATTTGAGGGGACGGCCATTTTAAGTGGTGTTCGAAACCTTAGTGGATGTTCTCGAGTGCACTCATTCAATCCCACAATGCACCGCAAAAACGAGTGTACAGCCGATGTACACTCAACGGCTAGAGAATCCCCAGAATGCACTGCGAGAGTCGCGCGCCGAGTCAATTCCCACGTCTCACCAGAAGATGGCGCCCGCAGCTGAATCATCCATTCATTGATTTTAGAAGCGCTCGTCCACGGCGTAATACAGTGGAATACAACAAAGGTACAAAATTAATTGTAAATTGACTATTAGGGTTTATACATAATTTCCGTGACAGAGTTCAAGATAAATCCTTCAATCTTACTATTGGAGCTGCCCGTTTCAAATGATTATTTAACAGGAAGCAAACTATGCAAAAGCGGCAGTTCTTCCGGTGCATTCAGTGTCCGAATTCACTCACTCGTTTTCACTCCTTCAAGTGAACTATATGAGTGGACTAATGTAGGGAATAGTGAATGAGGGTATAGGGGGCGATTTCGGATACAGCCCAAGGCTTATAAAGCGTGTGTGATTGGGTGATAGTTCTCAGCTGTGAGTGTGATTAGTGTAATCAGCTGTGTGTGTGTCGTCAGTGCAATGGATGATGGGAAATGGGAGTCCAATGTGCTGTGTAGTGTGAAAGTCCATGTGGTGAGCGGGTGACCTCTGGTGTTGAACAAATGGAGGTTCATGGCCAGGATTCGTGACAATATTATAGTAATATTCTGTATGCATGGAATAGCATCATGACCTATTACAAAATGTGCAGTATACAACATACCACAACTGTGCAGAATATAATTTTGCATAATGTAATGCACTCCATTTGATAATCCGTTTCTAATGTGAAGAATGCTGTGAGGAAGTGATATCTATGGAAATTTACTTTTGCTATGGAATAAAAACATTATGCAATATTTTTATGTAATTCTGAGTTTACATGTTTACAATTTTGACTTTTTGTTTTTGCCAGAATAAAAAATAAAAAAGGTAGCTGACTTTTCATCTCACAATTCATCAGAAATTGCAAGATATAAAGTTAGAATTTTGAGAGGAAAAATCCCAATTGTGAGATATAAACTCTCAACTTTTCAGTTAGAACGCTAGGAAAATGCTTGAAAACAATACAGACAGTGTTATCAACGAAAATGCTATTTCAAATTTATCTTGAATAATGCCTAAATCACAGAGAAACATAATTGCCAGACTTCTTTGTGTTACAATTGGCCTGAAATTTGTGAAATTGTAACCTCTCAGTTAGCATGGTGTAAAGCCAGGGCTAATTTCGGTTGTATTTGGCCTTAGCGAAACTATCAACAACACTGTTTTGATCAGGAAATGGGATTAAAGGATTACAAAGGAATGCTTCCTCTGATTAGCTCTTGACGTGGAATAAAGGTGTTAAAGTGAAGAGAAAAACGAGGCAAAGTCTCAATTCAAGCAAACATCATTCATTGTGTCACAGCATTTAGAGTTGCACGCTGCACGACGAGTCGCAAATCAATGCATTAGCAGCATGCAGGTGTTGAGTGCACGCA
Organism: Barbus barbus; assembly: GCF_936440315.1. Lineage (NCBI taxonomy): Eukaryota > Metazoa > Chordata > Actinopteri > Cypriniformes > Cyprinidae > Barbus > Barbus barbus. The sequence continues at coordinate 6,786,453 of NC_136726.1, read as the reverse complement.
TGTACATGTGAGTATATATACAAACACTATACACTGAAACGCTCAAGCTGTCTTTCCTCAAAAAACTGTCAACAGCCACTAGTGGATTCAACTTGACATCTGCAATGTCTCAGACATCACTATTGTTTTTTTCTCATTTCGCTCTCTCTTTCTTTCTCTCTGACTCTCTTGCCCAATGCCACTCAAACAGGCCTACCCAGCTTTTGTTTCAAAAAGCTGATGAAATTGTCCCATGGTCTACAGCTGGTCCTCTGGACTTGACTTTGAAATCAGAGCTGGCCATGGAGATGTTTGCATACCGCTTGTAAGCAGCGAGTGGGTTCAAGAGACCACGTTAATTAACAGACAGGATTGCGCTGGTTTAACAGACCTCCCGTTTCAGCCCATCTCACAGTTTAGAAGAACCTCAGTTGTTTTACAGGACAGGGACAATGAACTGATCAGCAGTTTGAGGAATGAATAGATAGATTAACAAATTTTTAAGTAAAGTATATCTTGTTTTTATCTTACTGTATAAATGTTACAAAAAAGGGTGAGGCTAATGCTCGCCTGTGCAAAACTCAATGCTAAGATGTTGGAGTTTTCCTTACAACAGTTGTAATATTTAATCAATAGTAGTAAAATTTAAGAAATTTTGGAGTAACTTTTTTTATTTTTTTTATTTTGAGATTCAAAATATAAAAATTAGATCATATTATACTGCATACTTAAAGTATTAATTCACCCAAAAATGAAAATTATGTCATTAATTACTCACTCTCATGTCATTCCAAACCCGTAAGACCTTTGTTCATCTTCGGAACACAAATTAAGATATTTTTTGATTAAATGCGAGAGCTCTATGACCCTCCATAGACAGCAACACAACTGCAATGTTCCCAGGTCCAGAAACATAGTAAGGACATCTGTAAAATAGTCCATGTGGCATCAGGAGTTCAACTGTAATTTTACGAAGCTACGAGAAAACTTTTTGTAAACAACGTAGGCTATTCTGTGTCAGCAGCACCGTGCGCGGATACTCTGTTTACGTTGTTCACGCTTTGATCTGAATGTAAACAAAGTATCCACATACATTCATTACATACGTTGTTTACATTTTTGATACTCTACAAAATGGCGGTATAGGTTGACCCAGAGGAGACGATGTGAGCATATATACACGGGACACTGAGGTAAGTGAAATACAAACAGCAGATTTATTGAATACAGACTAAGGAGGATAAGTGGAGCAGTGAATCCAGGTAAGCAGGCGGGGAATGGGAAAGTCTCTATGGGTCTTATGTCAGGTTTAATGTCCTTTTCCTTTCCAGGGAGTCAGAGGGAGTGATCGAGTGAACAGTGGGGTTCAGGAGCAGTGGAGAACGAGGAACAGATCGTCAGGATAACTGGTAGGTGAGTAAACACAGGTAAGGGTCAAGTAAGTCAAGCATGCATATTTGAGACCAGACAGTGAGTGTACGGGAGGACTGCAAGGATATAGTGCTGCTGATTAGTGCTGACAGGTGGTGGTGATCAGAAATCAGGGAATTGGGATCTGGTGAGCATAGTTGGTGGAGACTGCGGTGACTGTGGTGACTCCCTGACAGTACATGACAGACGGGAAGGTCAGGGTGGTTTTGGTGAAACTCAGCCAGGAGAGAGGGATCCAGCACATCATCCCGGGCCACCCAGGATCTTTCCTCCGGCCTGTATCCCTCCCAGTCAATGAGGTATACCAGGCGACCACCCCGCCGCCGGGAGTCCAAGATGTCCTGCACCCTGTAGACCAGGGGCTCCTCTATGACTTCGGGAGGAGGAGGTACTGCAGGCTCATAGGGTTCTGTGACAGAGCGAGAGACGGGTTTTAGGAGTGAGACATTGAATGCAGGATGGATACGATACTTTGCTGGGAGTTGGAGACAAAAGGTGACCTCATTCAAGTTCAAGTTCAAGTTCAAGTTGAGCTTTATTGTCATTCCGCTACATGTGGGGACATACAGTGGAATGCAATGTCGTGTCTCGCAGGACCACGGTGCTACATAAATACAGACATACAACAATGAAGTAAAAAACACTATAAACCTATACACTACTAACCTACTGACAGATTTAACTATAAGTATACTATAAGTATTTACCCTCTATAAACTAAAAGAATAAAGGATAAAAAATACAACTATACGAATGCTTCACATAAATATTACCCTATACAAACAAAAAAATAGAAGATAAAAAATACGACTATACGAATGCTTTACATAAATATTACCCTATACAAACTAAAAAATAGAAGATAAAAAATACAAACTATACGAATGCTTCACAAATACTGTACATGTGCAAAGAGAGACATTTGAGTCAGCAGCTGGTTGGGGAACAGTGCAGGATGATTTGTAGTGCATGAGCATGTAAACATACATATATTGCTGAGTCTTTTGTGAGATTGTGCACACGCAGCAGTGTGTGTAAGTGTCCATAGTGCACATAGTGTTAAGTGTAAGTGTCCATAGTGTAAAGTGTCCATAGTGCACATAGAGGAGAGTGTGTTACTACAGGTGGTTTGTACAGGCCCACTCACCTGTGTGTAGCACATTTTGAATTGCACAAAAAATTAAAATAAAATAAATTAAAAAAAATTAAAGTTCCATACAGTTTTTCTTTGGTGTGGTAAGGTTTGGGGTGGGGGGTGGTCCATGTTTCAGGAGGTACGGGTTTGCATGGGGTTTCAGAGGGGGGCGGGGTGGTTTGAGTTCAAAACCACCATCGACAGGCATTCATCTGCCTCCTGATGGTGAAAGGACCGATATAGCGGGGACTCAGCTTCCGGCAGGGCAGGGAGAGAGCCAGACCTTATCTCCAGGACGATAGATGGGGGTGGAAGACCGGCAGGCATCTGCGTAGGTTTTATGTCTCCGCACTGCCTGCTGGAGTTGGACATGAGCTGAGTCCCAAACTCTCTCGCTCACTCGGATCGGAGACCACATTCTTTGGGATGCCAATGGTGCAGAAGAGAGGATGAAAGAGGGCCTTTGCTGCTTCTAAGGCGGTAGGTAAACCCTGGAGGGGAATTAACTTGCAGGCTTTGGAGAATCTGTCAACTGTAACAAGAATGCAGGTAAACCCCTCAGAGTTGGGGAGATCCGTAACGAAGTCGACTCCGACGTGGGACCACGGACGACGTGGAATTGGTAAGGGGACCAATTTTCCGGCGGGTAAGTGAAGTGGAGTTTTGGATATGACACAGACTGAGCATCCACGAACATACTGGGAGACATCCCGGGCCATATTGGGCCACCAGTACCGAGCTTGGAGCAGCGAGAGAGTACGCTGGCTGCCTGGGTGTCCAGAGCACGGGAGAGCATGAAGGGAGCCCAGAAGGGTAGATCAAGGAGATGGGTACATAGGTTTGACCTTCTGGGCCTCCCAGCAGATCGGATTCGGTAAGGGTATCGATGCGGATCTGTTCATCCAGGGCCAACTGGATGGGGCTCATGAGGACGGCTGGAGGGAGTATGGGTTCAGGTGCGGAGGGTTCAACGGGGGCGTGTATGTGAGAGAGTGAATCAGCCTTGACATTCTTATCTCCTGGTCAGTAAGTGATTGAAAACTGGAACCGGGTGAAGAAGAGGGCCCAGCGGGCCTGTCTAGGGTTTAGCCTCTTGGCACATCAGAGATATTCAAGGTTCTTGTGGTCCGTGATGACCGTGATGAAAGGGGTGTTGTGCTCCCTCCAGCCAGTGTCTCCATTCTTCCAGTGCCAGCTTGATGGCGAGCAGCTCCCGATTACCTATCATAGTTCCGCTCCGCTGGGGAAAGCTACCTGGAGTAATAGGCGCAAGGATGGAGTCGGGGAGGCTCTCCGTGGTACTGAGACAGCACTGCTCCCATGGAGGTGGTGGAGGCATCCACTTCCACGATGAATGGGAGTTGGGGTTCTGGATGGGCGAGGATGGGAGCAGTGCAGAAGGCCTCCTGGAGCTTCTTGAAGGCGTCTCGAGCTTCGGGGTTCCATGACAGAGACTTGGGTTTCTGACGGAGCATGGAAGTGAGGGGGGACTGAGAGTATACTGAAGTCCTGAATGAATCTACGCTGAAAATTGGCAAAGCCGAGGAATCGTTGGAGTTCCTTTACAGACTGAGGCTGGGGCCAGTCACGGATTGCTTGGACCTTCCCCTAGTCCATCTGGATACCATCCGCACTGAGGAAGTAGCCGAGGACTTGAACCATGGGGCGGTGGAACTCACACTTCTCGAGCTTCAGGTAGAGATGGTGCTTCCGGAGTTGGCGTAGTAACATGGTGGCAATGTTTGGCCAGGTTCCGGGAGTAGATGAGGATATCGTCGATGCATACGATGACAAAACGGTGGAGAAACTCCCGGAACACCTCGTTCATAAACCCCTGGAAGATGGAAGGGGAGTTGGAAAGGCCATACGGCATAACCCAATATTCATAGTGGCCTGAGGGGATGATGAATGCCGTCTTCCACTCGTCGCCCTCCCGGATACGAACAAGGTTATAGGCGCTACGCAGGTCCAGTTTCAAGAAGATGCGGGCCCCACGGAGTTCCTCGAGGGCTGCAGGGACCAGAGGAAGCGGATATGGGAGCTTGACGATGTGTTCATTGAGGGTCCAGTAGTCGATGCATGGCCGCAAGCCTCCATCCTTCTTGCCCACGAAGAAGAAGCTTGAGGCCGCCCGGGAAGGTGGAAGGGCGAATAAACTTTTGTTGGAGAGCCTCCTTGATGTAATCCTCCATTGCCTTGCGCACCGGGATGGACAAGGGGTATACTTGATCCTTGGGGAGTGTAGCTCCAGGCAGCAGGTCAATGGCACAATCCCATGGTCGGTGTGGTGGTAACTTCATGGCTGCATGTTTGCTGAAAATATCCTGGAACGCCGCATAGTCAGATGAGATCATCCGAACCTCGAGAGCCACTTGTATTGGCTCAGCTGGTGAGGGCGGAGAATGAGTGGTTTTGTCCGGCTGACAAGCCGTGAGACGTTGGGAGACCTTTACGGCCTTCTGCATAAAGCTCTCCAGGCCGACATTGTCATCATATATTGCCATCTGTGCTCTGATCCGTGGATCCAATCCTTGTCGGTAAGCAGTGAGTAGCGCCGTCTCGTTCCATCCAGAAGAGGCCGCCAGAGTACGAAACTGCAGAGTATAATCACTGGCCGAAGAACCTCCCTGTCAGAGGCGGATGAGTTGGTCGGCGATGGAGAGCGAGCCGGTGGATAGGCAGACGACCTCTTTGAAATGGGAAGAGAAAGCATCGAAAGAGTTCATTATCATGGTCTGCGAGTTCCAGATGGCTCGCGCCCAGAGCAACGCCCGTCCGGTTAGCAGGGAGATCAGGAAGGTTACTTTAGCATGTTCACTGGAAAACTTTTGGGGTTGCATCTCAATATAGAGAGAAACTTGGAGCAAAAATATGTTACATTCAACCTTCTCACCCGAATAGTTGGCAGGGATGGCCATGGGACTGGCAGAGGCAGACTGAGGGTGTGTGACCGGAGAGAGACCTGCTCGAAGAGCGCTGACCAGCTCCTCGAGGGGATCCGCAGCTGCGGGGCTCGGGAACTCCATCTCCGGTTTTCTGTCCAGGTCTGGTCTTCTGTCAGTAGATATACATGGGACACTGACGTAAGTGAAATACAAACAGCAGGTTTATTGAATACAGACTGAGGAGGATAAGTGGAGCAGTGAATCCAGGTAAACAGGCGGGGAATGGGAAAGTCTCTGTGGGTCTTATCTGAGGGATAATGTCCTTTTCCTTTCCAGGGAGTCTGAGGGAGCGATCGAGCGAGTGAACAGTGGGGTTCAGGAGCAGTGGAGAATGAGGAACAGATCGTCAGGATAACTGGTAGGTGAGTAAACACAGGTAAGGGACAGGTAAGTCAAGCATGCAATGTTTGAGACCAGACAGTGAGTGTGCGGGAGGAGTGCAAGGATATAGTGCTGCTGATTAGTGCTGACAGGTGGCGGTGATCAGAAATCAGGGGACTGGGATCTGCTGAGCATAGTTGGTGGAGACTGCGGTGACTGTGGTGACTCCTTGACAGACGAATTGTTGAAAAATAAAGTTTTTATTTTTGGTTTCTTTGCACACAATATATTCTCTTAGCTTCATAAAATTATAATTGAACCACTGATGTCACATTAATTATTTTAACGATCTTTTTGCAACGTTTCTGAGCCTTGATCATGTTAGGATCCTTGCTGTCAAGAATAGCATCAAAAGCATCAAAAATATATTAATTTGTGCTCACAAAGGTCTTACAGATTTGGAACGACATGAGGGTGAGTAATCGATGACAGAATTGTCGTTTTTTGGGTGAACTAACCCTTTAATGACAGCATTTTCATTTTTGGGTGAACTAACCCTTTAAGTTTAAGGTATCATTCGTGGACATACAGTTTAGGAAAGGAAGGAAAGTACGTGACATGTGGCCAAGTATGGTGACCCATGCTCGGAATTTGTGCTCTGCATTTAACCCATCCAAGTGCACACACAGCAGTGAGTGGTGAACAAACACACACACACACGTTGGTTTTTGTGGTTTATGGGGACTGTCCATAGGCGTAATGGTTTTTATACTGAACAAACTGTGTGTGCTATTGCCCTACACCAACCCTACACCTAAACTTAGCCCTCACAGGAGACTTTGTGCATTTTTAGATAAGGGATAATTTAGTATGTTTTTTAAGCCTTTTGAATTACGGGGACATAGGCAGTGTCCTCATAAACCACCTTCATATTGTAATACCTCTGTCATACCCATGTCATTATACAAATTTGTGTCCTCATAAACCACATAAGCATGCACACACACACACACACACACACACACACACACACACCGTGAACACACCCGGAGCTGTGATTCAAACCTGAATTTTGTTCAATTTAAATAAACTAACACAATTTTTGACACCAATGCATGTATATTTCCAGAAATAGTTGTTCAAATGTTAATTTATTTTGTTTTGTCAGATTTTGTTTCCAGTTAGCTAAAACATTAGTGGGTCCTATCTCTTTATTTTTTTATTGAAGCTTGCTAACTCAGATTAGCATATCTACACAAGTTGGCAAAGTAGAGCAGCTAAAACAGTCTTTTAAGATGTATGTTGTTCTAACTACCTTGACAAGTCTTCTAATCTTCCAGTATGTCACATTATTAACCCATCATTGTCAACGGTCAACACATTCACATTTCATTATTTAGCTTATTAGTATGGGGGTAAAATAACAAGACATAGCTCAACAAAACAGTCGAAAGTCGATTTCTAAAAGTATGTGTTTTTGATGATCAAGCACTTGTTTAAGTTTAGAACAAATGTTTTCTCATGTTTTAATAGTTAAGTGTGTATTTAACAGACCTTCTCTAATAGGATGAGTGTAGCATTTGACGGCTAGCGCTCTTTGACTCGCCGCGGGACAGATGGACCAAACCAGCCCATCACAGCAATGCAGTTGTTATTCCACCAGTATTAGATGGACACAAATCTAATCAATATCAAAACGCTATTAAAAATATGATAAAATGCTAATCCCAGCACTAGCTCTCGGGTTTCACTCGTTTCAAAAAGTCTGGGGATTTTCTGCTCATCTGAAGTGGTTTGGATCACTTCAAAGCGCGTCAGAGCTTCGTCCTCCGAAGTTTTCTGTTCCACCTATTCTCTCTGTTCTCTTGATATTATTGTCCTTAGCATTTAATCGAATAACTCACACTTTGCTTTTTATCTCACGGTGAGACCCTTAGTTTCCAGCCTCCAAAACAAAAGCATCAATAAATCCTGTTGGCAAACAGGTCGTCTAACATGGAAAAGTGATCCTGGGGTAGAATTACAAAGGGAATTGAGAGATTAGGCGAAGGATGTGAACGTAATGACTTTAAATCAGATAATCCCATGCATCTGGGGCCAGCAATTGTTTGATATTTATAGTTGATCATCAATCTTAATTGGTTTGTTATTCTTTATGAATGGAATATGAACGTGAGCGCTGATTTGTTCTGCTTTCATTCATGTGTGGGTGGAAATGTTGAAGTGTCTCTGAGACTCTTTAAACTGAAAGAAAAGCAACAGCCATGCAATCTGTGTCTATAATTTAGACAGGATTAGACATATTAAATTTGAGTAGCTTTCTCACACCACACAGCCTTTTCCCTCCTTCTTTTCCTAATCCTATCAAATCAACATAAAATTTGGCTCTCACTGAATATTCTAGTCTCTTTGAACATTATCATTTGTGCAATTAAGACTTAAAGAGTGGGCTATATAACATTTTTGCTCACCAAGGCTGCATTTATTTAATCAAAAATACAGTAAAAACATAAATATGGTGAAATATTATTACAATTTAAAATAAGTGTTTTCTATTTAAATTTATTTCTGTGGTTCAAAGCTGAATTTTCAGCAGCATTACTTCAGTCTTCGCATGATCCTTCAAAAATAATTATACTATGCTGACTTGCTGTTAATTCAGTAATTCAAACATTCATTATTATTTTTTGTCAATGTTGAAAACAGTTGTTCTGCTTTTCTTTCTACTGGATAAATAGTAAGGACAAAAGAACATTTGAAATATAAATATTTTGTAAAATGATAAATGTATTTACTGTTACTGTTTAAATTATTGCATCTGAATTAAAGTATTTATTGCTGAATAATAAAATAATTATATATATATATATATATATATATATATATATATATATATATATATATATATATATATATATATATATGTGTGTGTGTGTGTGTGCCATTTACCAGGAAACTAACACTACTACAGGACATTTACTTTTTGCCAACATGTTTGATGGATGGCTTTATGACTTTATTCTTGTCTTCAGCATCAGTGGGACACTAGCCAATCAGAGCTGAGTAAGTGACCTCTCTCTCTCTCTCTCTCTCGCTCTCTCTCTCTCTCTTTTAACAGGAAAATCTTAAATCTCTCATTAAAATTAACATTTATGATGCATAAACACATATTAAAGCTACAGTCATACTTAAAGAATTGTCCACAAGGAGGCGTGTTGTTTTGAATGACTCCCCACTTATTGTAGGGCCTGAATCATTTAAGCCGTCTAAAATCGATATGATTTGCTTCATTAAATCAAAAAACACAAGTTTTAAAATAATCTAAGATTAATTTAGATATCTATAATGTTTTAGATTGTACTAAAAGCTACAGCCGAGTAATGTACAAAAACGGGCCCTGTTGGGGTTGGTACGCTATTTTTTTATATGTTTTAAAAAGAAGTCTCTGAAGCCTGCATTTATTAGATCAAAAGTACAGTAAAAATATTGATATTGTGAAATATTAAAATGTCAAATAACCATTTTCTGTGCCAATATACTTTAAAATGTAATTTATTTCTGTGATCAAAGCTTAATTTTCAGCATCATTACTCCAGTCTTCAGTGTCACATGATCCTTCAGAAATCATTCTAATATACTGATTAATGCTCAACAAAGATTTCTGATTATTATCAATGCTGAAAACACTTGTGCTGCTTAATATTTTGTGGAAACCATATATAATGAACAAACAAATGTCAAATTATGTAAATACATTCTGTAAATGTGATGACACTGAACATATTTAATAGATATGACATATTGTCCATATGCTAATAATCTACATACCAGTGCATGAGCAAAAATGTGAAAAGAGCTTGATACAAACAAGCCTGCACTGGCCCTTCACGGGCTGCCAGCGCAGGGCCCCTGAGAATTTGCTCATTGGCAAAATGTTGGCCCCTTAGCACTGGCAGCCCTTACTTAGCCTCCAGGAAGCCTAAGTGCTGTTTTATTGAATATAATAACGTTTGAAGTCACCATAATGGAGTTAAGTGCTTGCTTTAGTTGGGTTCCTGACCCTTGACTTTTCAACTCAAGTTTTTGTCTGTCTGCTGTAACTGTGTGTTTCTGAAGCACATTTGTTATAACAAAAGTTGCAAGAAAAAAAAAACTATTTTGATGATTCAGTCATCACATAGTGGCCTGATTCCCCGATCTCAAACAGAGTTTGGTCTCTGAGGACATCATTCAGATTTAATTATTTCACATTATAGTAGCCCTAGAATACAACTGCATTAAAGCTTGACCTGTTTCAATATTTTGAACATTTTTAATTATTATGCAGAAGTCGTTTTAGATTCACACAGATATCAAGATTCAGTGTATGAACCTCAACAATGGTGACAGTCAACTAAATATTCAGATCAATACTGAACATCACAAAACAAGCTTTCCATCACCGTTCTTGAGGTTCATAAGCTGAAATAAATGAGTAGGACTTACATACCATTTGTCTTTTGTCTTTAGTATTCCTTTTACTCACTTATACACTTTACTGAAATGCACAGCACAGGGACACTTTATCACTGACATACACTTTACTTTTTATAGAATCTATTTAGAATCATATTCTATTTTTATTCTTCATATCTATTTTTATTCTCATATCTATTTTTTATTTTATTTTATTGCTAGTTTATTTCTGTATATATGTTTACTGTACTTTTTCTATTTGTATTTTTGTAAACTTGAGGTTTTTCTTAATTTTGTTGGACAATTTGTTGGACCGTCGTACAATACATTTCACTACATGTCGTACTATGTATATGTATGTGACAAATAAAAATTTGAATTTGAATCTTGATATCTGTGTGAGTCTGCATGATCCTGTACAAATAGTTTCTGCATTTCGTCCACTCAAAATATTAAAGCAGGACAAAATTTCATGCAGTGGTGTTCCAGGTCAACTATAAAATAAAACTATTGAACCTAAGTAATGTTCTCAGAAATCAGCCTCTGGGTGAGACACTGACGTATCTATAAGTAACCAAGTACGAATGACTGACGTATCTATAAGTAACCAGCTCCATCTGATAAGTTTGTCTTGTGAAAGTTTTTGCTATAACAAATGCACTTCAGAAAGATATAGTTATAGCGTCAGGAACCCAACTAAAGCAGGAGCTTACCTCCATAACGGTGACTTCAAACTTTATTATTTTCAATAAAACAGCGTTTAGGCTTCCAGGGACCGGATTCACGAAACATTCTTAAGAAGAAATTTCTTCTTAACTGCCATTTTCTTAAGAATATTCTTTTCTTTTTTTCTTAAGATTGTTCTAAAGACAAAACTTAAGAAGAATTCAAATTCTTGAAAATAATCTTCTCAAAAATCATCGTAAATAAATTCTTAAATTTAGGACAGCCCCAGACTTGTCTTAAATCCAAAATAGTAAGAATTATTTAATGAATTTATTAGGTTATTTCAAATTAATTGTTATATTTAAGCATTACAACAACAGTAGCTACATATAGCCTAATACATAGTATGACTATTAATAGGGATGTGCGCGAGTTTTCTGAAGTGACAGCAATGACTGATAATGTAATGATCGGTCATGATTAGCCTATGTGCGCTACTTTTTGCTGACTTCAAAACTCAGTAGCAACTCTACAAAAATGAGTCAGATAGGGAGCTTTAATCGGACGCTTTTTTTTATCTTATAAATACAACATATTTTTTGGCAGTATGCAGCGCATATGAATGTGCAGATACACAGGAAGCGTTTGCTGTAGCAGCGCGCACACACATACCGGAAGCGTTCACTCGGATGAGAGCACCAATTCACTGCACAAAAATGAATGAAACAGATCACTTCAGCTTGAGACAGGCTGTTCAAAAACACACCGCATTAAAAACGTGAAGCTGAGCGCCAGTCAGTCGCAACAAAAAGAGTGTGCGTGCTTCCTATGATTATTAGGGTAATCTGCAGGAAGCGCAAAAAGACAATAAAGTGCGAGTTTATCAGTGCGTCATGTCTAAGATAAAGACTGACGTTTTCTTCTTAAGAAAAAAATAAGATGTTCTTAAGAATATATTTGACAAGTTATTAAGAATTGTTCAAGAATTGCACTTAAGAACATTCTTACGAACTTCGTGGAATTTATCTTAAGAAAATTCTTAACTTATTTCTTAAGAAGATTTTCGTGAATCCGGCCCCTGGAGGCTAAGTGAGGGCTGCCAGTGCTAAGGGGCCAATGTTTTGCCAATGAGCAAATTCTCAGGGGCCCTGCGCTGGCAGTCCTAAGTGGGCCCATAAAGGGCCAGTGCAGGCTTGTTTGCAGGGCACATTTTACATATGAACAACTACAAGAAAATCTAGCTGTTGTTTTTACATGAACTTTAATGACATTTAATCCATTGACACCAACTGGTGTAACCATTCACGCACATACATCCACCCAAATGTTTTTATATTTTAAATGCCTGTGCTAAATCAAGCAAAGGTCAAAGGTCCTCAACCCTCAGACACATGCCTGTGGATGGCATGATGTTGTGTCCTCTTGTCGGCTGGCATGTCTGTCTCAGAAGCTGATAAAGCGCACTGAGACCAAAGCCATTCCTCGCATTCATGGGCAGAGGTGGAAAATCCAGGGGCCAAAGAGTATAAGTCCTGCCATATTTTTGTTCCACCCATGAACTCAGCAGCTGATTTCACCAGAGGAGGAACCAAGTCATTCCTTTCAAGTCACAAGCAAGTCTCAATTCAAATTCCAAGTCCTCAAAGAGTTAACGATAATGAGATAATTAAGTGACTAATTAAATGATGATTGTGCATCAGTGGTGAACACCTGCTGTTATTGAGAATTACAGAGGATGTTGATGTTTTATTGGTTAAAATTATGCCACCATCATGGAGATCAGTGTTTGCTTTAGTTGGGCTCTTGACCATTGACTTCCTGTGTTAGACCTCTTTCTGTAGCAATGCATGTGGTGTTGTAAAGCAGAGAGATCAGTGCTCTACAGTGGTCAGATAGTCTCCATGAACTGTTTTGGTTATATCCAAAATAACTTTTGTTTTCTTGTTTCTTTTATATGTTTAGATTTTTCCATAATCAACCTGTGACACTACAGCATGCAAACAGAGTGTTTTTATAATAGTTACAGTGAATTAGTTTTAAATGTAATGCATACAAAAATTTGAACTCTGAAATTTGTACTTTTTAGACACACACAGACATCAAGAACCAGTATATGAATCTCAACAAAATGCGTCATCCTGCAATGCAGTATGAATAATTATTGTCACCACTGTTGAGGATCATATGATAAATGTTCATGACTAAAAGCCTAATCAGGAATTTTTTTTCTCAATATTGAAGCATTATGGAAGCATTATGGTGGCATTTACTTAATAGGAGTTTTTTTTTTTTCTTTTATAATCAACCAAGCCGAGAAATACTAAAATCTAGAGCGATTTAAACCAAGAACATTCGTTCATCAAAAGCATAAACTAACTTGCTACTTCAAGGCTTAATTCAGCACTGCACAAATTTTTGCTGTGAAACAATATTGCAATTATTTAGAAGCAAATTTCTTGAAACACCAGACGGCTCAAGAGCCCGACTAAAGCAAACACTGACCACAATTATGGTGGTGTTGTTGTTGTTGTTGTTTTTTTTTTCTTCCAGTTGATTTCATCCAAGGCTGTGGCTGAAGTCAGTTGTAGTTCTTGTGTTTATCTTTTCTTAAGTGATGTTGATTGTTAACATCAGGTGTTCATTACTAATGCTCAATCATCATTTAATTAGTCACTTAATTATATCATTGACTTTAACTCTTTGAGGACTTGGGATTTGACTCAAGACTTGCTTGTGACTTGAAAGTAATGACTTGGTTCCTCCTCTGGTGAAATCAGTTGGCTGAGTTCATGGGCGGAACAAAAATATGGCAGGACTTTTATTCTTTGGCCCCTGGACTTTCCACCTCTGTTCATGGGTGAATGCCACTGGCAGGCTCTGCAAACTTCCTGTCTGATGCATGTCTAGTATAGCTAGGATAAGTTGCAATATGGAGTCTATAGTCAATGCAAGCATTTTCAAATGCTCAGTTTATGCCCAAATGATCAGTCCCTCTCACATGGGCAGTGGTAGGGCAGCGCTGTCTGTCAGGGCTCCAGGATTTGGCCACACGCCGAGCGCCATACCTATGGTTCCATGCTTTTTGCATGCCGTAAAATTTCAGTGGGGCTGGATGTTCACGGTGTGCTGGCCGCTTGCTTTCAAGTGTTCTGTGCCCATGCAAGGCAGCTAAATTCAGCATTAGAGCCACACTGAGGAGTGAATGAACCCAGCAGCAGATCTGGGCGATGAGCACACTCCTGCTGCAGCTGTCCAATGCTAAAGAACAAAGGAAACACACAGTGGGGTCTAGAGGTTGGAAGTATGACACAAGCAAGTCTTGAGTCAAATCCCAACTCCTCAAAGAGTTAAAGTCAATTATATATTTAAGTGACTAATTAAATGATGATTGAGCATTAGTAATGAACACCTGATGTTAACAATCAACATCACTTAAGAAAAGTTAAACACAAGTTAAACACTATGGCACCTTTAAGATTTAGCTTCTCTACCTATTTCAGAAACTGCATTCACAGATCTCTTCAGAATGACCCATTTTTTTCACAAATGTTTGTAAACTCTGACTGTATGGCTAGATGATTGATTTTACACACCTAGGCCAATGGGTCTAATACACTGTGAAAAAAATAAAATAAAATAAAATAAAAAATAAAGTTGAGCAACCTTAAATTTTTAAGGCAACCAGCTTCAGCAGATTTTTGAGTTTTCTCAACTTGTTGTTTTAAGTTTATACAACAAAAAGTTGAGAATCTCCTACAAAAATAAGTTGAGCAAACTCAAATATCTGCTAAAGCTGGTTGCCTTAATTTTAAGTTGGCTCAACTAATTTTATTTTTAAAAAGTGGGACCTTTTTTGCTTCACATATGTGAGAATCATTTTCTTGCTTATAAACAGGCATTAGATTTCCCATGATGCCTGAGTGGGCCGTGTGTGTGCCAGCAGCCATGCATTAGACAGCCTCGACCTTTGGCAGCTCCACCAATGAGCTGTCTTTGACTAAGGGTGTAATTATGAAAGCAGTTTAATCATACGTCTCACGGGAGATTGACACAGCTTCTACGCGCGAAAACACGAACCCGCACAGCCCCTCAATAATCCTTCACAGTTAATGCATCAAGTGGGACGATGCGCCAGCAACATCCCCGACTTTAAGACCATGACACCCACCTACACGTGTTCAGATGGACGGGCTGAACATGCTGCGGGGGATTTTCTGTTCGTCTTGCTTTTTTCATGGGGCATCTTGTTTTTTCGTTCGCTCTGTGACATTTGTTCTTGCAGCTGAACATGTGGAGTACAATTTCTTGTTTCTTCCAGGCCGGACAGCTGTGGTGAAAATTATACTTAATCCGTTTGCTTTGGGAGGATTAGGCTGGTACAGTGTGTGTGGAGTGGATGCAGGGGGTTCAAACTCCCCCATGGGTCAAATTAACCCTGTACATCCAAAAGTCCTCACGCACCCCTGGTACTTTCTTTTGACGTGGACTTAGAAGTCGTCCATGAGTCACGGACTGACCATTAAGCAGAGAAGCAGAGTTTTCGACAGGCTAATTGGCCTGTCGTTTGAAAGCACATTCATAACAGCAAAGAATTTTGCTTGTGTATAATGAACGGCTGTGTTACTGGACATTGCATCATTTTGTCTTTTCTCACATTATTATCTTTTTTCCAAAGGATTTTTATCTTCAAATGTCATAGGAAATGTTGTAGCATTCAGTTGGGTTGGAATTTACATTGGCTGCATCCCACGGGAAGTTAAAATTGAATGACAGGAAGTGAATTGCAGTAGAGTGTATTAGTGTCTGCCTACTTTTTCAGTGACGTTGGTTCTTGAAGTATTGTTTTAATTCAGATTTTTAAAAAGTCTTTAAGAGTGATAAGGCCATGAACCAAATCAACCAGCTACAAGGTGAATCACAACATTACAAACTTTAAAAAAAATGTATATGAAAGTTAGGCAAAAATACAAAGGTAAAAGACTGTTTACTTAATGGCTTTAGTGAAGGAACCCATGTCCCCATGACCCATGAAATGAAAAACTAATGATCAAATTAAACACGATGATGAAATATAAAACTATACAACAACCTCTGAGTTGACAGCAGCTTTTTACTTCTGACAATTGTATTTAGGCTTCAAAGTTCATAAAAGATGTGTTTATTTGTGAAGATTGTCGTGATGAACAAAAATCATAAGTTGTGTTTGTCAAAGAGCTTATTTTCTGCAAAAATCCAGAAGTCAATAGTCAAATCCTGTTGCTTTTCATTGAGGTGATCAGGGTAATGATCAGGGTAGTCGATCTACAAAATTACATCAAAGAAATTCAACAGGTAATGGAAATCTGGGAAATTAAGCATTCTTCCAACTTGTTCTATGAAATAGTCTGTCTGTCTGCAGCGCCTTTAAAACCTTTCAATTCAACTGAATTCAATTCAATTAAAGTTTATTTGTATAGCACTTCACGATACAAATCGTTGCAAAGCAGCTTTACAGAAATTTTTTAGTTTCTACATAATATTTAGGAGTAGGTTATTATCAAAATAATAACACACAGCCATTAATGTCTAAACCGCTGGCCACAAAAGTTAGTACACCCCTAAGTGAAAATGTCCAAATTGGGCCCAAAATGTCAATATTTTGTGTGGCCACCATTATTTTACAGCACTGCCTTAACCCTCTTGGGCATAGAGTTCACCAGAGCTTCACAGGTTGCCAATGAAGTTCTCTTCCACTCCTCCATGATGACATCACGGAGCTGGTGGATGTTAGAGACCTTGCTCTACTCCACCTTCCGTTTGAGGATGCCCCACAGATGCTCAATAGGATTTAAATCTGGAGACATGCTAGGCCAGTCAATCACCTTTACACCTCTGGATATGATGCTGAGCATGTGCACTCAACTTCTTTGGTCGACCATGGCGAGGCCTGTTCTGAGTGCAACCTGTTCTGTTAAACCGCTGTATGGTCTTGGCCACCGTGCTGCAGCTCAGTTTCAGGGTCTTGGCAGTCTTCTTATAGCCTACTCCATCTTTATGTAGAGCAACAATTCTTTTTTTCAGATCCTCAGAGAGTTCTTTGCCATGTGGTGCCGTATTGAACTTCCAGTGACCAGTATGAGAGAGTGAGAGCGATAACACCAAATTTAACACACCTGCTCCCCATTCACACCTGAGACTTTGTAACACTAATGAGTCACATGACACCGGGGAGAGAAAATGGCTAATTGGGCCCAATTTGGACATTTTCACTTAGGGGTGTACTCACTTTTGTGGCCAGCGGTTTATACATTAATGGCTGTGTGTTGAATTATTTT
Source organism: Barbus barbus (assembly GCF_936440315.1). Taxonomy (NCBI): domain Eukaryota; kingdom Metazoa; phylum Chordata; class Actinopteri; order Cypriniformes; family Cyprinidae; genus Barbus; species Barbus barbus. The sequence goes on along the minus strand of NC_136726.1, from coordinate 6,769,207 downwards.
GAGGGGACAGCAAATTTACACTGTTATACAAGCTGTACACTCACTACTTTACATTGTAGCAAAGTATAATTTCTTCTGTGTTGTCACATGAAAAGATATAATCAAATATTTACAAAAATGTGAGGGGTGTACTCACTTCTGTGAGATACTGTATTTACATATTTATTACTACCATAAAACTAAGTACCTATTTGCCTTCTTCAGTATGCTTCCAGTTCTTCTGAGGGAATGCAATATTAATATTTTTATTGTGAAAAATAGAATGAAATTTAAGTTATTTACTGATTGGTGGTTTCATTTAATAGTAACGTTTTTTTCACATAAAGCTATCACATGGCTTCAGAATACTCAAAACATAATTCATTATATAATTTTTTTATGCTTTGGATAATTGCCTGACAGAAAACCGACTCTGATATGAAGATTCTTCAGAATAACATAATTTAAGTTTGGAGTGTAATGAGGTTGTGCAAAATGAGAGATGATATAACTAATTTCTTCATAAACTATTCCTTTAAATGGGGAAGATCTGGACAGGAGCGATTGATCCCTGAAGGAAACTCCAGCTCATGTCAGAAGAAAGATTGGATGAGCACTTTGAAGTATTGCCCTTCAGCGGTGGCATCAAGCATGGCATGCAGCTCAACATTCTCTCTGCTTCTATCATGGACGTGAATCATTTTAACACAGAGAATATATTGATTTACACAGGAAGATGTTAAACCCCCTTGAAAATTGTGTAGGTAACTCGAGCCCTTGCAGCAGAGCAGAGGGATTTCTGCAGCACTGAAAGACTTTTGTGTGCACATGTTGCTCCCTTCGCACATTAAATCTGCGTGCCGTGGCAATCGTGTGGTCCTTTACCAGTTACTCTCTCTCCACTGATGTTGAGCCATGAGTTAGATTGATGAATGCTGCCTGGTTCTTTAGCGACAGCTGCAGCAGGTGAATGCCAAAGTTTAGCTATGATTCCACCTTGCCTCCGATGCTCCATTTCAGATTGAGTCTATGAGACACCAGTGTTTCTAATCAGGCTGACAAAGTCAACATGTTGAAGAAAGAGTTCACTCAAAAATGAAACAGTTCTCATGTTGTAATGATTTACTCATCCTCATGTTGAACACAAGAGAAGATATATTTAACAATGTTCATGTGCTTATTTGCATAATGAAATCATACAATGAGTACAAAAGTGTGAAAAGCACAATTAAAATAGTCCATGTGACTTGTGCACTATATGCTAGCTGGGTAACACCATTTACAAAAAGAGTGTGGTCAGTTTGGCACATTGATTTTCGTGATATAAATCGTGCTCATTGGAAAAATGTGTGAAACAAGTAGAACAAGCTTCATGACTCCTGTTTCACAGGACTTGTACCCAAGTGCTCCAGATCAAAAGTGCATTGCTGTACCGGGTGCGCTATCGAGCAAGTTTATTACATCCGAAAAGCCATAAATATGGTCATGTGATGCAAACATAAAAATGTATTCGTTTATAAATCATGCACTATGGTAAAAATGTTAGAATCATAATTAACTTTGTTTTATAAAGCACCTTTTAAAGCAGCTTCTCAAAGAGCTGTACACAATATAAGCAATTAGAGAAGAAATAATGAAAGAAACATGAAAATACTTCAATAAGCAAATGCAAGTTTAAAAAAATATATGTCTTAAGTTAAAAATGTCATGGCTCTGAACTTCCCTATGTTCAAGAGGCAGAGAATTCCATGAGCCAGGAGCTTAGGAAGAGAAAGTCCTGTCAGCCATAGGTCTTAAAGGGGTGATGAACTGCCTTTATTTTTTATTTTATTTTGTACTGTTCTCTGAGATCCACTTATAATATTATCAAGATTTTTACATAAGAAAACAAAACAAAAAACAACATAATTTAGAAGTAATAAGCTATTGTTCCTATTTTTTTAACCCCCTTCATCAGAATGCTGTTTGAATAGGCGTGGCGAATTGTAAACGTCCACTGCTATGATTGGCTAATCGTTGTGTATGTTCGACAGTGACATTAATCACGCTGCTGTGATTTAGGTCAAAAACACATGAATAACTCTAGATATCAAACACTCTGTAAGAAGAGACAAAGCAACAGTGACCACATAATGAAAACAGTTATTCACACTATAGTCAGCACAACATCATCTTTTAGTTTCAATATTTTTTGAGTTATCTCAAGAGATGACCAAGTGGTGACAGATAAATATTAAAAAGTAAAGGGCCCAAGACTGACCCCTGAGGAACACCACTGAAAACAGAGCTAATCTCAGACCTATGACCACCCATAGAAATGAGCTGGGAACGGTCAGTAAAATATGATATAAACCACTTCAAATCTATCTCTGACACACCAAACACTCTTTCAAGTCATGTGAGTAATACACTGTGATCAACAGTATCAAAAGCATCTCTTAGATCATGAAGGATGAGAATGAAAGTCAGAAGCCATCAACAAATCATTGGTGACTGACCTAAGCCATCTGTGTACTGTCTAAGTACTGTGAAATTTACGAAAACCCAACTGAAGGGATTCAAAAAGGTTATTAATTGTGAGCTGGTTACACAAATGAGAGGCAACAATATACTTGAGTATTTTTGCCAAAAACAGAAGATTTAATATAAGATGCATATAGGACGCATATAGGCAGCATTTCATTTTCAAGTACAGGAGTTACAGCAGCAATCTTTAAAGGGGACCTATTATTCAAAAATCACTTTTATAAGGTGTTTGAACACAATTGTGTGGCTGCAGTGTGTGAAAACAACCACCCTGTAATGGTAAAAATCCACCCACTATTTTTTTTATAATTGCAATATATCATAAACAGTCTCTGAGAACAAGCGATTCCAGATTTCTCCCTAGGTACACATCACCATAGGGAAAAAGTCCTGCCCATTTGTGACACTCTCTTCCCTATTAGCATAAACACAGGCCTGAGTGAGAAGCAGGAGTCCGCCATTACTGGAGATATACAGTGCCAAATAGGCATTACAAATGCTGTGTTTTAGGATGTACCAATGAACATAGAAGCTCCATAGACTCCCTCCATTTGAGCCGCTAAGGACACTGTGCTTAAGTTTAATTTTCGAAGGAAATGTACCGGGAAAAAAATCGATAGAGTCATGCCAATCATTTTACACCGGACTGCCTCACAAATGAGGGTAATTTCAACGCTGGATTTTTGCAGAGTCTGATTCTAAAAGAGGGATCAATACCAATGCTTTGTGCGCGAACATCAGATCCAGACAAAGTAAGTGCTTCATATTTTGTTTTCAAATTGCCTTTCTCAAAGAGCTTTTTGGCACTCTGTAAAGCCAATGTTGCTAAAGCTACCATTGTCTCTGCCTGTTTTCACTGATGCTGCTTTCACGTGCTCCCAGAACAATCGTAAATAGGAATGTGGTAGTAAAAAAATGCATATGAAAGCAATGTGAGTCGATCGCAAGCACATTTTCAGTGCTTGTTGTGTGTGTTGCCAGTTTGCTGGTGGGAGCAATAGCTTTTGAAGCTCCGCCCTCTTCTAAAAAGGGGGCCGGAAGCACCAGCTCATTTGCATTTAAAAAGACAAAGACAAAAACAGCAGGTTTTGGCTCACACCCTAAAAGTGTCAACTTAAACAAGCTATAAAAAATGATCTGTCGGGTATTTTGAGCTAAAATTTCTCATACACACTCTGGGCACATCAGAAACCAGTCATTTCCATAGGAACATCCTTAAAAAATAAAGGTTCCAAAAGAAGGTTTTCACAGTAATGTCACAGATGAACAATTATTGGTTCCGCAAAGAACCTTTCAGTGAACAGTTTATAAAAGAACATTTTTTTTCAGTGCTAAGGACATTTTAATAATCTAAAGAACATTTTCCACTATAAAGAAAGTTATGTGGAATGGAAAGTTTCCATGGATGTTGAAGTTGAAAGTTTCCATGGATGTAGAAACCACTGATGCCAATAAAAACCCTTTGTTTTGAAGAAATTTCATGCAATCTATAATTTAACAGGTTCACAACTGTTTCGAGTTGGTCTCACAGACTTTGTTGTTTTTTTTGTGAAATTTCACTAATATGACCGCACCTCTGCCTTTAGAATGAAGCTGCCTATGTGCAGCATAAGCATCAGTGTTACTTACTATGATAGCGGACAGCCCTTAAGTGTTCTACAAAGTCATATGGTAACTTTGTGTTACAAATTACATGTGGAATCTTGATAAACTTCACCATAGATTTTGAATCCATGTCACAACCAGTTGTGAGACTCAAATATACAATACATGTTCACCTAATTTTAGGAGATATATCTATTTTGAGGCTAATTAAATTAAATCTGCTACAAAAAAAAAAAGAAAAAAAAGACATGATTGACAGACTTACCAAACCAGATTTCATCTTCCAGCACATACTGTACAACTAAGTCAAGAGGAATCCCAGGACACCATGTCATTGCTTCTGTACGCGGCTTACATTTCTGGATCTTGCTAAGACTGGAAGAATTCGGTTTCTACCAATTGTAAAAACACAAAGGTCAGTTTGTCAGAGCAGGAGTGAACAGATCGACTCCATGTGTTTTGTGGTCTGTTCTTACCTCAAGTTTGACCATGAAATCCCATGTGGCCTGATGAGTAAGACGTACTTTTGGTTTGAGTTATAAATTCAAGGCCACTAGGGCTTTGTTTACGTTTGGACAATTATTTTGTAAGTGAAAAATGTCAAAAAACAAAAAAAAACAACCTTTTATCAGATTTCAAGGATTCTCACTATTATTTTTCAGGATTGTCAAGACTTTTTAGTGATCTTACGAAATTAATTCCCTGTTTTGGGAAGATTTGTGCTGGATTCTGTAGCATTAGCATTAGCATTGCTAAAAGACAACTGTTTTACAAGAGACTTCAGCTTAAACAGTGTGAAACTGTAGACCAAAGCTCTTATATTTAAAGGTAAATTAAACTTGTGTATATCTCCACACTGGGTTGGACAAGTGTAGACTATAAATGTGTGTGTTAAACCTGAATCACCTCAGTGAGTAGAAAACCATCTGGGAGAAGCTGCTGTTGTCTCTTTGTAGGTCCAGGTCGAGGCTAACGGTCGACTTTACCGGATGTTTTATTGTCACGGTAAGTGACAGTGTCCTGACTGACACGTGGGAGACTTTATTAGTGGCCACACATGCTGCCTGCTCAATAATCCTTATTTTACATCCAACATTGTTGTTTTAGGATGCTTTCTAGTTTGGAGATGCTCACATCATTTTGTTTTCCTTCACGGCCTGTAATCATGTTTGACATAGATAACCTTGACAAATGTGCTAATCTGGTTTCATGTACACAATGCTGGCTACAGAACTACGTAAATACACTGTATACGTATAGTTATGTGCTGTATTAACATGAACTGTCATTTTATGTTTATTACAAAGCTTGGCAGTAATTTTTGAGAAGAAATTAACCACATTTTCAATAATTACACGTTCCAATACACCACATAATCTCACAGTACATTACAAATTGCAGTCAGTTACTGATGTACTCATGTACTCATGTTAAGTAATGCATTCTGACTACTTTTGGATTACTTTTAGATTAATTTTGACTGAAACTGATGAAAAGCCAATAATTAATGTGAATGTTTTGTAAAATTATTGAAATATTAACTTTTCAGTTAATAAGTAAATATTTTTCAAAGGGGTGACAGACAAAAAAAAAGTTGAGGAATCTCTGCATCACTTCGTTTTTCAAGGTTCAGACCATACAGAAAAAACAAGATAACTGCATAATTTTCATTAATAGCCTGATCTCATCAGTGTCACGGTCTGGTTTCCATTTAGTTCCATTTTGCCCTTATTTGGTTTTGTTTCCGGTCGTCCTCTTTAGTTCTTGTCCTAGTTTAGTTAATCATTCATTCTCATCTGTGTTTAATTAATTATCTTGTTTCCTCGTTTGGTCGATCCCTTAATAAGTCTTGAGTTCTCCAATTGTCTTTTGTCAGATCTTAAGTTTGCAAATGGTCAATGTGTGTTGAAGCTTAATAAAAATACTCCTTTTCTCCTACTCCTCGTCGTGCGCTCCTTACTACAACCACGTACTTTAACAGAAGATCTGATCAAAACTGAGGATGGAGTTTGCGGATCACCTCTCTGCCCTGGCCTGCCGAGATCTGCCGCTGATTGAGTTTGCGAGGGAGTTCAGCGGACTTGCAGTATGGACAGGGTTTGATGATGCCACGCTGAACTCCTTGTTCTGGATCGGGGCAAATTACAATCACCCCGTGGACCTCCCAGACACCACCGGACTCAGCTAGAGGGAAGGGATCCTCCGGTGTCTGGAGAGTGTCCAGCCTTGATCCAGAACCAACCCGCCGCCCGTGAAGATGATAATTCCGTCCGAGGCGATGATGGTTCCGCCCGCGGCGATGATGATTCCGCCGTCCGAGGCGATGATGGTTCCGCCCGCGGCGATGATGGTTCTGCCCACGGCGATGATGGTTCCGCCGTCCGAGGCGATGATGATTCCGCCGCCTGCTACAAGCCTGCCGCCGTTCGCGGCCAACACAAGCTTGCCGTCAGGAAATATGGCAAGCCCGCCTTCCGGGAATATGGCAAGCTGAAACTCAGTTTTAAAAATCATTCGAATTTATTTAGGATTAGGGTTAGTTTAGACTTTTAAAATACAAAAACAAACAAACAAAACAAACTTGTGAAATGATGTAACCCATCTAAACAAATTGGCACTAGAAATCACACAGAATGAACCATTATAATGATATAAATGTGATGGAATAGAATATATTTAATTCATCTAATTGTTTAAATACAATAAAACCAACATATTAATTTGATCTATAAACCGAAAAGGATTCTAAAGTTCTTTAAAGTTGTAAAATATTTACGGTTTAGATTCTATTCATTATATTTTTCAGAGATTTATCACCCGCATTGTGATCTGCTCTGTTCAAAGACGTTGCTGACAGGTCTGCAGAGATCAGATGGAGACACAGCAGTGCAGCAAAACCAAACATTTCCTAGCAAAGGCTTTCCACCAGGGAATTCAGGCCCAGCGGCAGCTGCAGAAACAAGAGCCCTGTACCTGCGGATGTACTGGAGTCCAGTCCAAGAGAGAGTGAGCCTTTAATCCACAAATGTTCTTCAGAAAGTGCTGCAGCCGTTCATACTACTTGTGCAAGCCAAAATGTCTGTGAATGAGCATAGCTGCAACATTGTTGTGCAGGAAGTCTGAGTAATATTTTACATTGCAGTATCCATATTGCATGTAAATATAAAAACAGCTGAATAGCACAATTATATACAATATACTTAACCAAATAATTACATATCAAGTATATTTTTAAAATTACTTGATTGATAATTCACTGATAAAAAAATAAAAAACATTACTAAAAGTACATTGCTTGTAAATTTCACAAAATAATTCCAAAGAAACTCAGATACAATTATGCATGGAATTTTGAAGTAGAAATATTCAAAAAGTATTTTCTTGTAAAATATACTCCAATAATCTTTCATAAAAAAATATGTTTTTTTACAGTGTATAAACATGAATGAAAATATAATAATTACTGAATGATCTAGTTAGTTTAAAATATAACTGAAAATATAAATATAAAGATCTCTTTCATACACAGCAGTAGTTATATGTGATGCAAGACAGTTCAGAGTAATATTTTATATTGTGTATATTACACATATATTAATTATTATTAATTATATATTATTATAAATAACATATTTATTATAAATAAACAAACAAACAACAGTTAAACATGCCGTTTAAAAGTTTGTGTTGTAAGTTCCCCTTCAGGAACTCGAGCTGCGTCGGAGCGCTATGGGAACGTCTTCAGCGTGACCGCGCTCTGAATCACATGTGTAATCTGTCCAATGGATGGGCGAGACCATCACAGGCGGGTGACGTAATCGGCCAGGAAGCATAAAAGCACGTGCGGTGGAACCGGCGTCAGCTTTTTTCATTTAGCAACTGCTACTCTGTGTGTGTCTGTCGATCTGTATTGTGAGTCTTATTTAGTGTTGTCTGTCCCTACGCACAATCACTTGAAATAAGCTCCACAATGTCTAAAAGTGCAGAAAAAACTAAGCACTTGGGCGAGAGCAGATCGCATTATGGGCTGTGTTTTCCTCCCTGCAAAATATCACTGCTGGGGATACACACAGAGTCAGCTCTCGAGGGAGCGTGTCTTTGTGAGCGTTAGTCACTGCGTATGCTCAGTGTCACTCAGTGTCCCGCTTCTGCCGAAGAAAGAGAAAAAAGGCGGAGCGGCGACTGAGCTCGTGGGAATCGCGGATGGATCAGGTGGAGGGAATGAAGACGGGCTAGCCCCTATCTTCTTCCTTTCTCATCAGATCCAGCGCCCGCTCTCTGGGATCGGAAGCCCGCCCCGCGGTTTCTTCCCCCCAGAGAGAGGGCTCGACGTTCCCCTGTCTTCCTCTGAGGAGGTGGACATGAAGGACGTCGATGAGCTTGTAAAGCTGCAGTGTTAGCACAAGCATACTATGAATGACAACATCATTATAGCAGTGTAGAAATGCTAGAATGGAGTTCGCGCTGTCAGCTCTAAAGAGAAGTGGCTGATTGTGCTTCTCCCCCCTGTACGATCTTGCGGTTCCGGTCCACCACTGCTGAGGCACGGCGGCGAGTTAGATCGCGGGGATCGCAACATGGATCTGGCGGACGGGTTGGAGACGGGTTCGCCCTATCTCCACCTGCATTCCCCAGATCTAGCGCTCTCGCTCGGTGTTGGAAGTCCGCGGTGTGGTTCTTCCCCCTTTGAGTGAGAGCTCGCTGTTGCAGCGCGCGTTGCCGAGGCGACATTCTCATTCGTCATTCTCATTTTTATTATGAATCCTTTCATATCAGACCATGTTTACTCGTCTGGTTGTCTTTCTGCATTTAATTTTGAGGAATTAAATGATGTATTTCATCTAACTAGGAGAAGTTAGATGAAACACAAATTGCTAATCAGCCAATCACATGGCAGCAACTCAATGCATTTAGGCATCTAGATGTGGTGAAGACGGCTTGCTGAAGTTCAAACCCGAGCATCAGAATGGTGAAGAAAGGGGATGTAAGTAACTTTGAACGTGGAATGGTTGTTGGTGCCAGGCGGGCAGGTCTGAGTATTTCAAAAACTGCTGATCTACTGGGATATTGACGCACAACCATCTCTAGGATTTACAGAGAATGGTCCGAAAAAGAGAAAATGTCCAGTGAGTGGCAGTTGTGTGGATGAAAATGCCTTGTTGATGTCAGAGGTCAGAGGAGAATGGGCAGACTGGTTAGAGATGATAGAAAGGCAACAGTAACTCAAATAACCACTCGTTACAACCAAGGTATGCAGAATACCATCTCTGAATGCACAACACGTCAAACCCTGAAGCAGATGGGCTACAGCAGCAGAAGACCACACCGGGTGCCGCTCCTGTCAGCTAAGAACACGAAACGGAGGCTACTGTTCGCACAGGCTCACCAAAGTTGGACAATAGAAGATTGGAAAAACGTTGCCTGGTCTGATGAGTCTCAATTTCTGCTGTGACATTCAGATGGTAGGGTCAGAATTTGGCGTAATGAACATGAAAGCATGGATCCATCTCTCCTTGTCTCAACGGTTCAGGCTGGTGGTGGTGGTGTAATGGTGTGGGGTATATTTTCTTGGCACACTTTGGGCCCCTTAGTACCAATTGAGCATTGTTTAAACGCCACAGCCTACATGAGTATTGTTGCTGACCATGTCCATCCCTTTATGACTACAGTGTACCCATCTTCTGATGGCTACTTCCAGCAGGATAATGCACCATGTCACAAAGCTCAGATCATCTCAGACTGGTTTCTTGAACATGACAATGAGTTCACTTTAGTCAAATGGCCTCCACAGTCACCAGATCTCAATCCAATAGAGCACCTTTGGGATGTTGTGGAATGGGAGATATGCATCATGGAAGTGCAGCTGACAAATCTGCAGCAACTGTGTGATGGTATCATGTCAATATGGACCAAAATCTCTGAGGAATGTTTCCAGCACCTTGTTGAATCTATGCCACAAATAATTAAGGCAGTTCTGAAGGCAAAAGGGGGTCCAAACCGGTACTAGCAAGGTGTACCTAATAAAGTGGCCAGTGAGTGTATATATGTATGTATATGTGTAGAAGCCTCTTGGGACATTTCTCGAGTGAGAGCACAATGCTTTACCGCTCTTCCTCTGCGGAGGTTGAGGTGGTCAGCAGGGGCTGCTAGGTGGAGCAGCCCCAACCATGTTCCAGCTCCTCATTTAGGGAGTGTCACTTCTCGTTCTAATATTGGAGTCAGAGTGGCGCTCCCGGGCCGAAGGCTTCTAGCAGAAGGTGGATCTGCGGACCGTCATTCTCGCTGGATAGTCTTCGGCTATAACATCCTGCTGCCCATGGCCCAGGACTTCGGAGGACCGGCCCCTCTGGGGAAGCGTCCCCCGCGGTACATGGTGCCCGTCTCTCCTCAGTGCCCTCAGGAGATCGGCCTGCCAACCCTGCCACGTACAGTGTTCCAGGGCGCAGCGATCTCCAGCGAGAACACATCTCAGTTTCTTCCGACCAGAAATGTAGCAGAGCTGAGATGCTCGCCACCCCTTCGGGGGTCTCTAGAGCAGCTAGTTTGGCTTTCTCTTGCCGGTGTGCCGTTCCAGGATACCGAGCTAGCCGCTCTGGTTACAACAGAGGCCAGTCTCCAGAGACTGGTTCCCTTAGTATGCACCTGGCAGTGTGGGAGCCCCTGCTAAGCGTGTCTCATTGGGTCCTGCCTGAGCAGGCTCTGTTCTATCAGTCTAGTCTTCCTAGAAATGATGCGGGTCTGAGGACCGTCGTTCCAATAGGAGACTTCAGCTGAGGCAGTCCTGATCCTATGGTCCAGGACTCATGAGGGCAGGCCCCACTAGGAAGATTGCCGTACACCGCGGTACACGGTGCCCGTCTCTCCTCAGTGCCCTCAGGAGATCGGTCTGCCAACCCTGCCACGTACGGTGTTCCAGGGCGCATCGATCTCCAGCGAGCACACATCTCAGTTTCTTCCGACCAGAAACGTAGCAGAGCTGAGATGCTCGCCACCCCTTCGGGGGTCTCTAGAGCAGCTAGTTCGGCCGGACCAGAGGCCAGTCTCGAGAGACTGGTTCCCTTAGTAGACTATTTGGCTGCGTGGAAACTACTGCCAAATGTGTCTCCAAGGGTCCTGCATACTGTAGAGAGAGGCTAAAGAATCCAGTTTGGTTCTCCTCCGCCTCAATTCAACGGGGTGAATCCCACTCTGGTTGGCCCCGAGCAGGCTTTGGTAATGAAACAAGAAGTATTGTACTCTCTTGAGGAAGGAGGCCATCGAGGAGGTCCCTCCTCACGAAAGAGAGTCCGGGTTCTACAGCCAGTACCTCATAGTTCCCAAGAAGGATGGAGGGTTGCGTCCCATTTTAGATCTGCATCAGTTGAACCGCTCAGTCAGCAGACTGAAGTTCAAGATGCTCAAACAGGTTGTATCGCAGATCAGATCCGAGGACTGGTTTGTCACGATCGATCTAAAGGATGAACACTTCCACGCCTCCATCCTTCCCACTCACAGGAAGTCCCTGAGGTTTGCTTTTGGGGGCAATGCTTACCAATATCGGGTTCTTCCCTTTGGCCTTGCACTCTCAACCCGGATAGAATCGATCCTCACAGCAGTCAAGAGAGTGAAAGAAGGCCAGTCACTCACTGTCAAGCAGTTTCAGAGACTGCTGTGTCTGAGGGCAGCTGCGTCCAACGTGATACCTTTTGGCCTGCTGTACATGAGATTCCTACAGTGGTGGCTCAAGACCAAGGGGTTCTCCCCGAGGGGAAACCCACTCCGCACTTTCAAGGTCACGAGACGATGCATACGTGCCTTAGACATGTGGAGGAAACCTTGGTTCTTGTCCCAGGGCCCGGTGCTGGGAGCTCCTTGTCGCCGTGTAACACTAGCAACGGACGCGTCCCTCACCGGTTGGGGAGCGGTCATGAGTGGCCACCCTGCCCGCGGTCTGTGGAGTGGCCGCCATCTGACATGGCATATCAATTGGCTGAAGATGCTGGCCGTGTTTCGAGCACTCAAACACTTCCTCCCAGACCTAAGAGACCACCACGTGTTGGTGCGCACCGACAGCACGTCAGTGGTCTCGTACATAAACCACCAGGGAGGTCTGCGGACCCTTGTACAAGCTGGCGCACCAGATCCTTGTGTGGTCCCAGGGCAAACTCCTCTCATTAAGAGCAGTGCACATTCCTGGGCATCTCAATGTGGGAGCAGACGTTCTGTCGAGACGGGCCGAGGCCATGGGAATGGATGCTTCACCCCAAGGTGGTGAAGCAGATATGGAGAGTGTTTGGCCAGGCACAGTGGACCTGTTTGCGACTATAGAGTCAGCTCAATGTCCCCTCTGGTTCTCTCTGACTCCTCCAGCTCCTCTGGGACTGAATGTTATGGTGCAGACTTGGCCGAGGCTTCGTCTGTACGCTTTTCCCCCTATCGCTCTGCTCCCTGGAGTTCAGGCGAGAGTGCGCCGGGATGAGGTCAGTCTACTACTGGTAGCGCCATTCTGGCCGGGCCGAGTATGGAACCATGTCTTCGGACCTGATTTCTCTCCTCGACGGCACTCCAAGGGAGATTCCCAGCAGGAGAGATCTCCTCTCACAGCCGTGGGACACTATGGAGTTGTGGAAGTTGTGGGTGTGGCCTCTGAGGAGGCACAGCTCCTAGCTTCCGGTCTCTCAACCGAGGTTGCTGAGACCATCCTCCAATCCAGAGCTCCCTCTACGAGGAAACTGTACACCCTGAAGTGTAAGCTCTTGACTTCATGGTGCGGAGGTTGCCAGCTCGACCCAGCTAACTGCCCGATTGGTACAGTTCTGGAGTTCGTGCAGGCCTGTTCCTCCTCAGGGTTAACCCACTCCACCCTGAGGGTCTACGTGGCGGCTATCTGGCCTACCGCGCCCTTCTCGGTGGCCTCTCAGTGGGTAGACAACCCTTTCCTCCAGATGCTGAGGCCTCCGGCCAGAGAGCTTATGCTATGTGGTGGATCAGGATGCTATTCCATAGCCTCGAGTCCTCTAGTCTCCCCCTCTTGGGGATCAAGACTCACTCTCAGAAGTTGGCCTTTGGGACGCAGGCCCCGCACACTTTAGCCACTCGTGGCCCTTTTTCTCTCGCCCTCACTGTGCTTATGAGGGATACACACAGGGCAGGGACTTGGAAGTCTGGAGGCGTGGGCATCTCGTTCCCATAGCGCTTCGACGCAGCTTGAGTTTCTGAAGGGGAACGTCTCAGGTTACGCATGTAAACATGGTTCCCCGAAGGGAACGAGACGCTGCGTCTCGGGGCCATACTTCCGGCATCCCTGCGAGTGGTTGCTTCATTTCCTGAAGCTGACGCCGGTTCCACCCCACGTGCTTTTATGCTTCCTGGCCGATTACGTCACCCGCCCGTGACGTCTCGCCCATCCATTGGACAGATTACACATGTGATTCAGAGCGCGGTCACACTGAAGATGTTCCCATAGCGCTTCGATGCAGCGTCTCGTTTCCTTCGGGGAACCATGGTTACATGTGTAACCTGAGACTATTTTTTTTTTAATGTTTTTAAATAAATCTCTTATGCCCATCAAGGCTGGATTTATTGGATTAAAAATACAGCATTGTTTGATGAGTAGAAAGTTTAAAAGAACAGAATTTATTTGAAATTTATTTAAATTTTTTACCATTAAAAATGTAACTTTTGACCTATTGCATCCATGCAGTATACTATATATATATATATATATATATATATATATATATATATATATATATATATATATATATATATATATATATGTATATGTATCATATTATATATTTAAAATACATGTAAAAAAAAGTTCATTTAAATAAAGTGACTAGTCTTCGACAAGAGGCTTTGTTCATGTCTGGAGTGAATGTCATTCATGCTTTCAGGCAGCTCATGTAAGTATCTGTGAATGTTTGACCTTCTGTCACAGCGGGTTCAGGCTCTTCAGATAGGGGCCCTACAAAGAGGCCCATCGCTGGAGGAGGGTGGAGCGTGCCAGTGAGAGAGCCGTGGTAGCCGTGGGGACGGCAGAAATGACAGCTGCAGGTGTCGACACGGGCCGGGGGGAGCAGAGGGCCCAACAGCAACTGTTAGCCAAATGCCAGGAGGATAAATAATAAAACAACTGTTAGATAAGAGCTGCCATTCAAGAAAAAAAAAGAGAAGGAAGAGGGGGACGTAAATGCATAACTTGTGGCAGAGCTCTAAATCTACAAACTTTGGCACGGGAGATTATGTCCAGGGCTTTAATTAAACAGATGTTGCGATGAATATTTCAACTTTTCAGAAACAGGATAGTGGCGTGTGCTGATGTAATGCATGGAGGGATCAGTAAATAAGGCACGGAGCAAATGTGTTTGGTGTAATGGAGCTGTATTGGTGGCACACTCCTCATATACGCTAACGTGTGTGTGTGTGTGTGTGTGTGTGTGTGTGTGTGTGTGTGTGTGCAGTCCATTTAGAGTCAATCAAGGTATGCACACACTTCATCTGTTAACACCGTACAGCAAATCCTTAACCTGCAGTTTTATTAACACTCAACACATTATAAATCGGTAACTAGTCAACTAGTAACTAGCAACTTGTTCTCATTATTACAATAATTAAGTACAATAATTAAGTACAACAATTAAGATTATAATATTATATATATATATATATATATATATATGTAGATTATATTAAAAGTATATATTAAAACGGTATATAATGAAATGTATTATTGTATTACAGCAATGAGAATTAATTGATTTACTGATTGATTGTACTGTCAAAGGAGAAAAAAAGTGTCCCCTTATTTGTGAGTCTCACATCACATCATATCCCAGTATTATTGAGATTTGTGCATTTTTACATTGGATTTATTGCAATGTGTCAGATTTTTTTTTGTTTTTATTTGCATTATTCTTATTGATTATTCTTATTACAGTAGTTAATGAGAATCATACTGCCATTTGTTAAATGCTATTATCAAAATGAAATAGTAATATACAACAACATTAAAAAATACAAATGTATTATGAATATTAATACATTTATAATTTTTATTAAAAAATAAATATTATAAATCATAAAAACATTATTGTCTGTCTATCTATCTATCTATCTATCTATCTATCTATCTATCTATCTATCTATCTATCTATCTATCTATCTATCTATCTATCTATCTATCTATCTATCTATCTATCTATCTATCTAGTGCTTTAAATTAAAACAATTTTGGGATTCTGCTATGCTAAAAACTGGTGTGTTATAAACTTTCAACATTATTTACTAGATAATGGATGACAAATCGCACTGAAAAAGCATTTGCCGTTTGTCACGTTTATCCCATAACGCAGGTAACTGAACTCTTCACCCTCGTCCCATCTCCTTACTCCAGTATGTCAGGCATCCAGCACGGTCAGCAGCGAAACTCTATCTGCTCTGTCCCAGAGGAGTTTGGCCTTGGGTGTAACTTTGCCATTAACTAAAACAAATGCAGCCATATTTTTAGCTTCAGTAATTGGCCTGTCTCAGCATCCAGCTCTTGGAAGAAGAACAGATACACCCCAATCCCCCACTGAAACATGAACTCAGGTTAAAACTGTTAAGAGGCGCTGATGGCCCTGGGAAGGAGGTGTGATTTTTCCATTTGGACCAATTAAGAAATTCTACATTGAATGACAGTTTAGATTCAATATTGTACAATTCTGCTTTAGATCTGCTGTGTGAGTTGAATTTCAGCACGACCTTAATCAAGTTCAGTATATGCATGAAACAAGGAAAAAGCCACATCTATCATTTTTCAAGAGAGCTTACATTTGTAGTGATTAGATTTTAGCCCTTACTTGCCCAAGGAACTCGACTTTCAGGATTTTCAGGGCCTTTGCCTAAGTAACCACCTTGCAACAATCAAGAAATAAAAAAAGCCAAGCAACTGCATAGTAACAAAAAAACAACTCAGGACACCTTCACTACTGTATAATTTCATGATAAAAACCATGGTTAAATGAGACATATATAGCATGGGCACCACGGATGGTGTGCTAGAGTTCTGTAGATTTTTTCATTTGTTTTGTAAATATAAATAAATACAAAAATATATAAAAAAAAAATATATATATAATATTAATAATTATTTATCATTTATATAACTTATAATGGTGTCCCCAAAAGCCATTGAAAACAGTGTTGAATGTCTAGATACTATTTCCTGAGGGTTTCGGAAGTATTAATTTGTTAGCGAAAATATTACACATAATCCCTTGCTCTATGGAAGCGGATTGGTTTGTGACAGTTGTGATGGCTCAGTCTGTTAAATCTAAAGGAGACCAATTATGCCCCTTTTTACAAGATGTAATATAAGTCTCAGGTGTCCTCAGGATGTGTCTGTGATGTTTCAGCTCAAAATACCCCACAGATAATTTATTATATAATTTTGAAAATGCCTATTTTGAGTGGAACCATAAACATATGGAAGCCCTTTTCCGCCACTGAATAAAAAATAAAAAAGGTAATTGTGACTTTTTATCTCACAATTCTGACTTTTTTTCTCAGAATTGCGACTTTATTTCTCAGAATTGCGACTTTGTCTCGCAATTGTGAGTTTATATCTTTACTTTACTTTACTTTTAGTCATTTAGCAGACGCTTTTATCCAAAGCGACTAACAAATAAGAAAAAGTAACTAAAACTACAAGTTAACTGTAAATACTCTATACACACCCATTTAAGAAAATACAGAAATTAAATAAAACTGACAAATGCATATAACAACAACATTTCAATAGTAAACATATATCACGCAATTCTTAGAAATAAAGTCGCAATTCTGAGAAATAAAGTCAGAATTGTGAGATATAAACTCACTATTCTGAGAACATATCAGTCTCGCCCACCCCCCAAAACTGGACTTAAACTCACAATTGCGATTTTATATCACACAATTCTGACTTTATAACTCGCAATTGCGAATTTATATCTCACAATTATTAGAAAAAAGTCTGAATTATGAATTTATTCTGTGAAAAAAAAGTCAGAATTGTGAGATAAAAAGTCGCAATAACCTTTTTTTTTTTTTTTTATTCAGTGTCGGCTTCAATATAAAACGCTGTTTTGTGCATGTCTCTTTAAATGTCTCTTCTGCTCCGCGACCTATTTCCACTGTGCCGTTACAGCTTGTACTTTGCTAAAAAACATCTGTTTGGTTTTGATTAGCATGTCTGTCACACTGAAACATGCGTTTTAAAGCGTATCAGTTTAAACTTCTGATATAGGATTTTCTGAGTGCACACATCTGAAGAACGCGCATAGAAAGCGGCTGTCAGACCGGACTGGTCATCGGGAGCACCAGGAGAATTCCGGTGGCCTGGTGGCTGATTTGGCCCGCTGCCCGGTTTTTTGTTTTGTTTTTTGTTTTGTTAGGCTATTATTATTAATATTTTATATTTATCCCTTCTCAATGTACCAAAATGATCATTTCCATTTTTTTAAATTTAATAATAAATCGGTTAGTCTTGACTGGCAGCGCTGCACTATACCAATCAGCTCACCTCTGTTCCGGGCTTCCGTCAAACAACGGTTTCGAACAGAGTCGATGCGTGTGACACGAGGAAGGAGAGGAAGCGGCCAGAAGAGGCAGTGAAATATAGCAACATCACTGATCTGTTCAGGGCTTCAAGTGCAGGTAGATAGTTTTGTCTTTATTAACCTAGTTGAGCATTAAACTGCTTGTATCTGTTCGGCTATCAGTAGCACCCCATTATTATCATCATTCACAATATTGTGCTAAAGGACATCAATATCGATTGTAAAGTTACATTAAAAAAATTTGTAGAGACTTATATTCACATTGATTTATTGTACAGGGAGTGAAGGAGATAGAGCAGACTGCAAAACAAAAATAATATGAGTCATAGCCTAATAATTCAATAATGTGTTCAGTATTAGAATTTTTCAACAAATATACTGTACTAATTTAGACATTTAGGCACTTTAGAAAATGTAAAAATAAAATAAATGTGAAATAAATTTATTTAAAAATTTAAATAAATAAATACTGACTCTAAGCTTTTGGTATAGTGTATAATGTTACAAAAGCTTTTTATTTCAGATAAATGCTGATCTTTGGATCTTTATATTCATCTAATATATGTGAAGTCGTGGCCTAATGGTTAGAGAATCGGACTCGTAATTCAAAGGTTGTGGGTTCGAGTCTCGGTGCCGGCAGGTATTGTAGGTGGGGGGAGTGAATGTCCAGCGCTCTCTCCACCCTCAATACCATGACTGAGGTGCCCTTGAGCAAGGCACCGAACCCCCAACTGCTCCCCGGGCGCTGCAGCATAATTGGCTGCCCACTGCTCCGGGTGTGTGTT
Source organism: Barbus barbus (assembly GCF_936440315.1). Taxonomy (NCBI): domain Eukaryota; kingdom Metazoa; phylum Chordata; class Actinopteri; order Cypriniformes; family Cyprinidae; genus Barbus; species Barbus barbus. The sequence goes on along the minus strand of NC_136726.1, from coordinate 6,750,747 downwards.
CACTGCTGTGTGTGTGTTCACTGCTGTGTGTGTGCACTTAGGATGGGTTAAATGCAGAGCACGAATTCTGAGTATGGGTCACCATACTTGGCCGTACTTCACTTCATTTCTAAGAATCCTGATGCACTCAACTGTTTTAAATACTACTAATAATAATAAATGTTTTTTGAACAGCAAATCAGCATATCAGAATGATTTCTGAAGGATCGTGTGACACTAAAGACTGGAGTAATGATGCTGAAAATTCAGCTCTTTGATCACAGGAATAAATTACACTTTAAAATATATTCAAACAGAAAGCAGTTATTTGAACTAGTAAAAATATTTCATAAAATTACTGCTCTTGCTGTATTTTGGATCAAATAAACGCAGGCTTGGTAAGCAGAAGAGACTAAAAAAACAAAATGAACATTAAAAATCTTACTGTTCAAAAATCTTTTGACTGGTGGTGTATATTTGTATGAAATATAGGTTTGTTAAATCTAGGGTACTTAAGTCATTTTAAGATAAATAACATTATTTTCCACGGCCCCAGACTAAGGATTTAGACCTTTTTATGTGATAGCCATACAAATAATAGGGTTGTCTGTGGTTTCAGAAATTGTTGTGGATGTGTAGGCTATATACAGAAAAAAAAGGGGCCCAAATGGCACCTTTTGGGGTACAACAGCTTGTCACTGGAACAGTACCCTTAAAAGGAGATCGTTGTTCCTTTTTTACCCCTAATAGGTAGGCCTACATTTTAGTACCTTAAGGGTACAAATTACTATTCTAAGCTACTAATATGTAAAAAAGGTAAAAAGATAAAAGTACCGCTCCAGTGACAAGCTGTTGTACCCCAAAAGGTACAGTTTTGGTCTCTTTTTTTCTGTGTGGCCTGGATGAGTGTGAAATTCCCCAGCCTGAAATTGCATCCCAGTCCGGCCCTGCATGTGAGTACTAAACTAAATTGAATTTCTTATTATGCTTAAACTGTCAGATACACACAATTTTATGTTAAAAACACACACAAGTTACAAAAACAGTTTGTTATGTATCTGAAAGTAAACAGCTGAAAGAAATAGCATGTTTACATTAGATCTGTGTGGCAGCAGCACAATTTTCAATAAAAATATAATAAATCCACTGCTCTCTTGTCTCCTCTGAGGCTGGGACTCTAAACAGTGTTTTCTTAGCTCGTCTGTGCAGCCGAAGACAGTACAGTTAGCATTCTTTGCTAGAAATTTTGCCCATGGCATTAAAACTGGTACACCTTTTTCGCTTGCAAAAACAAAATGAAGGCGCCATTGGTGGAAACGTGCAGAATAAAGGTGCACTAAGCGATTTTTGCCAAACAATGTTTATATTTTCTTCTTTTTAATCTAGCAGTTCTCTCTATCTATAGTCGATCTGCTAATATCTGTCCTGTACACTCAAATTGAGTGCGATCTTCTCTTTATACAAGACACGCCCACTTACTGCTGATTGGCTGCAAGTGTATTTTGGGACATGGTCTGACACTACAGTCAAAATAATTTTTCTAAAATTGCTTAGTGCACCTTTAAGGCGCCGTAATATTATAATAAGACCCCCTTTCTACATCACGGTGGGGAGCAAAATCTGAGCGGCTCGTTTTTTCACAAGCTTGCAGAAAAAGTCTTACCAAAAAAAATGACTGGGTTGTTCTTTTTCATGTTTTCTGGGTTGGTAGATGCACCAGGGACCAGATTATAGCACTTAAACACAGAAAAAGTCAGATTTTCATGATATGTCACCTTTAATATTAACAAAGCACTAGAAAACATTCAGAATAGATCTCCAGACAGTGCTTATAAAACATTTCATTGCATGCTGGAGTTGGTAAACTCTCCTCCGGCATCTTAGTTTTTGTGTGATTAAAGGCCCTCTCGTCCCCAGCAGGCGTTTGGCTTTGACAAAAGCTGTCATTTCTCTGTGAGGTGGGAGTGTGCCAGCTGACAGCTGCAGGGTTCGAGCCTTTACCAGCAGCCCTGCCGCCTGCCCGCCCATTAGTGCAACCCCACGGCTGCGGGGCTCTGCAACACAGCCATTGTTCCCTCAGACCCAACCATGACCAATGATCATGGAGATCAATGGAATAGTGCAGGAGGTGTAATATAATATTCATTTAATGCATATACTGTATCAAGCATACTGTAAAGACTCTGCATCATGTCAGGTCATGAAAAGTCTGCTGGCCCCAAAAGCCCAATGTCATAAACAGGTGACACTAAACTAAAAGAGAAGAAACCAACAGAAAATATGTTAAAAGTTTAAATGAACAAACAAATAAATGAAAAAAAATTAATAAATTGTCAAATAAATACATAATTGAAAAATAACAAATTATACACATATAAATAGAAAAAATCTCTTCTCACAGTGTTCAAATGATAGATAATGGTTGACTAAAATAAATCTAACCCTAACTAAATAAATGATAAATGATAAAAATAAATATAAAATTGAACAAACAAACAACCAAGTTACTGAATGAGTAAAATGTAAAAAACACAAACAAACAAGCAAATAACTAGCTAATTAACTAACTAACTAAATAAATAAATATGGTTGATTCCAAAATGTTCACTTAAAATTAACTGACAAATTATGTTTTACTTATTGATTAACTTTGCAATTTAATAAAAAAAAAAAAAAAAAAACAGCATTGGTGACAATGCTTCAGGAAGTATTCCAAGTATTTATATTTTATATTATTGTAAATTGTAGTTTTTACGCTAGAAACTGTGGATTCTTTATTCGTATATTATGCTCAACGACAAGACGTGCCACACGTTTAGTTGCTGGAGTCACACACCTTGAATCACACACATTTGTGTAGGTGCAAGAGCATTTAGTGTAAGTGCTAGACTAACACATTTGCCTGTTCCCTTTCAACACCTTTCCAATGTGGCTCTTCCTGTGAGCCTGAAGCACAAGGCTGGGCAGAGGATGACTGCAAGTATGTCGAAGTGGAGTGTGACTAAAAAGAACTTAGGAAAAAAACTTAGAAATACTACCACTACTCAGTTACTAATTAATCTTTACTGACCAACAACTAATTTATATATACATATGTTTGGAATGGCATGAGGGTGAGTTAATTATGACAACATTTAATTTTGGTGTTAAATATCCATTTCATTGATTAAGCTTGTAGTAGAATATGAGTATGCATATAGAAATCCATCTAGTCATCGCTAAGCCCACGGCTGCTGCACAGCCTGACTGCATTATGATGCATGAGTGTCATAACTTACAGTAAGAGTGGGCTGATGCATGGCTGTCATGACAGTATGCTTGCCCATATTGCCACCTAGAGGACAATGATCATATTACTGCTTGTATGAATAGATGTGAAGTTTGTTTTGATCTCATCGTCAAATGAAGTGTGGTTTTGTATGACATGTTTTTTGGAGGATCTGGGGAAATGGTTTTTTAATCTTACTGTTTTGTAAAATTCTGTTGTTTTACATTTAAACGTATGCATTTAGGAGACACTTTTATCAAAAAAGTTTTGAGTTTAATATTTTGTGTATAACAATTTTAATATATTGGTTTTATATTATTGGATTATAATAATATTTAACAAATGCAAGGCTATTTTTACTTTATTACATAAATGAAAATCATCAGTAGTAGTGAGAATAATGAGAAGTAAAAACACAAAAGCAAAACATGCAATATGATGCAAATGTGAAAAGGTAGATTTTTTTTAAATAAATGCAATATAGCTATCATTTTCTATTTAAATACAATATGATGTTAAATATGAAATGTGTCACAATTTTAACACTGCAGTTTTTAGCATTTGTTTTAACATTAGAAAGTAAAATAGAAAAACTGTATATTTTTGATTTCACATATTTTTTAACTTTAGAGTGACATGATCTTTTATCATCTCATATTAAACTCTAGAGCTCTTTTAAATGAAATTGCATGCTTAAAAGTGTTTTAAAACTAATATATGCTTAATTCAGTTTGAAGAGTTATTCTGTTCTGGCCCTCTAAAGTTTTGTCTGTCCCTGTGTTTTGATGGTGGATTGATGAGATAGTATTACAGGCTGTAATCCCTCTCTGTAAGCCTTTGGGTCAGTGCAGGGGCTCAAACCCCCCAAGAGCACCACACTGCCAACAGCTGAACCAGCAGGGGCCAACCTGACTGCTTCCCCTGAAAATCAGCACATCGCACACACACGGACACACATGTACACACCGACATACACTGTCTCCCACACACACACACACAAAAGAATATGCCAGCCCTAACCTCAGGACACATACGAGCACAGACATTATTCTGTGGACGTGTGTGGTCTTAGGTCTAATGTTTTGTCATGGTGATAAATAATGATAATTACAAAGACCCTCGAAACAGGGCTGTAGAACACACACAGGGTAAAATATTGGGAATTACAGTACAAAAACATACTGTGTTATTAAAAACACAGAGGAAATGTAAGCAGTTGCTGTCCTGTTTTGTCTACCCATAACAGTTCATGCACATTTTAAATGGTAGATTTTAAAGTTTTATAAAGTTTTTTTTTCTTTCTTTAAAGGAACTATATAGTCACAATAATGAAAACTATAACAAATTAACTATAAAGAAAACTTTTATATTAGACAGACGGATGGATAGATAGATAGATAGATAGATAGATAGATAGATAGATAGATAGATAGATAGATAGATAGATAGATAGATAGATAGATAGATAGATAGATAGATAGATAGACAGACAGACAGACAGAAATATTATTATTATTGTTATTATTATTACTACTACTTCTACTACACTATTTTATATTATTATTTTATAAATGTGTTTCAATTTATTGTTATGCAATGGCGTCCAAACATCGTCTTTGGCTTCAGGTCCCAAAGATGAAAAATGAAAAGGTTTGGTGTTAGAGAGCACTCTGCATTGCCACCATCCATGTCAGCACGTGTAATAATAAAGCTAGCTGCGATATTACAGCAGCAGGACTCGACTATAACCGGAGCTGATACTCCACCGTCCGCACACACCCGGAAAACACCCGGCGTTCATCATGGAGCGAAAAGTGGCGAGGGAATTTCGCCATAAGGTGGGCTTTGAAACTGCTCCTGTCTGATTTAAACTGTCAATTGTTTCGTTTGCATTATTAGTTATTATTAGTCTAGTTATTTTGCTCTCGCTGCCCAGGAATGGCGAAGGAGCGCGCATCCTATAAAATACTACTAAAGTAAGTAAAATTAATATTCGCACAGCTTTCGACACGAAACGTTTTTCTGTGTTCATAGAAACCGTCGTTATTTGATCAGTTAAGTTTGTTTTGCACACCTAGCATCATATGTCAGTTTTCAGCTCTGTGGTGTTTTAGACGTTTTTATCATTACAGTTAACATGTTAGTAGTATAGCTTAATAATTTCGACGTAATGCCATATTTAGCCTAATTTTATTGCTTTATTTAAGCCAAAGGTTCACACAAAAGTGTAATTTACCTGTAGAAAGGTAGGCTATGTGTGACGTCACATAATGTACGCGTTCTAATTGGCTGAGGTGTAGGCTACTGTGTGTGCTATAAATTGTTGTACAACAGGTCTTGATTACATTTTTATCTCCTAAATGTTAAGATACAACTTTGTAGTAGTTAGATGTTTGATTACATTTTTAAACTACACTGAATTATTTAATTCTGATACCTATTTATATGCTCATGCTTATTGTAAGACACCAATGTGAGCCCTGTGTGTAGCTGTAGAATTGTACCATCTGTTGTGTGGTGCACAACGGACAGTTTTTCACAGCATTAGCTGAAGTGGCAGAGATGTGTGGTTAGGCGGAAATGATTGCAGCATTTATTGTTCAGCCTGTTTTATTAGCTGTCCCACACTATAAATGAGAAAGCTTTGCATTTAATTTTAGTTCCCCGTCTGTGACAAATACATTGCTGTCGACCTTTCTGTTCATTCGTCTCTCTTAGGTAATTATTGCTAACACAAAATTAAAATACAAAAATAAAACATTAATAAAAACACAAACTTTATTTGATTTGCATAAATTCCTCTGCATTAATATTTTACCTGTTTAATGTATTTGAATAATTAAATGTTGTTCTTGTTATTTAGTTGTAAAATATGTTAATCCATTTATCCAAGCATGCTTCTTTCTTTCTTTCTTTCTTTCTTTCTTTCTTTCTTTCTTTCTTTCTTTCTTTCTTTCTTTCTTTCTTTCTTTCTTTCTTTCTTTCTTTCTTTCTTTCATGCATAATGCCCATTTTATTTACGTCTTTGTTTGTTTGTTTTTAGGTCATTTTATTTGTTTGTTTTGTTCATCCATCTGTTTGTTTGCTTAATCATTCAGTCCATTCAATTTATTTATTTGATTGTTTGTTTGTTTGTTTTCAAGCCATTTTATTTGTTTGCTTTGTTCATGCATTAATTTGTGTCTGTTCATTCAGTCAATTCGATTTGTTAGTTTGTTCGTTTTTGTTTGTTTATGCAACCAACCATTTTGTTTGTTTGTTTGTTCAGTCTATTTATTTATTTGATTTATTTATTTAGAAATCAAAAAGCTTGGCTTTTCAGTTTAGCATGCTAACCTCACATTACATTAACTTCGTTAACATTCTTATGATAACAATGCACCGACTCTCTTATGTACTGTAAGTTGACACTGCTAGCATGATAAACGTCTTTATCTGAGCTCAGGAACATTAACAGGTCCAGTGGAGCAGATCTGAACTAATGATACTCACAATACAGGAAAAGATCCCCCTGACCTATTATAAAAACAACAGCAGACCCAACCAATCTGAGAGACTCTTGACTTACAGACACACAATGGTTCCTCCACCTCCTCTCTCTCTGTCTCAGCCTCTCCTCCTCACTCCACCTTCTCCTGACCTTCTGTCTTAGTCTCTCACTCAGTGAGAGAGAGATGTGTTACATCATTGACTGGCCAAAACGCTTCCTCAAAACATTTCTACAGCAGATTAGCCACCATCAGGTAAAAGATGGGCATATAATTGTTTTTCTGATTGTTATTGATGACCTGATCAGAGGTTTGTGTGTTTATGTTGTTCAGGTGGAGCTGTTGATTGATAATGAAGCAGAGAAGGACTATCTGTATGATGTTCTCCGCATGTACCACCAGTAAGTACACTCTAATAAGTATAAGTAATAATTATTTGTGTGTTTGTTTTGTTGTTATCTAAAATAAATTAATAATAATAATAATAATATTAGTTGTTATTACTGTTGTTTATATATATATATATATATATATATATATATCAATTATTATTATTATTATTATTATTATTATTATCAACTGCATAGGCCAAACAAAATGCAAAATGGCAAATGGTTAGCCATTTTTATTAATATTGCTCATATTATATTAGGGTTAGCAATTTAAACACACTACCTTGAAACCACTAGAACAACCTAGCAACCAGAAAATGTCCAAATCTATTTTTTTTTTTTATCACAGATCGCAGATATTGCACACTTCTTCATTAAAAGGAATATTTTAAAATGTGCTAAGAATATAAATGGTGTCCAAAGGTCTCAGCAGCAGTTGAGTGTTGAGCACTGGAGTTTTATAGGCTGATAAATAATGTAAGTTTCCATCAGTGGTTCTGCTAATCTGTTGATCAAATGAAAACTGCATGGCACATTCAAAAGGACAAAAGTATTCAGTGTCTAAGTATAAGAATAGGAAATGCGGAATGCATTCCCTCGGCTCTTTATTTGTGATCTTACGTGTAGATCAACAGGTCATTGCTCCGCTGGACTGGAATAAGAGGCTTAATCCAATGGATCAGATCATTTCCACTGTCCTCCCTGCATTCAAGGGCAGCCATTCTCTCGCGTCCCTTTGTCTCTGATACCTGAGTCAGGAGTGAAATATCAATGATTCATAGAGCAACTGCCTCCAAATTCATAAGCTGACTTTATGTGGGTATAAAGTGTCATTTTCCACAACAAGCAACATATCAGACTATTTTTTAATAATTTATATAAGGTAATCTTACAAAATCCCATGTACTGTATATAATAAGTAGACATGCCATCGATGCTTTTTATTTTATGTGTGTTTTTGTGATTGTGTGTATTGTCCAACTTTCTATGCCAGGCTACAAAAGGAAAAGCCAGATTTTTCCTGAAGCATGTAAAATCCTATAACAAAAAAAAAACTTGCTATAAATATCAACCAAAATTTATGTGTCAGTACATCGCTATTTTTCATTACAGTAATACACCATAAAATGCTCTATTTTACAAAGATTTTTAAGATTTAAATAAATCATTTTTAAATTTGTATCATGATGTATTAACTTTCATGATACAGTAATAGGAATGAGGCTGTGAATGTTTTACACATTTTTAAAAATTCCCAAATTATATTATTTTATTTTACCTGTTTGGCAACGGTCTGTTTGGTGGTACAGAATTTAGACACTTCACCATTAAACCTAACCTTATTCTATGAACTATTGCGTATGTTTTATGGTCATGATCAGTTAACTTTATGGAATGTATTAAATAATGATTGAATAACAGAGATTCAGTATCAAGACAGTATGTTGAATCAGTGTAGTCTAAGAAAAGTTATTTTAATCCACAAACTGTTTGTACTGTTTTAATGTAGCCCTCCTGTTTGCATGTGCTCAATCAGGTCCTGTTTAAATCACTCTGCTCTGCCCTTATAGATCCATGGACATTCCTGTCCTGGTCGGCGACCTGAAGTTGGTGATAAATGAGCCCAAACGCCTTCCGCTGTTTGATGCCATCAGACCCCTGATTCCTCTGAAGCACCAGGTGCAGTATGACCAGCTCACGCCCAAGAGATCCAGGTGAGAGAGGAAACCAGGAACATAGAAGATAATGAGGCGTTAAAAAGGGGCTAATAGATGCTTCTGAGAAGTATGGAAATGTTTCTGTGCATGAATAGCAGAGCAATAAAGACACAGAGAAAGAAGACATTGGAAATGAGAGGAGGAGGTAGAATGACAGCACAACTCTCATCTCCAAAGAGAATCATTGTTTTCTCTCATGCTCAGTCAGACGTGGCAAAGGAACAGCGTTATGAGCACAGAGAGAGGAGTGCTATTCAACCGTGTCTAATGCACAGCACTAATAGGGCCACAGTGAACTGGATTCTGTTTCCTCTCATTGTATCTTTTGTCTTTCTTAGATAAAAGAGGAAAAAATAATACAAATATATTTTATTATGTACATCTGGGTTATTATAGTTAACTAAATAATGAAACTGAAAGGTATTTAAATACCTTTGAAAAAAAATCAAATATATTGTTTTTAAATACATTTAATCTTAGTATTTTTGTATTTTCAAAATACATAAAATACTTTTTGCCTATAAACCTCTTTATTAGACTGCTGGTTTCCTGTATCAACTAGCTTAAACATGCCACTTTCATGCATGTGAGCAACAGCTGTATGATGAAATCCATATAATGAAATTGTCTGGATTCCTGTAAGGAAATAAGGATTAATACTGCCTACATGTGCCATCAAAATGTCCCATTTCCAATTTCAGAAATCCTGATTACAAGCATGTCGCATTCACGTGCTTTGCTGTTGGAAAGAATAGGAATTGTGGAGGACGCCAGGTTTCCTGGGAAAATCTTATTAAAGCCAAAATCATAGATATTTAAGATATTTAATTTAGAATAAAATGTAGCATCCCATTTGTTGACAACTATATCATCATTCACAGTGCTATCTTTACAGTTAGCTTGTAGATGATTCTGGATTTTCAGTTAAATACATGCTATTTTGCTGTGTATAAACCATACAAAATGCTTGAAATGGTTGCATTACTATGTGCATGACTTTAACACATGGTGATCTTGCTTTTGTGGGGGAAAAAAAACTAGCAAGGGGAACACAGCATTAGCACTAAATGGTTCCTGCTGGTTTCTCACCTAATTCTTCTAATTATTTTGCAGTTAACATGCCTTTTCTTCTCCACCTGTCTTTTCTGACCGTGCTGACCCAATGAGCATTTCGCTGCCCAATGGTCATGCCTTAACTTTGCTAATTCTATTATTGCATTAGTATTGCATCCTTCTCATGAGCATTTAATATTTTTTTCAATCTCTTTTTTGGCACATTATATCTGTAAAATAAAACCTGCCTAATAATTCTGCACACCTGAAATAAGGAGTTTTTGACTTTCAGCCTTCATGGACAATTATATATCACTTATAAATGATTAAATACAAAATCAATAGTAGTTATTAAGATTGATGTGGTTTGGAATTGGTAAAATGTTCTTGGAAAAAAAAATATGACCAGAATATCAACTTGCCTAATAATTCTGCACACACTGTATAACCATAACAGCAAAAATAAAATGATGAATGATAAAAACATTGACAACCAAATCATTTAAATCATTTCTGCTTTAAAGAGCTTGAGCATTTAAAGTGACAGATGACACAACTGTATACTTAGAATACACTAATATAGTTACCTTTATAATCATCGTTCTTGGTGTAAACAGGCCTTAATAGTGTTACTTCACTGGATGGCCAATTTCAAATGTATTTTGTGTATTTTCAAAATACAAGATACTGTATTTGTATTTAAATACATTTTCCCACACAGTATTTTGTATTTGTATTTAAATAAATTTTTCCACACAGTATTTTGTATTCTATTTTAAATACATTTTGATGTATTTGTGCCCATCTCTGGCAGGAAGTTGAAGGAAGTTCGTCTGGATCGCACACATCCTGAGGGTCTGGGTTTGAGTGTTCGAGGTGGGCTGGAGTTCAGCTGTGGCCTCTTCATATCACAGATAGTCAAAGATGGACAGGCAGGAAATGTCGGCCTGCAGGTAAGTTGTTGTTGTTGTTGTTATAACTCAAATGTATATAAAATGCATTGCTTTCACTGTTTCAGCAAATAATGTCGCATGTACCACGTTTGTGTTGTTGCTACGTTGAAAATGTTGACCCAAAGTACACACTATCTTGTCTTAAATTAAATATCTGACAACAGATAATGTTAAACATTCAAAAAGATGAGTGTTATTTACAAGGGCTGCACTGAAAACATGACAAGTGCGTCTTTTCTCGACTAGGGGGCGCAATAAGCCTTCCTAAATTCTTCCCGTCCTCTGATTCCAAACACACTTTACTTGTCCATTACTGTAGTGAAGTGAAGTGAAGTGACATACGGCCAAGTATGACTTCGTGCTCTGCATTTAACCCGTCCAAAGTGCACACACACAGCAGTGAACACACACACACCGTGAACACACACCCGGAGCAGTGGGCAGCCATTTATGCTGCGGCGTCCGGGGAGCAGTTGGGGGTTCGGTGCCTTGCTCAAGGGCTCGTGGTATTGAGGGTGGAGAGAGCGCTGGACATTCACTCCCCCCACCTACAATCCCTGCCGGCCCGAGACTCGAACCCACAACCTTTGGATTACGAGTCTGACTCTCTAACCATTAGGCCACAACTTCCCCAAAATAGTAATCCTTATGATTAATGTTTGTTCTGCAGATAAAGTCAAAGAATTTTAATGCGGCCCTTGTGTTTCGAGTGCAAAATGTGTCTATTCTGGCTGTTATTAAATTGTTACTGGTAGTTTTAGTACTCTACAGCATGATTTCACCATCCAGCTAGGTTCTGTACAATCACCCCATCAACTTGGGTCAGAAATCTTGGTGTTAATCTTTGATGACCAGCTGACCTTCAAAGACCACGTTGCAAAGACTGCTCGATCTTGCAGGTTTGCATTGCACAACATCCGAAAGATCAGGCCCTTCCTAACGGAGCATGCTGCACAACTTCTTGTCCAGGCCCTTGTCATTTCTAGGCTGGACTACTGCAATGCTCTTCTGGCTGGACTTCCATCAAGCACAATCAAACCTCTAAATGATTCATAATGCAGCAGCAGGACTGGTCTTCAATGAGTCCAAAAGTGCCCATGTGACACCTATCTTTATCTTCTTGCACTGGCTACCGGTTGCGGCTCACATCAAGTTCCCTTCCACTCATTACTACGAATCTACATCCTCTCCAGAAGTCTGAGATCCACTAATGAGCGACAACTCGTGGTACCATCACAGAGAGGGACAAAATCACTTTCCAGAACATTTTCGTTCACTGTTCCTAGCTGGTGGAATGATCTTCCCACCCCTATCAGAAATGCTGAATCCCTGACAATTTTCAAGCGAAAATCTCTTTCGACACTATTTGACTTCATCCTAAATAAAAAACAAACAAACATTGTCTTTCTCTTTATTTATTCCTTCCTTTCTAGCATGTACTTATTTGAACAATGCCTGAAACTTGGTATTATGAGCACTTCCTGTATCTGTTTGCCTCTGAAGAATCGCTTTATGTGTCCCCCAATTGTAAATCACTTTGGATAAAAGCATCTGCAAAATGACTAAATGTAATGTATATGTACAACATTTTTATTAAAATGATAAATTACATATTTTACACATTTTATATGAATGTGGTTTGCTGTGTTTTCTTAAGGTTGGCGATGAGATTGTGCGTATTAATGGCTACTCCATCTCCTCCTGCATTCATGAGGAGGTCATCAATCTCATTAAGACCAAGAAGATTGTGTCTCTGAAAGTCCGCCGTAAGATTTTTCAGTTTCATATTGTCATTTGCAGAGCTGAATTTATTAATTAGAGCAAAAATGAACTGGCTCTAATTCCACTGGGCTTAATCAATTGATTTAGCTCTTAATTGCAGTGATTTAATCACCGTTGAACAGTTCATTTGGAAACTGTGTCTTCCTTCAGAGAATTAATTATTGGGATTGTGTTAGCCAAATATATTAATTATTCATTATTTATCTATGTTTTTCAATTATTCCCATTGTGACACTCTCTTCACAGACGTGGGAATGATTCCTGCCAAGAGGTAATTTAGTGTTATTAGTCACTTGAAGTATACAGTATTCTCTGATATGTGGAAAAACTTTTATTAATGTTCTCTCTTTCCATAATGATATTGCTAAATTATAAATTTGCTATAATCAGCTCCTCTGAAGACCCTCTGAAGTGGCAGTTTGTGGATCAGTTTGTGTCTGAATCAGGGGTAAGATTTTCCTTCTTGCAGCATCCTATTTTAAAGCAGCTCAAGTTTTTTTTTTTTTTATTTCATCCTGTTTTTATTGTCTCATCTCAGGAGAAAAAGACTAGTATGGCCGGGTTGACTTCAGTTGGAGGGAAAGAAATCAAGGAAAAGAAAGTTTTCCTTAGTTTGGTGGGCACCAAAGGCATGGGAATCAGGTAAGAGAGAGATTGGTTTACTCTAACCTTAAACACCACTACAGCACACAGATTAACTTCATTGAAAACTATTAATAAAACCCTTTATTTATTGGAATTATGCCCCCAAATATGAAAAATGTGATGAAGTATACACTGCATTTGTATTTGTACTGAAATGCTTTTGTGTTTCTTGTGTCTTCACAAAAGCCTACGTTGAATCATACTTCTGTTAGTTTAACATTGTTGTGACAAAGAACGATTTCCTAAATATGTATTTTGACTGTCCATTATAGCATATCTAGTGGACCAACACAGAAACCAGGCATCTATGTGAGCAATGTGAAGCCGGGTTCAGTCTCAGCTGAAGTGGGCTTACAGGTCATTTCATTTATGTCCCAGATGGAACTGCATTAACAGATCATTACTGTTTGATTTTAGCATAGTAACTCTCTATTATGTGTGTGATTGTGTGGTTGTAGGTTGGTGACCAGATTGTGGAGGTCAATGGGGTGGATTTCACCAACCTCAGTCATCAAGAAGTGAGCAGGATCTTGCTGAAAATGTCAAACAGTTAATTAAGAACCTCTTTGCATTCAAATTGGTAACCGTGTCGGCTAATGTGTTTTTTTTTTAGGCAGTGCGAGTGTTAAAGAGCAGCAGGAGTCTAACCATCACTGTCCTCACTGGAGCTGTAAGTTCACTGAGAGCCCACTAATATATTTCTGCCATCAGAACATCTCAAAGACCCACTGCAATGCTTGTATCACTCCTTGAGTGGCTGTATGGAAAATAAAACCATTTGCTTAGTATAAAGCGGTTTTAACTGACAGCTGTATATGAGGGCAATACATTGAGGAGATAATGTTTGTATTGTACTGTAAACATCTTCATTTTTTATTGGTGTCTTTGTCTTTAACTCGTAATTTTTCACTTTAGAGATGTAATAATGTAGGAGTTTCACAACATAAGCTTTTTTGCTTCATGTCTGTGATCTGTAGAAGATGTATTGTCCACATATTTCTGTGAAAGTATTGATTTTTCTACTGTATGTTTCAGGGAAGAGAGCTGTTTATAACGGATGAGGAGCGGCTGGCAGCTGAATCTCATCGTGAGCTTGAAAGACAAGAGCTAATGCATCAGAAGAGAGTGGCATTAGAGACCAACAAAATCATCAAAGAACAGCAGGAGAAAGAGCGCCAGTCAGTAAAAAAAAAAACATACACAAGCAGTTAAACCTACTTTACATTGATTCATGATTTCTTAAAATGTAACTTTTATTATAAAAATATTGGGTACCGTTCTCTTGTGGTTGAAACTAAAATAAATATCCACTTTATAATGGTTTTCATGATCATTAAAATACATCTTTACATTACATAATGTATCTATACGTACTTTTATGATGTTAGTTAACTTATGAATCATAACCACTTATGAAAAGGTGACAGATAATAAACAAATCTGCATTAAATCTGCTTGAATATGTTATCAATTTTATTGTTTCAAATGTGCAATATTTTGCAGGAGGAAGATGGAGATATCACAGAAGACTGCAGAGGAAGAAGAACGCTATCACAAAGAGAAGGAGAGGTAATGTGTAATGTTGCCAAGCAAAAACATCTTCAAAGTAAATAGACATCAGAAGGCAAGAGTCGAGCAAATTGATGTTGATGAAATCATAGATGTGAGGAATGGAAGTACAGATTGTTCTATATGTATTATATTGTAGGTCTAGTTTTCACAGCCTATTGGTTTTGGTCCAGTGGAAATATGTTAAAATTAGGGCTGTCAATAGATTGCATTTTTTAATCGCGATTAATCGCACACTTTTTATGTGATTAATCGTGATTAATCGCACACTTATCATGAAATTAAGCATATACCATTTATCACGCTTAATATGTTAATTTTGTCATTATTTACTATATCCAGCAAAGTAAACCTAAAGATTGAAGGGCGATTCTCACAAAACTGTATTTTCTGCAAGTTTATTTCAAAATAAATTATGTTTTATTAACAAGGTTCGGGAGGAGCGCGTCAGATACTTAGCCTAATTAACACAGGAGGTTCCCACTCCTGTTAATCAATGTCCGGCTATAAATACAGCAGACATACCTCTGTTAACTCGACGGATAATCAGCATCCCTCCTCCACCCCTTCTCCACTCAAAGAAGGCATCACTAGCGTTCTCACCACACTATGGGGGGGGGGGGGGTACTCTGGGTTCGGGCCATTCCTGAGCCCAGAGCCCTTCCCTAGGACAGCACGCCAAA
Source organism: Barbus barbus (assembly GCF_936440315.1). Taxonomy (NCBI): domain Eukaryota; kingdom Metazoa; phylum Chordata; class Actinopteri; order Cypriniformes; family Cyprinidae; genus Barbus; species Barbus barbus. The sequence continues at coordinate 6,735,217 of NC_136726.1, read as the reverse complement.
TACGCATTACCTTACTCGTGCTAAATATATGTAAGTGTGAACTCGTGAAATTTTGATATATTTAAAAAACAAAAGGACACTTTTTGTAGCTCAAATAATAGAGCATGGCGCTAGCAACGCCAAATTCATGGGTTCGATTCCCAGGGAAAGCAAGAGCTGATAAAAATGTAAAAACTGTAACTTGAATGCAATGTAAGTCGCTTTGGATAAAAGCGTCTGCTAAATGCATAAATGTAAAATGTAAATGCACTTGGGAGACTCCAAAAGGACACCAAAGAAGTTCATATAATTGATACATGTGTGCACACTGACTAAACACAGCAACATACACAAGACAAATGTGTCTGTGCATGAATACAACATATGATCTGTGCGTCAAGAGCGCTCAAACACAGTGTATCAGACTACACGTGCTTACGACTCCTGTACATCACCGCAATCGTCTTTACCTTGATTGCAATTCTCAACCATCAAAATTCAAACATCAAAAGAAGCTGGTTTGCGTTATCCAGCCGAGAAAACGTAGTTTGCATATCATACAGTGGTGGGATGTATTAATGTTACGTTCAGTCTGTATTTCACACTGCGCGACGCACTCTCGCGCTCTTCAGAACAACAAGAGTAAAATCTTTCCGTGCCACCGGCAGCTGCCACTCGACCTGGCACGGCCATACGCGCATGGAACTCGACCTGTCACCGTTTAGAGGCAGTTGCCACCGCTATATGCGCCTGTCACCGGAATCAACGCGACTATACGCATCTGCCACTGGACTCCTCACGGTTAAACACGCTCGCCTTGTGACCCGTCACAGCTGTATAAGCCGGTCACAGGACTCATTACGGCTATATATAAATGCTCTGAATAATAAATCTTCTGTTTCGCATATGGCCGTGCCAGGTCGAGTGCCATGGGCATATAACAGTGACAGGTCGAATGCAGGTCAAAAAGATTTTACTCCCTCTCCAACAAGTGTTTTAATGCAAAACACACTTAAATTAATAATTCACTGAAAACACTACGTATCTATTCTCTCCGCCATCTCTTATGTAATCAGCCTGGTTTTTATGAGATTCCATTTGTGCCAAAAATTAATCGACTGCTTTGTGCTTTGTGCTATACATTTGTCTTTGTCTACAGTAATTGCCTACTATATTCAAGTTCAAGTTCAAGTTGAGCTTTATTGTCATTCCGCCACATGTCGGGACATACAGTGGAACGAAATGTCGTGCCTTGCAGGTGTTACGGTTGAGTATCCAAGGAAGGCCAGGAAGACAATGCAGATCCAAAGTAAATAGACTTTAATAACAGAAAGGAGACCAATCGTACCAATATCAAATACTTTTACTTACTTTTACTTTTGTCATTTAGCAGACGCTTTTGTCCAAAGCGACTTACAAATAAGAAAAAGTAACTAAAACTAAAAAGTTACAACTCTATAAATACTATATACCCACATATTAAGAAAATAAAGAAATTAAATAAAATTGACACATGCATATAACAACATTTCAATAATAAACATATAAATTTAAATTTTTTATAAAAAGCGATACTACTATCCCTTGCCGGTGTCCCTGCCCAACATATAACCCAACATAACCACAATAGGAACATAACTTTAAGACGAGACAGGGACAAAGACTAAACTGAATGCTTATATAGGAACTAGAACAAAGGAGCTAACTAGATAATTGATTAAACACAGGTGATGAGGATGATCGATAATTAACTAATGACTGGGAAAACCAAATATGGGCAACAGAAACCAAACCGTTACAGCAGGACCACGGTGCTACATAAATACAGACGTACAACAATGAAGTAAAAAAACACTATACACCTATACACAACTAACCTACTGACAGATTTTAACTATAAGTATACTATATATAAATATTTACCCTATACAAACTAAAAAAAAAAAAGATAAAAAATACAAACTATATGAATGCTTCACATAAATACTGTACATGTGCAAAGAGAAACATTTTGAGTCAAGCAGCTGGTTGGGGAACAGTGCAGGATGATTTGTAGTGCATGAGCATGTAAACATACATATATTGCTGAGTCTTTTGTGGGACTGTGTACACGCAGCAGTGTGTGTAAAGTGTCTAGTGCACATAGATGAGAGTGTGTTACTACAGGTGGTTTGTACAGGCCCACTCAGCTGTGTGTAGCACACTTCGAATTGCACAAAAAAGTTCCATACAGTTTTTTCTTTGGTGTGGTAAGGTTTGGGGTGGGGGGTGGTCCATGTTTCAGGAGGTAGGGGTTTGCATTGGGTTTCAGAGAGGGGGCGGGGTGGTTTGAGTTCAGGGCTCTCACAGCCTGGGGGAAAAAGCTGTTGAGCATTCTGGCGGAGCGGTCTCTGATGCTCCAATACCGTCTTCCTGATGGTAGAAGCTAGAAGAGAATGTGGGAGGGATGGGTGGAGTCCTTCACGATGCTGTTGGTTTTGCTGGAGCATTGTGTAAGGAAAATGTCCAGGATGGAGGGGAGAGGGGCACCAATGATCTTTGCAGCTGTGTTCACTGTCCGCTGGAGGGTCTTGCGGTCAGCAGCACTGCTGTTCCCGTACCAGACAGTGATGCAGCTGGTCAGCACACTCTCAATTGTGCCCCTGTAGAATGTGGTGAGGATGGGTGGAGGGAGACTTGCTCTTTTCAGCCGACGGAGAAAGTGTAGGCGCTGTTGTGCCTTTTTGGAGAGTGACATGGTGTTAGTGGTCCAGGTGAGATCCTCTGTGATGTTCACACCCAGGAATTTAGTGCTGCTGATTCTTTCCACAGTCGAGCTGTCGATGGTCAGTGGGGGGTGGTAAACGGAGTTTCTCCTGAAGTCCATCACAACCTCCTTTGTCTTCTCCACATTGAGGGACAGATTGTTAGTTCTACATGATTCAGCCAGCTGCGCCACTTCCTCTCTGTAGTACGTTTCATCGTTGTTGCTGATGAGACCTACCACTGTTGTGTCATCAGCAAACTTGATGATGTGGTTGGAGTTGAACTTGGCAGTGCAGTCGTGGGTCAGCAGTGTGAAGAGCAGCGGGCTGAGCATGCAGCCTTGTGGGGCACCTGTGCTCAGTGTGGTAGTGCTCGAGGTGTTGTGGCCGACACGGACTGACTGAGGTCTGCCGGTTATAAAGTCCAGGATCCAACTACAAAGGGAGTTGTTAAGGCCCAGCAGGTTTAGTTTATTTATGAGCTGTTGTGGGATTATTATGTTGAATGTCAAGCTGAAGTCAATGAACAGCATTCTAACATAGGAGTCTTTATTTTCTAGGTGGGTAAGAGCCAGGTGGAGGGTGGAGGAAATTGCATTGTCCGTAGAGCGGTTTGGGCGGTATGCAAACTGGAGCGGGTCGAGTGTGTTGGGTAGCCTGGTTTTGATGTTGTGCATGACTAGCCTCTCAAAGCACTTCATCATGATTGGAGTCAGTGCTATGGGACGGTAGTCATTTAGACAGGACACAGGTGATTTCTTTGGTACCGGTATGATTTTTGTGGATTTGAGACATGTGGGGACGACTGCCTGGCTCAGCGAGGTGTTGAAGATATCTGTAAGCACATCTGTCAGCTGTGCAGCACAGTCTCTCAGAACAAGACTTAGTCTGTCATCTTGTTCTGTCGTCTTGTTCTGTCGTCCAAACTGTCATCTTATTCTGTCGTCCTAATTATCGTCTTATTCAGTCGTCCTAATTGTTGTCTTATTCTGTCGTCCTAACTGTTGTCTTATTCTATCGTCATAACTGTCATCTTATTCTGTCGTCTTTACTGTTGTCCTAACTGTCATTCTAATTGTCGTCTTATTCTGTCGTCTTAACTGTCGTCTTGTTCTGTCGTCTTTACTGTCGTCTTATTCTGTCGTCCTAATTGTCGTCTTATTCTGTCATCCTAACTGAAAAAGAAACTTTTCATGAAAACCTTTTCATTTTTTTGAAAATGGCCCGGTTCACCCTGACGCAAATGCGTCCATGATGCCACGCATGAGGCGGAATTAGAGGTTTCAGCCTGAAGGGGTCTCATCTTGAGAAGGCCCAACCAAAGAACTGGCGATGCAGAGACCATGAGGCCCAGCATCCTTTGAAACGATTTGAGTTGGTAGGAGGCTCCAATCTTGAAGGAAGCCGCGAGCTGCCATATGGCCAGAACGCAATCTAGTGTTTTGCTAGCCTTTTGCCATCATACGGGCGGAGTCGAAAACCTTCCCCAGGAACAAAGTTCGTTGGCTGGGGGACAGGGAGCTCTTGGCTAAATTGATCCTGAGTCCCAAGTTCTCCAAGTGACTGAGGAGGAGGGACCTGTGGGCTACCAGCTCTGCCTCCGACTGCGCCAGAATGAGCCAGTCGTCGAGGTAATTCAGGACACGGATTCCCATCTGTCTCAGAGGGAAGAGAGCCGTGTCTATGCACTTCGTAAAAGTGTGGGGAGCTAGAGCCAGCCTAAAGGGCAGGACCGTGTATTGATAAGTCACTCCCTCGAAGGCGAATCTCAAGAATCGTCTGTGATGGGGGGCTATCTGGATGTGAAAGTAAGCGTCTTTCAGATCCAGCGAAAAGAACCAGTCCTCTGGGTGAATTTGCGAGAGAATCTGTTTCAATGTAGTCATTCTGAACGGCCGTCTCATGAGGGCGCGGTTCAGACATCTGAGATCGAGGATGGGCCGGAGGCCGCCATCCTTTTTGGGGATGAGGAAGTAACGGCTGTAGAAGCCTGACTTGCTCTGAACTGGGGGAACTATTTCTATAGCTCCTTTCGCCAGCAAATTCTCTACCTCAGCTCGCAGAACGTGAGCGTTGCTGCTCCGCACTATGGTGGAGACCCTGCCGCTGTACCGCGGGGGTCTTCGAGCGAATTGAAGTGTATAACCTCTTTCTGTAATCCCCAGAACCCACTGTGACACTCCGGGGAAGGCCCACCAGGCCTCGGCCCGTGTGGCAAGGGGTTGGATTAGTTCAGGTGGTGAGTTGACTTGTGGGAACTCGACACACTCGGTAATTGGAAGAGGAAATTTGCTCTCTTTTTGAAAATGTTTGTTTTTTGTTTTTCTCGCTATAACAGCGGCTGTATGTGGAGGCACTTTTGGAAAGGGCACCCAGAACTGAACGGGGTGCTTGAAGGCATAACAGAGGGCGTTTTGGAGTTGGTCCAGCCTCTGCGAGACCTTGCCCCCTCGTCTTCTTTCCTATCGGATCAGGACGATGCCGAAGGCGCAAGGTCCAAGGTCAGCTTGGGCCGGGGTCCCTGACGTTTTGGATAGGGGTAGCGTTTGGCCGAGCGGGAGCGCTGCCGAGGCTCAGGCTTCTTTGTAGGCTGAGCGGGCGACGGCGCAGGTTTAGCTGGCTGTTGCGCTGGAGCAGTCTTGGGGCGACTTGCGGCCGTTGCAGAGCCAGACCGTTTAGGCAGGAAGTGTTGCTTAGCCTGGGATGACTTCTGAGCCGCGGTGAATCGCTCTACAAAGCCCTCGACGGCAGGTCCAAAGAGCCCCACAGGGGAGACCGGTGCGTCGAGGAAGGAGACCTTGTCAGCCTCCTTAATTTCAATGAGGTTTAGCCATAAGTGGCATTCCAACACCACTAAGTTGGCCATTGAGCTCCCAATGGACTGTGCTGTAGCTTTGGTAGCTCTTAAAGCCAGGTCGGTGGCACTGCGCAGTTCCTTGAAAACTGCGGGATCAGGCCCGAACTCGTCCATGGTCCGGAGGAGTTTGGCTTGAAAGACCTGTATCACAGCCATGGAGTGAAGCGTTGAGGCGGCCTGCCCGGCGGAGGAGTATGTTCGTCCGGCGAGGGCGGAAGTCATCCTGCAAGGCTTGGAGGGATGAGCAGCCTTTGCTTTCCATCCTCCGGCGTAGACCACTCCAAACCCAGCTCGTCAACAGCCTTAGAGATGATGCGGAAGATCTCGGCATCCATCCCTGGCTTTGCTTCACTGGGTTCGGCAGACGAGGAGGGGGCGGGGTCGATGGTAGAGCCCGATATATCCTCCGCGTTCAACGCTATTAGAGACATGCTGTCATCTAATAGCTCGTCCTCAACAGCACCGAACGAGATCACATCACTCGCACCAACCGAGGGATGCTGATCCTCTCCGAATCCTCTCTGCATAGCGGGGGCGAGGCACGCGGGGTCTGAGCCGGCTTGAGCTCGCTCGCCGCTGAGTGCTTAAGCCCTTTACCCCACTGTTTTTTCCCCACAAGTCCCTGGGAGGAAGAAAACGGGAGGGCGCGAGGGGCGGAGTCGCTCTCTGAAAAGAAAGCGATCCGAGCGCGCAGAGTCATGAGACTCATGTTCATGCAATATGAACATTCCATCTCGCTCAGAGCGGCTTCTGCGTGTGATTTACCCAAGCAGGAAACACACTCTGAGTGGCCGTCGGCATCGTGCAGAGAAAGTCTGCACTAGATGCACTGATGGCGCGGCATTTGCAACAACGCCGCGATTGCTCTTTTAGAAGAAATTTGCGCTTCTTGAAGGCTCGCCGGATGGCAGCAGGGGACGAGCTGGCGTCTGCTTTGATCGCTGAAGCGGCTCGACGAAGCGGGCTGGATCAGCAAAGAGCAGGAAAAAAGGCAGCCTTCCAATCCGCAGCAAGGCGTTTCAACGGCGAGCGTCTGGAGTCCTGGATCAGCGAAGAAGTCGTCGCTGAAGGAGAATTGATCTGTTTTCCTATGGCGAAGCGCCTGCTTATATAGCCAGATGACCCCGCCTCTTTTGGCGGGCTCTGGCGGGCTTTGCCACCATAGGCTCGTGCAGTGCCGCTGACGAGCCATTGGTTCGTTTTTTATTACTGCACGAACCAATGGCCGTGCAGTCACACTGCGTGATTGAAAAAGTCTTCAGTCCTCGGAGAAAAAGGAGTTTTCCCCATAGCGTCTAGCGACACAGTACGAGTGAAGTATCGACAGGGAACTGTAATTTACCAATAGGTTTTTTCACGTTCCAAAGGTTGTAGTATGTTCCTAGATACAAGACTGACTTATTACATGTACGATTTTGCCAATACTTCCTGTCATATATGTACGGTACACAATTATTTTCATAAAAAATTACTGTAGTACAACCTTTGGAACATGAAAAAACAAAAACAAAAAAACAACTACTGATTAATTACTAGTGAGCAAAACTGACTAAATATAGTTACAGCCTTTGGAACATGACAAAACCTTCTTGGTGAATAACTGTAGTTTATAAAAAAAAATCTATTTGTGTACTGTACATACAGTAAGGGAGATACTGTCAAACTCTCACCTGTAGTAAGTCATTCTTGTAAATAAGAAGACACTACAACCTTTTTCTAAAAGTATCTGTGCACTGTACATACAGTAAAGGAGATATTGGAAAATCTCACCTGAAGTAAGTCAGTCTTGTATGGAGCCCTGAATGAGACATGGTGGTGGGAAAAATTCGGGCTGGGAGGAAAAAATATTTTTCAAATGTTTTGCGTTCCCTCGCAAAACTTTTGCGTTCCCTTGAGAAACTTTGTGTTCCCTCGCAAAACTTTTGTGTTCTCTTTCAAATATCTTTGCGTTCCCTTGCAAAACTTTTGCATTCTCTCGCAAAACCAGTTGAGTTCGGACAAACTTGCATTAATATGGTTATTAATATTAGCCTATTCATTTTATTAGTATTTATTATTATCGAATTTGGTCCTCCAGTGTCTGTTTTAATACATTAAGCCACATTAAGCGTTTTAGAAAGTCCCAAAACCATGCCTTGAACTAACCACTTACTGTATTTCTTTATACTTGAGTCCAAGTTCAAAATAAAAACTTTATGAGCCACTCCATTGTGAACATACCAGCTGTATGAACGTTTCATTAGCCTACCTTAAGTGTTTTCTGTGGGGAAGAAAAGACTTAACGTTCAGGATGTTGTGTTCATATTCTGAACATGCGTTCATATTCTGCTTTATTAATAGTAATATTAATTAAAAAAGGTTATTAATGTTAGCCTAATAATTTTTATCAGGATTTATTATTATCGAATTTAGTCCGCCAATGTCACTGTTTTAATACATTAAGCGTTTTAGAATGTCCCAAAACCGTGCCTTGAACTAAGCACTGACTGTATTACTTTATTGAGTCCAAGTTCAAAATAAAACTCTATGAACCGCACCATTGGCAACATACGAGCTGTAACCACAGGAAGAGTTTGTCAGAACTCAACTGGTTTTGCGAGAGAACGCAAAAGTTTTGCGAGGGAACGCAAAGTTTCTCAAGGGAACGCAAAAGTTTTGCGAGAGAACGCAAAACATTTGAAAAATATTTTTTCCTCCCACCCCAAATTTTTTCCCCTCAGCCTGAATTTTTCCCACCACCATGTCCCATAAAGGGCTCCGTAGTCTTGTAATTAAGAGTGTACTACAATCTTTGGAACATAACCCTTTTGATAAATTACAAAAAAAAAATTCTAAAAATATTTACTACACAAACAGTAAAGGAGATATTGGCAACATCGCACCTGTAGTAAACCAGTCTCATAACTAGGAATGTACTACAACCTTTGGAATATGAAAAAAAAACACTATTGGTAAATTACTATAATTTTTTCTAAAAATATTTGTGTTGTACATATAGTAAAGGAGGTATTGGCAAAATCTCACCTGTAGTAAGTCAGTCTGGTCACTAACAATATAATACAGCCTTTGTAACATAAAAAAAACATTTTGGGGAATTACAGTATTTTTTCTGAACATATTTGTGCACTGTACGTACAGTAAAGGAGATATGAGCAATATTTCACAAATCATAAGTCAGTCTTGTAACTGCAAATGTACTACAACCTTTATAACATGAAAACAATAACTTTGTGTACAGTAATTTGTATGAAAATAATTGTGTACTGTACATATATGATGGGAGGTATTGCCAAAATTTCACATGTCAGTCTTGTATCTAGGAACATACTACAACCTTTGGAACATAAAATAACCTATTGGTAAATTACAGGTTTTTTCCATAAAATATTTAAATTGATATTTAACAGTAAGGGAGATATTGGCAAACTCTTACCTGTATTAAGTTTTGTAACTAGGTACATACTACCTTTGTAACATGAAAAAGCCTTTTTGGTGAATTACAGCAGTTTGTTTCTAAATATATTTGTGCACTGTACGTCCATTGGTATTGGCAAAATTTAGCCTGTAATAAGTCAGTCCTCTACAACCTACAACCTTTGTAATATGAAGAAAAAAATACAGTAGCCTAATTTTTTTCATGAAAATATTTGTTTACTGTACAGACAGTAAGGGAGATGTTGGAAGTATATTGTCTAAGGTAAGATATTGGCAAACTAGATTTAGTCAGTTTGCCCACTAGGTATTTACTATAGTCCTGTATACATGAATTCTAATGAATAGTCAAATATGAAATGTGAAACTAACTTTACCGCGCTGAAGAAGATTATGATGACAGAACAAGACGGTACAAGTAAAGAAAACAGTAAAGACGACATTAAGGACGACATAATAAGATGACAGTTATGACGACAGTAAAGACAACAGAATAAGATAACAGTTAGGACAACAGAACAAGATGACAGTAAGGACAACATAATAAGAGGACAGTAAGGACGACAGAATAAGATGACTGTTAGGACGACAGAATAAGATGACAGTTAGGTCGACAGAATAAGATAACAGTTAGGATCGACAGAAAAAGATGACTGTTGGGACGACAGAACAAGACGACAGTTAGGATGACAGAACAAGATGACAGTTAGATCGACAGAATAAGACGACAGAACAAGATGACAGTAAGGATGACAGAATAAGGCGACAGAATAAGATGACAGTTAGGACGACAGAATAAGATGACAGTTAGGGACGACAGAATAAGATGACAGTTAGGACGACAGAACAGGACGACAGAACAGGACAACAGAATAAGATGACAGACAGTTAGGATAACAGAACAAGACGACAGAACAAAACTACAATAAGGACAACAATAAAAACGACAGAGAAAAAGCAGGCAGGATGACAGATTAAGACGACACCAAAAGACAACATACACGCCAACATATACTGATTTACCTGAACAAGTAAGCAATGACTGTAGACAAAGACAAATATATAGTGCAACACACAAAGCAGTCGACTCATTTTTGGCACAAATGTAACCCCATAGGTTTTCTTTACATTAGCCCCGTTTTGTACTTTCCTGGAGTTTAGCATCCTAAAATGATCTGATTGCAAACAGAGAAGCGAAATCGGGAAAAAAGGTTTAGAATAGAAATTGTGTTTCAGTAATTTTGCGTTAATTGCATTACATTATTTTAAAGCGTTAAGGGTTTTGAATTAATCACATTCGTTAACGCATTAACGATGACAGCCCTAGTTAAAATGTGTTGTATAATAAATATGACACTGAGAAAATTTAATTTTAACAAATTTTATTTATTGTTAAATGCAAAAGAGGTCAACTTCTTGACATTTTTGTTGTGTTTTGATGTTCATTCCAAATATATATCTCCTCAGAAATTATTTAGCAAACTTGTCAGGATAGATGTCCATTGAATGTATGTGTTGTCTGTCTCAGAATTGAAGCCGCAGAAACGAAGCACCACAAAGAGTGGGAAGAAGATTGGGGTTCCAAAGAAAAATCCAAATCTCCTTCCCCTTCTCCCTCACCCCCACCACCTGCACGTAATGCACCTTCACCCAAACCCAAAACCTCCAGTAAGTTGACAATACCTACAAAACCTCTCCAGTGCATGAACTTTGAACACCCTCAGTAGAACTACACTATTCTCTAAAGATCAAACAACATGTTACCCTTTCCCAAAAGGTACCCATAATGCACTTTGCATTAATGTTACTCCTTTCTCCTCTGCATGCACAGATGTGCATTTATGTTGGGAATGCATCATCTCTTTGTGTGATCTTTGTCTTTCTGTCTGATCTTTTGCCTTCTTGTTGTGCCTTGTTGATCAATTCCTGGTTCCATCAGCTGCTGAGTCCGATGAAGAAGAGACCGGAGAAGTAAGTAAATAATTCAGATGGCTTTACAGACAAAGACACCCTTTGACAAACTTACCATTTTCCAAGACCTTTCAACTGCGTGTAGTCTGTCTTCTTTGTTTTTTTGTTTGGTTGGATCTTTTGGTAGCTTTTAGATGGATGAATCTGCAGAATACACCATATCATGGTTGAGCATGGGACTTAATGTATCATTCTTGCTCTCTTAGCGTTCGGTTGGTTCTACCGGTACGAAGGAAAGTTGCCTACACTCAAAAAGGTACACTGTGTGTGCAAGCATGTTGTGCTGGTTTGGTGTGCTAGAACTATGGAATATGTTGTTAATCTTGGAGATATGCCCGAAGTTATGGTTTGCATGGAAGTTGGATTGACCTTGGTTCAAAGTCCACCAGGTGTTCTCAAATCACTTTGGATATTTAGAAAGGAAAAGAGACCAAAAAGAAGAAGATGTCCAAGACTGACACTCTCCCAGCTGAGAAAAAGAACAAGAAAGAGATGGAGTTTGAGCTGAAACTTGCAAAGGAGAAAGAAGAGATACTTGAACGGGAGAAGCAGATGAAAATCAGCAGACTTCTGCAAGAGGTACCAGAATTTTCCCAGTGAGGTTACAGTAGGGTTTTTTTATCAGATTGTACTCCTTGTTTAATTGTGTAATTGATTCAGTCTCCTTGGCACTTGACCTTTATTGGTCAAATGTACCCATGTGAAAAGCTGTACCCTTTCCAGTGGCAGTCCAACAAGTTCTCATTGGTATATCAAAGTTTCCATATTTGGGTGTGGCTTTACTAATTAAACTAGGTGTCAGAAACTGAGAGGGAAGATCTGGAAGAGTCGGAGAAGGTGCAGCATTGGGTGGAGAGGCTCTGTCAAACCAGATTAGAGCAAATCTCCTCAGTTGAAAATGATTCTCCAGAGGTAAAATCTATCCAGTTCCAATCCAAAATCCTGATGTGTGTTGGTCTTCTAGTCCATAGTTCAATTCAGTTCTAAGCAATTAAAATGTACCTTCAGATGTCTCCAACCCGTTCCCCCTCATCAACTGGTCCCACCAATCGGAGGTTCCCTGGAGGCTTGACCTTGGCCACTACTGATCTTGATGACATCAATTTAGATGATGTGGACCAGAGTCTAAGGCAACCTTTGAAAAGACTAGCCCCAACCCCACCTACATCCAACCAAGCTTCCCATCCCTTACCACTCCCTCCACCCTCTCCCCGTCTTTACCACACATCCAACTATCGCCCTCCATCTCCAAGAACACAGCTCCCAATGCAACCCAGTCCCAGACCAGCTCCTCAACGCCCACCTTCTCCACCAGCCACTAGGGTGCCCCCTTCCTCAATAGGTGGTAGCCGACATCCTCCTGCCACCCCGCTATTCTCCTCCAGGGGTCTGTTCTCATCTCAGCCACCTCCCCCGCCACCACCTCCTCCCCCTCCACCACCACCGCCTCCTCCTCCACCACCTCCTCCACCCCTGCACATGGAGGACAAGTACCATGCAGGGCCATCCAACTATACCCACTCGCCAAACTTGTCCGAACAGGGAAGCAGGTTTGGGGACAATGGTTACCGACAGAGAGGGGGCTTCCACTCCACCATTCCCAGTGATCTCTCACGCCCACCCAGCCCGAAGGCTGACTACAACTTGACGGTTAGTGTAGTTAATGCATTTGGCAGTGTGAGAATTGATTAAGTATGTCGTATAGGGGTGAGAATCTTTATTTCAATCCAATTTGATTCCAAAATTTATTCCATCACACATGAATATTGCTGTCTTCACTGAAGAACACTGCAATCTAACATTTTTTTTACCCACCTATTATGTTGTACAGACATGCATGCATGCCTTGAGTGTGGTGCTTTGCAGATGAGGTTAACAAGTATTAATTTCTTGTTAAAGTTATTTGTCAGGAAACTGATAATCATTTTGGGAAAAAAGCATGCTGTCATTCGGTTTGATGATCTTGAAAGGGTAGTGATTCCTATCACTGTTAGACTGTTGAATACTTTATCCTTGTGGCACAGGTGATGAGAAACACATCTCATGCTAGCAGGATATCCACCTCTAATAATCCACTGGTGAGTCCTCAGTTTGTAAATGGTACATGCTGCTCTGGGTCTTCTGCTCCATTTTTAGCACAAATCAGACTTGTCATGCTTGTGTAACATACAGTATGTAATGTCAGCTTAATGCAAACTAGCATCTCTTTGAAGAGGAAATATTGTCCAACAGCTCTCCATGCTTATATTAGGAGATTACTGTGGCACAACCAACAAGAAGTGCATTTCTAATTGAATATAGTTGGTACATATCTTATACACTCTCAAAAACTAGGGTACTGTCACTGAGGCGGTACCATTTCATAAGCTACCAATTGCTATATGAAAGGTTCCTAAAGTCTTGTGCTGTGTGGTGTAGATTGCGTGATTCTTGAAGTTAGATCATGCCCTGACCTTAAGATTGTGTCCCTTACTGCTAACCTCTACATAGCAAATTGCCCCCAGCCCTCCAAACCAGCGGAGACAGATAAACCCTGTCATGTCCAAACCCATCATGCTACCAAGTCAGACCTCACATAGACCCACACTTCGCTCTGAGACCATGGTGAGATGGCAAGTACCCATGTGTGTACGTGTGATGCATGCATAAGATACTCATTGGTTGGATTGCTGTTTGACTCACTGATTATAATGAGTTTTCAAACTCAAGAGGAATAAATAGATGCTGCTTTTACTGATTGCACTGATTAAGAAGGTGGAAGCAGAAGGACAGAAGGGGGGAGAGATGAAATGGAGATTTACCTCAATTTTTTAATCTGCGCACACAATGAGACTTTCAGCATTAAAATGTCTTTGATTGATCAACCAGACAGACCTAGACCTGCTCTCCCTTTCCTCCTCCAGAAAATCAGTCCTGCTCCATCACATCACAAAAGAAACTAATCGCTCTGCCCTGTCCTTGTGCCTCCTTAATTAAATGAAAGAGTTCTTGCCAATTATGTGGTTGTTTTAAAGGGGTAATAATAAGGGCAAGAAGGAAGACCTTTTTGCCTTAAGGTGTCTCTTCAGTCTTTATTTATTATTGTTAAATGTGTTTGCTGAGGCTCAGGGTTAGAGATTTGATCAAGATTACAGTGGGTTTTTGTTTTATTTTTATTTTTTAAATCACATGGACCCATTTCTCAATACTAAGGTCACCACATCTCACTGACCTCACTTCAAATGGTGAGCACAACAGACATCTATGTGGGCTAAACTGTGGACCATTTCCATTGCTTTGGGACAAAATACATTCAACTGCCAATTTTTTAATTACTTGAATTGTCAACCTTTGCTATTGTTATAGAAGCTTAACTTGATTTGTATGAAGTGTTTTGGTAGTTTTAGTGCATATTAGTTACGAAATGTACTGCTATGAAAGTTGGTAAGAACTATGTGAAGAGTTTTGAAAAAGTTACCAAAGTATTGAGAAATGTGTCCTAGTGATTATAAAAATACTGTAACTTTTGCTAAAGCCTAATAATCTGTCTTATTTGTTCACTCTTATCTAAATAACTATGTGTCCTTTCAAAGGATCCAATACTCTATCACCTCACCCTCTTCCCAGCTAACAAAAACGAGTTGTCAGAACGTTTTGCTTCCATTAACATTTACATTTATGCATTTAGCAGACGCTTTTATCCAAAGCGACTTACATTGCATTCAAGTTACAGTTTTTACATTTTTATCAGCTCTTGATAAAATTCTTTTAGCTCTTTTATCATTAAGTTATGAAAACGTTATTTCGGAATGTTTTGTACACATTGAAAACGTCTAGTTTTTTTTAATGTATTAAGAAAGTTTTTTTGTGGGGTTTCTGCAAACGTAACAGGAACATCCCATCCTACCATTTTGAAAACGTTATTACGGAATGTTTTGTACATGTTCAAACCGTCCAGTTTTTTTTAATGTTTGAGGAACATTCTAATCTACCATTGTCATAACATTATGAGAACCTTATATTTAAATGTTCTCTCTGTTTGAAACACCCATATTTTATGTTATGAGAACATTTTTTACTGATTATACAAACGTTATACAAACACGCAGCTAATGAGAATACTCGGATCCATACATAACGTTATGATAACATTATATTTCTAAAAACTTTTTATATCAACATTAGGAGGCGGTTTCTTAAATATGCTGTAAGAAAGTTTTATTTTAACATGATGAGAACAATCGTGTACAAAACACATCAAAATAATGCTCTGAGTATGTTGTTCTAAGACCGTTTTCTTTTAACGTTACAAGAACCTCAATCGTGTACAAATAACAATAAAAAAAACGTTCCGAGAGTGTTGTTCTAAAAACGTTTTCTCTTACCATTACGAGAACCTCAATCATGTACAAATAACATCAAAAGAACGCTCCGAGAATGTTGTTATAAGAATGTTTTCTCTTAACGTTACAAGAATGTAAATCAACGTTAACGTTGTTAGAACATCCTATAAACATCATTTTAAGAATTTTCTGTCCTAACCTTTAAATACCTTTAAAACAATGTTAATGAAAGTTGTGGGAACGTTCCCTGTTAGCTGGGTTTACTGCACTCTATGGAATGGGAAATCAGTGCAGTCGGTGTATTTGTAAAGCTCACAGACACCTGAATTCATAGATAATTTACCACGCTGAGGCAATCCTTTAATGGCATGTAACAAATGCAATTTTAGTGTGTGTGTGTTGTTGTGCTGTGTTTTTAAGAGCCAGTCATAATTATGTGTTTTCAGACCCCAGAGATGCTCAAACGGATGGTCACGTACAACACGTCCTTTAAATCCAACAAGAAACAAGTAACTGCCATCATTACTTAGTATTACAACCCCTCCTCTCTTTCAACACTCTGGTCCTTGAGTGAAGTCTCTGCTGTCTGAATGTGTAGGCCTATATTACATTTCTAACAATATTTCCCTGGAGGATATTGGTAAAATGTATCCTTGATGTAATTTAAAACTAGTTCCCTTTCAATACTCGCATTGCGTCAGTTGTTGATGCTTTGGGGAAACTCCATTTCTCTGAAATACTGAAGCTACGAAGAACATTTCCTTGCTGACTCCAAATACAAATAAGAATAAGTAGAAGCCTTCCAGCTCATCATGGAAGAGCCCCAGGAGCAGATTATGGCGCTAACTGCGGTCTCAGCTGAGTACAGCACAAGAGGATTCCCTGGTACTGTTTTCCCACAAGGACCAGCGCCCCTCGTCACGTGGTCTATACGGCATGACTTAGTGGTTCTGACCTTGTCAGCCTAAAACCTGACTCTTCTCGCCTTTAAGCAATCCTGCCCCAGTATGGGCTCTTGGCAGTTTATCTAGGGCCCTCATTCCTGACTGCCCATATACTGGGCTCGCAGGATGGGTTCTTCATTCTGCGCTTGTAGCATGGCGCTATTGGATTGAATTCCCCAAAGTGTCAACAACTGACGAAGTGCGAGTGAACTGTATTGAAAGGGAACCAAGATTATGTTAGTAACCAAGTAGTGTATATTTTATTCTATTCTGTTCTGGTAAATGTCTACTTCATTTCTAGTGTTAAACATTTATGTTATAAACATCTCTTTAAATACTCAAGGACATCAGGTGTATGATTGCAATATTGTGCTTATATCGGTTAAAACATTATATTCAACTTTCCATGATACTTAACTGGTCTCTCAGTCACACTTATATATGCAATCATGCAATCATACTAGTTTGCTGCAATCATACATGCTTTGAAAGCAGCCTTTGAGTGGATCTCATATGCACTGCACAAATGAGACTCCAACTGAAGGTTACATTTTAGATTGCCTATGAACCAAATGGAATCTCGGTGTGCATTTTCATATTTTATGAGGGAAAGCATGACCAGAAGTGTTTTTCCATGTTGTTGGTTCTGTGGGTGTTAAATCTTAATGGATTATTTGTCTTGATGGAATGTCAGTGGTTTGAGTGTGTAGTGAATGGAAAAAGCCTTTATATTGTACGTAAACATCATTGCAGATCCAGAACCAACTGGAAAGCTACCAATGGATCCAACAAAGCAAACACATCCTTTCACAGTGTTAATATGTTTACCATGTAATACAGTACTGTAGAAAAGTATGCTGTGTTGTACTGTTTCTAAGTAATTGAGTGATTTTAGCATTGATTTAGATTTATTTAATGATTATGCATTTTAAACACAGATCTGGCTTTGCCTTGAATAGTTTATTAAGAGTAAGTAGAAGCTGCCATTGATTAGATTAGAGGTGACATTTAACCAGACATATAGTGTTCATTTGTCTTTTATTTGAAAACAATGAGCACTAATTTGTTTCTGCTCAGTCCTCACTCCTCAGATTGCCACTCCACATTTTTTACAGACTATGCACACCACTGTTTGTTTTTGCTTTCTGTTTTACAGGGGTTTCAAAAATATGTGGATGATTTTGATCCATATTCCATGGTACTGTAACTCTTTACATTAAACATTTCTCTTTGTGTCCATTTGCCATTTTTACATTGTATAGCACAAATATTCAACACTCACTAAATGTTCCTCTGTGGAGTATTATTTTTTCACCACATTTGCTCAAACTTTTAACAGTTCATGGCTGAGGAGATAGCTGGCAGAGATGTACGACTTTTGAGAATTAAGAAGGTAATTTAGGAAGAACAGAAATGTGAGCAACATATGTCAATGGACAATACGAATTTAAAAATATATATATTCTATGGTATACACATTCTTTAGGAAGGGAAGCTTGATCTGGCCATAGAGGGAGGAATTGACTCCCCATTGGGAAAGATTGTGGTGTCGTCCATCTATGATGGAGGTGCGGCAGATAAACATGGTGAGTCATGCAAAAATAACGTATAATAGAAATTTGGGGCTTGGTTCTTTTGACTTTAAGGTTCTAGAAAACACCCCCAAAACCACAGCAACTGCTTAGAAGCACTCTAAAAAAATACCATGCAAAAATCTAGTTTAGCTCTCTACATTCATTAGTGATATTGATTATATTAACTTGAAACATTTAGTTGTGTTTTAAAATTACCTGCTTTGTTCAGTTTGTTACTGTTATTTTTTGTACGTTATCTCAGGTGGTGTCGTGTCAGGTGATGAGATCATGGCTGTGAATGGAAAGATCCTGACGGATGTGACTTTAGCTGAAGGACAAACCTCATTGGCTCAGGCCTGGAACAGTGGAGGGGTATGACTGTCATTACAATAAAACAACCTATCACTGTAAATCAGATGATCTGTCTCAACAGATTGCCCTGTGGTGAAGAAGGCCATACAGCTCATTGGAGCCAAATGGTTTGCAGTCTCTGCAGTGAATGGGTGCTGACAGAATGAGAGTGCAAACAGCTGATAAAAACATCACGATAATCTACAAGTAGTCCATACAATTTCAGTTCATTATTTAACATCTAATGAAGCAAAAAAACGTGTTTGTAAGAAACAAATCCAATATTAAGACATTTTAAACTTTAAACCGTTGCTTCTGGCTAAAAAACAAGTTAAGATACTAATATTAGTATTAGTAATATGTAACTTTATCATAGCCCATGTGCTCTTTCCTTGTTCTTCAAGATTTTACAGAAGAATCCACACACCTGGGTGACAGTTTGTGACTAATTTACTTTTTGAAGAATAGTATGAATTTGTAGATTTTCATACAATCTGTTTATGCCCCAGTGAGTTTTTGGTTTAGGGTTGGAGCTTCATGTTTAGTTTTTTGGTAAAATTGTATGAATTGACTACAAATTCACTAAAATGTAAAATAGTCACATATTCTCGCAAGATTGGGTTGGAAGAACAATGAAATGTAGTGATTTGCAGTATTATTTGACCGTCATCGATAACAAAGCTGCACAAAGATCTTATTATTTTTATTAGCGTTGACCTAGAAATGAATAATTTCAGAGTATAATGCCATGAATAGCACAATGTAGAATCTTTCTAAGGTCTTAATTGGACAATTAGATTAATTACCGTAATTTCGACATGACAAATGCTACAAAGTCAATTCTGCAGAATTATGTAAATTTTCCTACACATTTGTTACAGAAGTAGCACGTCTGTAGTTATGCATTAATTTTCACTATTAGAAAGTTAAAAGAGCATAAGCTGTTGCAAATGAGTATTGAGTCTAAGAATTTCTCTGGTTAATGTCTGCTATTTGTGTTCATATATTTTCTTATGTTTTTCTAGAAAATGTGAATCACAAGAAAGCACAAATGGTCACACATGCTATAATGCTTTCTTCAGCGAACATCATCAAATATAGATGAAGGCTTGAAGCAGAAATGCAGAAGAATGTAGCAAGAACATTGTGTCATTGTGCCTATCAAACATTAAAACCTTCATATGTGTGTGCTTGACATTTTTTCATGCATGTTCTCGCAGGACTGGATTGACCTAGTCATCGCAGTGTCTCCACCGAAGGAATATGAAGATGAAGTGTATGTATATATATAGGTTTTATACAAAGCAACCTGCTAATTTAAGTCTGTTTCCTTACTGTGTGCAACCTTGTTTTCTTCACCCCTCGTGTGGATGTGCAATACCAACCCTCTCTTAAATATGTCAGATTAATCTGATTTTCATATTTGTCACTCTTTTTGCAGGACATTCTTTTAAAAACTCACCATTGCATCAGTACAACGGACCACAGGGAGAATCAATAGCCATTTCTTAGTAGTAATTTTGCAAAAAGCAAAGAATTTAGTATTTTTGTTGTAAATGAAGCAAATGCAGTTATTCACATGATTTATAAATCATGTGAATCACTGCATTTTAGAAATTCTCTCCTTAGGCTATATTGTTGTAATTTGCAAAATAATAAACATGCATTAACAAAATATATATTTTTTTTCTTTGTTTTTAAGCCTTCTAATATGGTTTATCAATTGAGTTCTTCATTTCAAGCCATAAAAAGGAGATAATATTTTGTGATGACGACATCTTCAGCTGCCCTGATTGGCTTATTTTCACTTAAAACATCTCCAATACCTGTCAAATTATTATTATTAGTGGTCACTTCGTAACTGTCTTGTGTGATTGCCATCAGTCAAGGGCAGTAATAAGGTCCTTTCAATTCAATTCAGTCTCAACCACTTGTATTGTATTCAAGTGCATAACATAACCACTCTATAGTTTCTCACTTCTGGTCATTCACACTGACAGCAGAGTGCAGTGACAAACAACCTGCACTCATTCATTTTCAATGAGTGATTTCTGGCAACACAAACACTTGTAATGGTATTTGGCCAAGTCCAAATAATCACACAAAACGTGCACTCATTGTTACCATTTGAAACATTCCATTCAGGTTTCACTGCTAATCATAGCATTGAGTATGTGTTGCTGAAAGTCTCCAATGATATTTTACTTGCAGTTGATTCTGGTAAAAATGCTGTATTGGTGTTGCAAGACCTTACTACTGCCTTCGATACTGTTGGTCATAATATTCTTTTTTGGCATTTAGAACATTTGATCGATATTAAGGGTACTGCCTTAAGATGATTTAGTTCATATCTTTTTTCTTTTTTTTTGTATTTTTTTTTTGTTGTTGTTCATATCTTAAAGGTACTTTTCTGTTGGATTGTTTTTCTTATCCTCAGCACCTATTATTAATGGAGTACCTCAGGGCTCGGTTTTGGGCCCGCTTCTCTTTTTTTTAACTTATTTATATTACCATTTGGAAATGTTATTAGTAGGCACAATGGGTCTCATTCACTAATAAGTGCGTACGTTTTTCGTATTTATACGCACATTTGAACATCTCACGAAAACTTTCCGCCTAATTCACAACCCGTGCGTACGCACACGAGCTTGTTCTTAAACTCGTTCTTCTGTTTGTGAATCTGGAGTCTTCTAAAAGAGCGCCCGCGTGCACGAGGTTAGTGATTAGCATAATACACGCCCAAACCAGCTCCATATAAGGGCTTTCTGCAAAACGGCACTCGTCTAGAGAAAGACAATTATGGCACCGAAACAAAAGACAAAGAAAAATAACTTTAACGATAATGAACGTGAGGTTTTGCTGTCGGAGGTGGAAGCCAGAAAAAATGTGTTATTTAAAAGCAACTGAACAGCCATTCCTCACTCTCAGCAAACATATATGTGCGCCAGAGCCGGCGCCAGGGCACCTCCATCGGGGTAGGGGGGGGGCCACAAATCACATTGTGTGTGTGTGTGTGTGTGTGTGTGGGGGGTGTATTCGTGAAGAGCGTGCAATCTGTGATCGCGTGCAGTTGCTGATGCTCGCTAAGGCGGTTAATTACTTTCTTATATGTTTTATCGGTACTTTCGCTTTCAAAATCGATCACGTTCAGCAAGGAGGGGAGAGGATGGAAAGTGGGGAGGCACAGTAACCCCCCTTGGCGCCGGCCCTGCTGTGCGCTCTCTAAAGACGCGCTCTCTCCTTCGAGCACGCGCCACAATGTCTTCAAGCAGTACCAAATGTGCCATGCCTCCAAACACAAGGTGAGAAACAATAATCACCGTTTATATAAGCATAGATCAGGTGATTTGTTGTTTGGACCTCTAATTTTATATATATAGGTGATTTGTTGTTTGGACCTCTAATTTTATATATATATATATATATATATAAAATTAGAGGTCCAAACAACAAATCACCTGATCTCCTGATCTGATCTATCTATTTATATAATTGGACCTCTAATTATACTTTATTATCAATTTTAACGTCTAGTTACTTTTCAGCCACCCTGTACATAACATATCTAATTATATGTGGGGTTCTTTATACATGCTTATAAAGCCCATGGCATACATGATTATTGCGTACGTGTGGTATAAGTTGTTCTTGAATTTTTTCGTACATTTAGAATAAATTTTAGTACGAAAGTTTTTGATGAATCAGCATTTATTTGTGAAAACGTCCGTACGCATAATTCGTGCGTACGCATGTTTAGTGAATGAGACCCATTGTTTCTTTTAATTTTCATGCTGATGATATTTATTTGCTGTTAAAATCTAGCATCTCAATTCAACGTTTGTCTCGACCTTCAACCTTTTTTCTCAAGGACAATAAGAAATGGTTGTCAAATTCTCCAACTTGAAGAAAAAACTGAAATAATTTTCGGTCCCCCAAAATTGAGCGGAGATCTTATCAGGGAGTTTTGTAATCATTTTCCTTGGAGAAGGTTATTCACACATTTATTAAATTGTGTTTAGACTACTGTAATTCATTGTATTTGGGTCTTCCTCATGCATCCCTTGTTTGCCTCCAGATGCTTCAGAATGTAACTGCAAGGCTATTGACCAGGGCAAAGAAATATGGCCGTGCCACCTATAGTATATCACTACATTGGTTCCCGGTCCATTTTAGGATTCAATTTAAGATTTTGTTGTTTGTTTTTTAAGCTAATAATCAAGATCATCTGGTATGTTAATAATCAAGATCATCTGGTACGTCTTTTCTGTATGTCCCTCTTTCTCTATTAAAAAACTAAGGGTGATAGTCCCTTTTCAGTTGCCGCCCCATCTATGGAATCAGTTGCCACTTGACATTCACCTTGCATCTTCTGTTACCATTTTAAGAATAGGCTGAAAGCGTATATTTATTCCCAGGGACTTTAAATTGTCCTATTGTTTTTATTATTTTGTATTTTATTTTTATATTTATTTCATTTCTGTCAGGAACACTATCGTCAAAGATGACCGTGCCAGTGGCAACCAGTGTTGGGAAAATTACTTAGGAAATGTAATAGGTTACAGATTACAAGTTAATTAATTTAAAATTTAATAGTAGTGTAACCTTTTCAATTACTTTATTAATGTAACTGATTACTTTTTTACATTTCTAATGAATGTTTTTAACTTTTAATCATTTTCAAACATTTCTACACCATAACAATAGTTTACTGAAATTGTTTTTGAAACCAAATCTCCGCGTAACTACAGGAAACATTGCATCTAACATTGCATTGGGGGAAAAAAAAAACAGTTAATTAAAAAAAATATAAAAATAAAAGTATATCAACCCAAACACGGTTATCTAATAAGCATGTGTCCTATTCTGTGTACTAAACTCTTGAAATATTGGTGTCTTTTTGAAACATTAGTGTCTGTTTGTATATGATATGATAGTTTTCTCAAAAGAAATTGTAAAATGCTCATGAAGTGACTCGGAGCAGAGATTATGTTTATGTGTTCATGCAGGCAACTCATATATATTGAGGTGGTAGAGACTGAAAAAAAAAAAACACAGAGAGTGATACACACGCACACTACGGTAGGCCTATGTGTAGTAAATTAAATCGTGCCATTAATTTCCACGAGGGAAGGACTGGGGAATAAATTCAGGCTCGGAAATCTCACACTCATCCCAGTAGCCCCTCAATACAGAACAAAACAAAGATCCAGAGGGTGGGGATGGAGATGGTAGGTTTAGGGGGTGGAGATGGGTGGGTTTAGGGATCAGGGGGTGGAGAAGTGTAGGTTTAGGTATATGTAAGGTGGGAGGAGTTGGATCTGGATCCAATCTCGCCCCCTGGAACTTGTGTTCTGCAGTGAGGACCAATTTACTCATCCAGGCTATCCCATACACCCACAACATAATCTGAAACACGGATGACCCTATTTTTTGTATGGCCATCACAGAAAAAAGGTTTAAATCCTTAGGATAGGGACATGCAAAATAATTATAAGTTCTCTCCTGAACTGCACCTTCACTTCCATTTTACTTTTCATTCTCTTTATTTTGCCCTGACATCTCTATAGCAGCTTTTCCACCAAAATTACTTTGAATAATTTGTCCCAGAAACTTTTTCCCCGCAGATCTGTCACTGTCTGTGTTTCCATCACGCCCTATGTACCGTGAAGATTAGGCTAGTCTGGTGATGGTCTGCACACGTTTCTCAATACCAAGTAGGCCTACGCAAATGTTGGACTTGCGAGCTCGGTAGTTCGGTCTTCATGAGTTCAACTTGGGAGTGTGAACTCCCGCGGATGGCACAATGCAAATCCGGTAATTCTGCAAATGAAACAGCAGTGTACTTGAAAACGTCAGTCAGCTTGACTTGAAATACATAGGCTGTATCCGAAATCGCCCCCTATACCCTCAAATAGTGCACTATTTGAGGCGACAGCCATTTTAAGTGGTGTTCGAAACCATAGTGGATGTTCTCGAGTGCACTCATTCAATCCCACAATGCACCGCAAAAACGAGTGTACAAGCGATGTACACTCAACGGCTAGAGAATCCCCAGAATGCACTGAGAGAGTTGCGCGCTGAATGAATTCCCGCGTCTCACCAGAAGATGGCGCCCACAGCTGAATCATCCATCCATTAATTTTAAAAGCGCTCGTCCACGGCATAATACAACAGAGGTACAAATTAATTGTAAATTGACTATTAGGGTTTATACATAATTTCCGTGACTGAGTTCTAGATAAATCCTTCAATCTTACTATTGGAGCTGCCCGTATCAAATTATTATTTAACAGGAAGCAAACTATGCAAAAGCGGCAGTCCTTCCAGTGCACTTAGTGTCCGAATTCACTCATACTGTATGTGTGTGTAGGAGTCGGTGTGATGAGTGTTATAAAAAAATTGCACATTCAGTCAGTGTTAATTTTATTTTCTGGTGCATTTACCGCCACCAGCTGGACTGGAGTGTGAAGCACTGATAAGCACTATTAATAATAATAAATAATAAAATAATAACAAAAATAAAATAAAAAATAACAAAAATAAAAAACACCTAACTTCTCCTGATTAGTCCTATTTCTTAATATATCTTATAATAGCACCATATATTTGACCTTGTTCGGCATGCTTTTTCAAAAAGCTTGTCAAATTAAATGATTGAGTTTTAACCTTTCTTTTTTATATTTTTTTACATTTTATTAAAACAGTTTCAATTGTTTCTGCCTGATTACAATAAATACATTGACCTGTTTCATGTTTTCCTATGTTTAACAGAGATTGGTTTAAACTCCTATGCCCTATTCGGATGTGAGAAATAATTGTATCTTCTTTCCTATTCCCAAAAACACTTCTTCCATTTCCTACTTACTGTGGAATATTATACATATGTCTGCCTTTGCTATCACAGTTCCATACTTTTTGCCATTCATTGTATATGTATTCTTTAATTTTACCTTTAACCTGTTAGCCATCACCCCCCATTTGGGGCCTCACAGGTAAAAATAACATACCTAAATTAAAATGGTAACATTTCCTGACGAAGTGAGCTACACAAACAAATTAGGTATCTTTGGAAAGAAGATACTCTTGGCTTTACTATCTATCATCCAGAGTTGATAATGCTCAAAAAGATAAAAAGTTATAGACACTGATGTGCATTAAAAAATATTTTCCCACACTGAATGTTTTTTTTTTATTTCATATACAAATACATGAAATAAGTCCTGGAGCAATCCAGAAAAGTAATGGGTTGAAAGCCACGTGTCTCATGAGTTTATATTTCAAATTTGAAGACAATACCATGAAAAATGAGATTCCTGCAATATTTTCTCTGAAAATATTTATAGTCCCGCCAGCCCCCCTGTTTGAGGAAAAATAACCACCAAATGTATTGCGTCCATACATATGATAATCATGCAGATACGGCCACATTCCTCACACAATACACACACATATAAAAAATGTTGAAGAAAAAAAAAAAAAAATTTTATGGAAAAGCAGATCGCTAAGTTACGCCCCGCTCAGATAACAGCTGCGTCACAGCATGCGTCATCGCTGCCTGGAGAGAGCGCCAAATTCAAATAAACTATATTCCGCTTTTCTGAGACTTTTTTTCCGTGGATGATCTCATTCTGTTTGTAAAACTGTATGCTACAGCACCGTGTTGTTTTTTACCACCAAGACGCTGTTTTTGAGCGTAATTTACGGACGCGAACAATAACTCCGGAAGAAATGAAATGTAAACAAAGGAATATTCATCCTTATTACAACGTTGTTGTTTCGCTGGACTAAAAGTGCTCGCTGGGATGTTGTTCTGTGGACCCTTACCTCTGAAACTAAACTGGGATTTCAGCAGTGGACGCGTTTGTGACTCGTTATTACAATGATAAAGGTACATACTGATTTTTTACTCTGCGTGTTTGGTTGTGTACTGCTTACACAAATGTAGCAAATACATTCCTTATAAGCTTTCCATCGAAAAACAGCGATCTGTCGTCGATGCTTGAGGCTTCAGAATGATATATAGTTTGTCAAGATTAACTTTGTTTTCTAACAGAATAAATTAAACGGGACAATGACACATGCAAACAAAGAGTGTTCAGTGCGACGGCACACTCGTGACGGTTAACAGGTTAAACTCATTTTTGCTAAGAGTGACTTGAATATCTATTTTTGTGTGTTTAAGAGCTTGCTTAGCTAGCTTATCAACCTCTTCATTGGCCCCCACTCCCACATGAGCAGGAATCCACAAAAATATTATTATGCTTACATTACTAATTCTTAACAAACTTGCAAGAATATCATATATAATGTCTTGCCTTGATAATTTTACTTCACTTGCAAGGCTCGATATTGCTGCGTAAGAATCAGAACATCCCTGCAAACAAGCCTGCACTGGCCCTTTACGGGGCTGCCAGCACAGGGCCCCTGATAATTTGCTCATTGGCAAAACGTTGGCCCTTTAGCACTGGCCCTGCACAGGCAGCCCTCACTTAGCCTCCAGGAATAACGTTTGAAGTCATCGTTATGGAGGTAAGTGCTTGCTTTAGTTGGGCTCTTGACCCTTGACTTCTTAATGTTTCTCTGGCTGCTCTAACTGTGTGTTTCTGAAACACATTTGTTATAGCAAAAGTTGCAAGAAAAACAACTGATCTGATGATTCAGTCATCACGTAGTGGCTTGATCTCACCCAGAGTTTGATCTCGGAGGACATTATTTAGATTAAATTATTTCATATTATAGTACCCTTAACTGCATCAAATTTTGTCTTGTTTTAATATTTTGAACATTAAGTAATTATGTAATTATATTATTACTAACCTTGGTTTTACATCCTCTACCCACCGGAGTGCTACCACCATGGTAATTCATTCTGCTGTATACACTGATACATGATCAGTTATTCTTTTCTTAATACTAGTTTTGAAACTTTGCCTCACGAAGCGTCACTTACATATATGTCAGAAGTATTCCCCTACACACGCTTCAGTTTCCTTTGTTGAATCTGTAAACCAATAATTTTCCTTTATGCCCTCGGAACATTTTTAAGTAAAACTCCCATTTGCCCTCATCAGCCTGTCTTCCGTATTATGCCCTCATGTTTTCCTTGTTTGTGCTCTGATTGTTTATGTTATTACTAAATTTTATGATGAAATACACTACAAAACTTCTGCCCAGATGTTTGCCCCTATTTTCAGTCTGAATGAATTGATGCTAGTTTCCAAAAATCTGAGCCAGTCTGCAGAAATTGTACAGTCGGACTTGACAGATTTTGGAGAAAATCATATATAGTGTATGATGGACACAGACATTTTAAATTTTGTTTAACAGACTATGAATCTGTTCAGTCAAAGTCAAAGGATATTAAATACGTTTGATAGTTTGAGCCAATTTTAGAACACATTGTTTTCATATTGTCTTGTGTCTCACAAGGTGAGAGCTTGTTGTGTTCTGAACAATTTTAACATCTGGTAGTCTGTGAACTTCACTCGTTTTGTGTATGATGCCTAATTTCTCTCTGTAACCACTTAGTCGGCAAGTGTATGATGCCAAGTGTTTTAATATCTGTTATATTTTAATAGATATGTAGTGTATTTCAGACTTTACATTAGTTTCTAATTCTTTAAAGTCTTGATTTCTTCTGTGATATTCTGAGATGCAATTGGATCCACAATTCATGACATTACCAACAAACAAAAACAAACAAACAAAACCACTGTTCATAGTTTTGAAATCCAAATCAATTTAATCACAGAGGAAACAGTGATACAGCACAAGAGAAATTAAAAATGTAAATCCCAGACAACTTTCTTCACTTAAGAATTATTATAACAGCACCAGAAATAACAAACATGTCCAGAGCAGTTAGCCTGAAACATTATAGTTGTGTAAGTTGTTTGTAGTGTAAAGACTTCTTAACCTTGTACATTACGCAGTAATAGCAGCTGGCTTTTGGGGAGTGGAGGGAACAGGACTTATGTTGTTCAGCTCCACAATGACATCATCATACTCTCTTTTCCATTCCTCTGGTGACATTGAAGATGGGCTGGTCTCCAGGAACTTATATGCACCCTTCGTCTGCAAGCTAAAGATGCTCTTGGCATTCAGACAGCATTCACCAAAGCAATTCCAATGCTGAAAGATTTGAGGTCCAACATGTATCATAGTCACGCAATCAATGTGAAATTACCTTGACTGAACTGAATTAACTGAACATTTACTCAATGTCTTAAGTTACCTCTTTTGCTGTTTCAATACAATTCAAAAAGATCTCCTTCAATTCGTTCTCCTCAATGAAGTGTTCATTAGCAAAAGTCTCATCTTTAAGAGACTCCAGCAAAATACCCACTGATTCCCAGAATTTCTGGAGCTGAATCAGAATATCTTGGATTCGGGAAAGGCACATTTGGACATCTTTCAAGTGGACAGGGTCGGGTATTGCACCTTCAGAAACAATATGAGGCAGACAGTAATTATGAGAGATCAATCTGAGGCTGCTGACTATTTATATGTGAATCGGGAAGTGTGGCACTCTGCCACACATAGAAATATTTTATCCATACAAGTACGTGAAAGATTCTTACCATGTTCAATTTTCATGCTTGCCAACTTCAGCTGCATATCAGTTAGCTTGACATGGATGGTCCACTCCTTGTTTCTCAGGTGTGACTTTTCCATGCAGAGCTCAGACAATTCGTTGGAAAGAGCCTGGGTTTTTGCAGCCACATCAGGACCAGTTGCAGTGTCATAAATGGATTTAACAATGGCTCCAACAAATGGTACAATGGCAGCCAGGATACCCAGACCATTACTTTTGCTTGAAGAATCTCTGATATGGCTCTGCAGCTCTTGTTTTTTTGTTTCAATATTTGCCTCCACTTTTCCCAATTCCGTAGTGTTTTTCTTCAGTTCCGCCTCTATATCTTGCACCACCTTCTGCAGAACCTCCATCTCCTGAGACGTTTGTCGGATTTTTTTGTCTGTCACATCCTTTTCAGTAATCACATCACTGGTGCATGAAGCTACACTGATGTTTTGTTCCTCATATCTGATGATGACAGATTTCTGATCAACTTTCAGCTTAATCACAATAAATTTGATTAAAAATGCACTGAGATGTGTTTCATTGTGTTGACAAACATTCAGAGGACTTTTAGTGGCCATATTAACAGTGGTTCATATGGTAAATTCAATCAATCTTATTAGACTTTCTCATGATAGAATTAAGATTTTAGCAATGCTTCGAAACATTTTTTAACATGTTACCTGACTACCATCATTTCCACTTTGTCAATAATGTCGTTGATCCATTGTCTTGCTTTTTCCAGGGACTTCACAGCCATCATAGTTTTATTATTTTCAACAGCAACCTTCAGGGCAGGCAACAAAGTGGAAACCAGGTTGTGACTTGTGCTGGCACACTAAAAAAAAAAAGTGGTAGACGTAAGTGGTAAAAGCCAGTCAATCAAAGATAAAAGCATTATGAAAACAGCCAGGGGAAGTGAAATAACTGCAGTTAGTAGTAGTTTGTAATTTCTAGTTTGTAGTAATTGCAGTGGAATAATGCAAAGCTGAATATTCAGGTTTGCCATTCCAGAAAAAAAAAATATATATATAATAATAGAAAACAGTTCTTTTACATTTTAATACTTCACAATATTAATGTGTGTACTGTATTTTTGACCAAATAAAAGCAGCCTTGGTGAGCTTGCTTTGAATATCCAGTTCTAACTCTTCCGGTTTCCCTGTTTGATAGGCAAAACAGACTGCCGCCACCTGCTGGTGTGGGAGAGTTATGTTCTCTGATTCAAGCGCAGAGCATACATGTTTGTTGGCCATCGGCTGCAATCTGTCCGGTCACTTCGGTGTGTTCTAGTGCAACTTTTTTTTGCCCCGACAAAGGCGATGCGAGGTAATGCCACAGTCGGCCAGAGACACAGAGAGACAGACGTGGCCAGAGCAATAAATCACAATGTCTGTAATTTAAGACACCTAAGACAGTGCTACAGGGAGGAAAGCTGATCACTCTTGCAATGAATTGGAACATGCTACTCTTTTCACATACAGTTTTTTTTTTTTTTTGCCTTGTATAGGGAAGTATGCAATTTTATATATATATTTATTTATTTTTTTCATTTTTTTTTAATTTATTTATTAAATGTATATATTGAACAATTAACATTCAACAGTATAATAAAATGTTACAAACATGGTGTTCACTTTTCCTGGAAGAAAAAAACTAAATAAAAAAAGACAATAAAAAAACTAAATAAAATAATAAGGAGGGTATACATCAATAATCACAACAATAAAAAAAGAGGAGTTTTTTTTTTTTTTTTTTAGATGCATGTCTTTACGACCACATCAAACGGGTACGGTACGTAACAGAAACTGTACGGGTGACGAAAGAGCTTCAGTAGAACATCAGTGAACTGTGGGCAGATGAGATGTTGTCAGGACATATGTCAGTAAAAACTAATTTTCCTGTTTTGTCAGCCGTTATACTGTGCTCGTAGCACATGCTCTTCAATAGCACGTACAAATGCGCAGGTGCATGCTGTGAAAAAATACCACGCGTGTCAGATCCGCATCATGTTCAACAGCGGCTGCTCTTAAAGTAGCAGCCAAAATATCCTAATGCTGTAATGTCTGTTAATCGAAGAACAAAAGAAAAAAGAGGAAATCCATAACTGTTGTAACTTTAAGGATTCATCTATATTTAAATTTAAATTTATTGTTTCATAACTTTATTAATTTCTTGTATATTTCCTACTTGCTGAAGGGCAATTTGGAAATCGAAGCAACATTGACCTTTTGATGTTTTTCGACATCTTACTTTTCTTAAGCATAGTCAGTATGGTCAATAGAAATAAGCATGGCCACATTTTAACTAGCATAACTATCAAGATTTTTATTTTTATTAATTTTTTTAATTGTTTTGCTTAACTAGCTTCAGGATCATAAAAATAGTATTGCCCTTTGAATCACTATAATGATGTCAAAGGTTTCTCTTGAAAAGCATTGCGTTACCTTGACAGTAAACAAATGCTGCAGAGAGCTGTACTGTATAATGATGCACAAATGGTAGCATTAACCTTACCTTCAGCAGAAGAGCCTCAGAGGATCCAAAGAGAAGCTGAGTTTCAACAGCACGCTCTCTGAGTTCCCTCTCCAACTTGGGAAAGTTAGCCAAACACAGGTAAGAGAGATGGTAGAGCAAAGCTGTTCGCTGAGCGGATGGAAGAAGCTCCTTAACAAAGTCAGGGCTATTTGCGATCATAATCTCTGTAGAATTAAAAAATGTCATAGTTAAGCTACTGCATGATGATCGTGTCAATTATTAATAACATTACACATGAGAAGTTTAGATTTTATCATTAAAAAAATATTTCAGAAACATTTACACACCTTTGCTATCTGCCATTTTTTGTCTATAAAGAAGTGCCTGAAAAACAACAACAAAAAACACTTAAATGAGACAAGAATCATGAAAATGATTATGAATGGGAGAGGTCAGTAAAAGTTACCTGTAAGTTAAATGAACCTCCAAGCGATGTAGCTGACAGAATTAGTACTGAGAATTTATACTCTCTGCCACCTCCTTAAAATAACTTGGAATGAAGATACCTGACCCTGATTTTCAGATAACAGCTACCCTGCAAACAAGCCTGCACTGGCCCTTTTTTCGGGGCCCACTTAGGGCTACCAGCACTGTAAAAAATTGTTGTTAAAAAAAAAACGCCCATAACAAACATTCTGTTTTTTCATTACAACAGTAACATCCCGTAAAAAAAAACAATGAATTCTGGGTAATATTTTTTTGTTTTCGAGAAAGTAGCCTTCTGCAGTCCTGTGAAGTAACAGCGCTCAAAGGCTGTGTTTCAAATCACACCCTGCACCCTCATTCACTATTCCCTACATGAGTTTACTAATACAGTCCACCTGACAGAGAGAATGAAAACTAATGAGTGATTTTAGCCAATGATGAACAGCTGCTGTTAACAAGCACTGGAGAAAAGAACAAGACATGCAACAACAACTGACAATCAGCCACAGTCTTAGATTAAATCAACTGAAATAAAACAGCAGAGGATAATGATTAAACAACTCCACAACCAGCTTCACACATGACAGTCTGACTTTATTTCTGTCATATATCTACAATAAATCTTTGAGAATTAATAGACATTTAGATGCTTTATTCTTTTGGATTGAAATAGTCATGAAGCAGCCTGCTTCACTGAGATCATTCAGTCTTTAATGAAGTGGTGTGATTTTTTTTGTTTGCTTCATGTCATTTACAATAAATGTTATATGATAATGTATAACCATGAAAGATTATAAACTATCGATGCTCTAAATCTTCAGTGCTACAGCATGATGGAGACACATACAGACATGAAGAATCAGCATATGAATCTCAACAATGGTGAGTCAAAAGCTTAATGCTGTAATGCATGCTGGGTACCAACACAGTTCAACCATGACTCCCAGCACGCATTGCGGCATGAATAAATTATGCCATTGAATTGTCCACTTATTTTCTCTAATTCTTTCTATTTGCTTTTATCATTGCTTTTGTTTTTGTGTTGAGTTTTAGTAGCATGTTTTGTGATGTTCAGAGTTGATCTGTTTATTTATTTTGGTTGATAATCACCATTGTTTAGATTCATACGTTGATTCTTGATGTGTGTGTTTCATAGCACTTTAGAGGTTTTTTTTGTCGGTAATGTTTTTAACAATCTTACATAAACTAGAGCAAAAAAAAATGAGCAGGGTGGTATTACATCATCGATTTGATAACAGTAGAGTCACAGGCGAAAATATTCATAATTTATGTCATTAACAAAACATAACTAATAAAATTACAGATTTCACCTTTGTTCTTCTCGCCATAACAAATGTGTTTTAAATCATGTTTGTAGCAGCCTAAGTAAAGTTAATGTTAAAAAGTCAAGGTTCTAGTGATGGGTCGTTCTTGAACGATTTGTTCATTTTGAACGAATCTTTAATGTGACTCGAGAAGAACGAGTCGTCTCGGGGAGTGATTCGTTCAGTCGCGCATGCGCATTGCACAGCATTCTCGGGTTTGAGTCGTTCGTTCATCACGTGACAGCCCCATACGCTTAACCAATGCAGCCTGAGCCGGAAAGAGAATTGATTAGTTCTTGTATATCGAGTCTCGGGTTTGAGTCGTTCGTTCATCGCGTGACAGCCCCATACGCTTAACCAATGCAGCCTGAGCCGGAAAGAGAATTGATTAGGTCTTCTATATCGAGTCTCGGGTTTGAGTCGTTCGTTCATCACGTGACAGCCCCATACGCTTAACCAATGCAGCCTGAGCCGGAAAGAGAATTGATTAGTTCTTGTATATCGAGTCTCGGGTTTGAGTCGTTCGTTCTTTTGTCACGTGACAGCCCCATACGCTTAACCAATGCAGCCTGAGCCGGAAAGAGAATTGATTAGGTCTTCTATATCGAGTCTCGGGTTTGAGTCGTTCGTTCTTTTGTCACGTGACGTGACAGTTTTGGACAGAGAAATTAGTTAATTTACAACCTTCCTTACAAACGGGTGCATAGTCATTATTATTATTATTAGAATTATTAGTATTATTATTTACTCTTACAGTTATGTGATGCTTTTCTGGTCTCAAAATTATTGCTTTTAATTTCTGTCACATGGTTCTTTTCCATAACACCATGTGGTAAAAAAAGATAATAACGAGTTGGTTAAGCTCTTCTTGCACTACACATATACCTGCACATTTAGTTTTGTTTTATTTAACTGGTTTGCACTCTATCTATTCTGCCATGTGCCTTATGCCACTTTATCTCTTTCTTTTTTTTTCTACAAACGTCCTCATTTGTATAGTTGTATGTGCATATGTTTAAACTGTATTTATCTGTATTTGAACGTCTACTGTCAGTGTCTTAAATGTTAACTGTATGCACCAAGGGTCTGAGAGTAACGCAATTTCAGTTCTCTGTATGTATGTACTGTACATGTGAAAGAATTGACAATAAAGCAGACTTGACTTGTTATGCTTTGTTTTTATTTTTATTTTTTTAGTCTAATCTTCATAAAATACAATACCTTGTTGTATTTATATCTTTTGAGTTAACCCTTTAGATTGGACTATAGTGTTACTTACTATACTTTTGTAACATATGACACTTTAGACATTAACACTCTGTACACACTCCTGAATTGTTTTTTATTGTTTATTTTTGTGCCAGAAAAAGCTATAGCAAAGAGGATAACTATTCCAAAATGAATTTAAACTATTTAAATAAAAAATACAAGAAAATTAAAATATACTAAAGCCACAGAGCCTTAAAAAACTAAAACAAAATACTGCACAACAAGCTAGGCCTTTTTTAAATAAATAAAAAATAAATAAGCTTTAAAATAACACTGTAGCTATATTTTAGAACATGCTTTAAGGCATGTTTGCATTAAAAAAAATGAACAGACCATTTTTATTTCTAGGAAAATGCTTATTACACATATTTTGATAATTTTATGATAATTCTTAAATATGATCCAACATACAAAAAATACAGTTTTACTTTATGGTAGCCTATTTGATATGTACTGATCCGGCAAGTGGTCACGTGACAAAAGAACGAACGACTCAAACCCGAGACTCGATATAGAAGACCTAATCAATTCTCTTTCCGGCTCAGGCTGCATTGGTTAAGCGTACGGGGCTGTCACGTGATGAACGAACGACTCAAACCCGAGACTCGATATACAAGAACTAATCAATTCTCTTTCCGGCTCAGGCTGCATTGGTTAAGCGTATGGGGCTGTCACGTGATGAACGAACGACTCAAATCCGAACACTTGTCAGATAAGAGGTGGTGCGCTAATCATAGATTAAAGACCCAGGTAAACAATTAAGTAATATTTTCTGTTTCTTATAGCATAGTTTTGTATTGTTTGTAGTGTGATAAACGTTTGCATAAGTAGTAGATGTGTTTGGAAAGTAACACATATCATTTGAATTATATTTTGCTAAAATAAACAAAATGAACGAAATGACACGAAAAAAGATTCGTTCATTTTGCTGAACGAGACTCAAAGGTCCGAGTTGGTAACATGATCCAAACTTCCCATCACTACAAGGTTCAAGAGCACAACTAAACCTAACACTGATCTCCATCATGGTAGTTAAAATAAAAATAAAGAATTTGCATTTCTGTAGACGTCTGACAGAAATAGCATCAGTCTGGTTAGTAATAAGTGAAGATGCTGATTTAGGAGTTGTTTAATCAGATCTTGAAAGATTTAGGCCCGGTTTCACAGACAGTGCTTAGACTAAACCAGGATTAGGACATAGTCCAAGTAGGACATTTAAGTCATTTTTATGAACATACTTAGAAAAAAAACATTGCTGGTGGGCATCTTGAGACAAAACAAAGGCACTGATATACTTTAAGATCAGCCAGTGCAAGTTTCTTTCAGTTGAAACAGCTCAGACTTACATTTTAGTCGAGGATTAGGTTTAAACCTGGTCTGTGAAACCCGGGGTTAATGTCTTATTTCAGTTGATTTCATCTAAGGCTGTGGCTGAAGTCAGTTGTAGTTCTTGTGTTTATCTTTCATTCAGTGATTCTGCTTGTTAACAACATCTGTGCATCACTAATGCTCAATCATCATTTAATTAATCACAGAATTATCTCATTAACTTCAGC
Source organism: Barbus barbus (assembly GCF_936440315.1). Lineage (NCBI taxonomy): Eukaryota > Metazoa > Chordata > Actinopteri > Cypriniformes > Cyprinidae > Barbus > Barbus barbus. The sequence continues at coordinate 6,699,350 of NC_136726.1, read as the reverse complement.
ACTGATTCATTTTACTCTAACAGTCTGTAGTGTGCACACATTATAAGTGTTCATTTAAAACTGAGGATTTTGTTGCATGGTTTAAAGGGTTAAAGAAAAAAAAGATGTAAGATGGAAAAAAAAAAGAAAAACAGCATGAAATGTAATTTAACATCAATAAACAGTAATTAATTTACGACAACAAACTGTAGAAAAACAGTTACTTACTGGCAACCGTGCTGCCAGCAGATCACCGTTAATTCAAGGAAAAACAGCAATTTACTGTAAAACGTAACAGTCAGATTAACCAAAAGAAAACAAATAATTTTTACTGAAATATTAGTGAAGATCCACAGAAAGTCATGAACTCATAAGCAGAGGTGGAAAGTCCAGGGGCCAAAGAGTAAAAGTCCTGCCATAGTTTTGTTCCACCCATGAACTGATTTCACCAGAGGAGGAACCAAGTCATTCCTTTCAAGTCACAAGCAAGTCTTGAGTCAAATCCCAAGTCCTCAAAGAGTTAAAGTCAATGATATAATTAAGTGACTAATTAAATGATGATTGAGCATTAGTAATGAACACCTGGGGCCTGTACCATGAAGCCGGATTAGGTGGCTAGCCAGCTATGTTTCAGCTTAGTTTCCGCCAACCCTGGGTTTTAGGTACTATGAAAGTAGCTCGGCTTTAATCGGTGTTCGTTGCCATGGTATCTTACGCTGCACGGCTAACCTGCTCCGGGGCAGGTTATGTTCTGGTTTAGAGATCTCAATCTGAAATTTGACCAATCAGCTTCAAGCAAAGTGACACATCTCTGACGCAAAAGCCACTCCTCCAGTTTATCTTACTCCAAATTAAAGGACGCTACATAAAACATTTTTAAAGATAAAATCATGTGATTTTTAGAAATGATTATTTTTTATTATTTATATAATTAGTATACCCTTAATCCATTACACAAGACAGCTTAATTTAATAGTAATTATTAAGCTTTTATTTTAAATTAATATAAACATAGATAATATGCAATATAAATACGTTTTAGAACCAATAGCTGTAAACATGACTACATATGAGTTTCAATTTTTAAGTGTTGTTATATCTATAAATATTATAAACTTTACAAATTTTACTTGCACTTATATGGTAAGATAAGTTTTCCTCTTTAATGGATCGATTGTTTCATCTTGCTGTGTAAATGTGTTTAAATTCTTCATATTGTTCAATCTTTTAATCTTTGGTAGTGAATTCGCACTGACTCTCTCACGAGAAGTGAATCCCAGTTTCAAGGCATGTGATTGGCTGCTCATTACTGATGTCACACTTTCATGTGCACGAGCTCCATTAACTCAGGATCAAGCCTGAGTTGACAGAGAAAGTTGATGATCAGCTTCATAGTACCAACAAAGCCGGATTGAACTGGTTTGGTTTTGTCAACTCAAAACTAATCCTGTAACCCTGAGTTTGTTTAGCCACCATCATGGTACAGACCCCACATGTTAACAATCAACATCACTTAAGGAAAGATAAACACAAGAACTACAACTGACTTCAGCCACAGCCTTGGATGAAATCAACTGGAAGAAAAACAACAACAGCAACGTCACCATAATTGTGGTCAGTGTTTGCTTTAGTTGGGCTCTTGAGCCTTTTGATGTTTTAAGACAATTGTTTCTAAACAATTGCAATGTTATTTTACAGCAAACATTTGTACAGTGCTGAATCAAACCTTGAAGTAGCAAATTAGTTTATGCTTTTGATGAATTAATTTTCTTGGTTTAAATTGCTCTGCTTGTAAGTATTTCTCTCTTTGGTTGATTATCAAAGAAAAAAAACCTTCTATTAAGCAAATGCAACCATAATGCTTCAATAGTGATTGAATAGTGATCACAGTGGTTGAAATTGTGACTTGGTGCCTTTTAATGATAGATCAGACAGAAGTTTGCAGATAGTTTATAAAATATTTTTACAGGCAAATTTGTTCATCAAGGCTGAGCTCAGAGTCAAAGAACACCCAGGGTGTTTTTGTTATGTTTTGTTTTTTTCATGTGATGTTGGAATAATTATTATTTTTTTGTCATTGTTAAACTGGAACACATTAACCTTTAAAGTCTTTGAGACAGCCCATTGAAATGAAGCAAGATGTATTGTATGTGTTGTTGTTTTTTCCCTTCTCAGCTTGTGGAAATGCTGTTTATGATGAGCTTTGATTCTTCATGTGACTTTCTCATCACCCCCTGTTTTTGGTGGTTATCAATGTATTACAATGGTTCAAAACAGATATTAGTATACTTCAATAGGTTGGTACATTAACATCAGTTAATGAAATGCTAGTTAAATTTTTATTGTGAATTTAAGTTAAGTCTGTAAAACCTAAAATGTTGCTTCCAAATGTTTACAGTAAAGTTCTGGCAACCACAGCTGCTGTTTTTGTTGTTGCTGTCGTTTTGTTTTTTTACAGTGTGTATTTCCTAATAACGTAAGCAAGTGAGAGCATGTACAAATTCCCTACAAAGAACCAGCCCTAAAATGGCCCCCTGAGGGACACTGTAAATCAGAAATGTCAGAAAACTGATTGAGTGTTCTTTAAAAATGTAAAAAAAAAAAAAAAAAAAAAAAAAAAATTAAATAAGAACAGTTTAAGTTTAAATCATTCAGGAGAAATCTGAATTCATGTCATGACTCCTCTAAAACTCTAAAATGCATTCCAGGATAAACTTTTTATTTAATCAGTAGTTCATGCCATATGCAATAACTTGTATACAAAAGCAAACATATACATTTAATTTTTAAATATTACTGAACTCTTGGATACCTTTGTGTACATAATTCACAAATAATTATGTTTGCATACAGCTAAACAAAAACATGTTCCATGAAGTTAATATTTAGAAAAAAACTTTACACTGCTAAATTTGGTTTTAGTAATCTCCATACTCTTCTTCAGGCTTCTAATGATGGCGACATGTACAAACATGTGCCAGTTGTAATCCTCAACCGTGAAAATAAAGATGTGGCTATGCAATCCCTGTCCTTCTGCCTCAACCCATCCTTGGTAGCAATCATCTTGTAGAGGAATGTTGTAATACCCCAGGCCATATGGCTTCTCTTTGGTTTAACTTATGCACTGCACCTAGACTACCCAAAGTTCATGGGTAACACCCTTCTTTAACAAGTTTTGCTAGGTTTGGGTAAGAATGAGTAGAAGGGCAAGATGCTGGCTGTTACAAATTAGTTTGCCATGTAAATAGGTACAGTAAATACATGTTTCTTCAGGCTCTCTTTCAGAATTGTTAGATACAAATATTGTCCAGATGTTCATTAATCTATGCTTTAGTGTTTGTAAAATGTATGTTTTCCATATTAATACAGTAAAATAACATAGCTTGTTTAATATTTGGAAATGTTTAAAATATACTGTTCTAAAGATTTAAAATTGGGTAATTGGTAGGACATATAGTTTTTGTCACTCTTTGAAAACTGATTTTGAATTCAAATAAATTATAAGTTAAAATAAATCATTGTCATTCTTTGAACATTTTTTTGTAATGCAGGTGCATCTTCATTAAATCCTTCAATAGCTATATTTAAATTAAAGTTTTTGGTTCTGTCTACTCACCCCCAATTCCATTGGTTTATAACACGGCAAATCTTATTGGTGTAGACCTGAGCATGTGCATTCCTCTTTGTACGTTTTTGTAATTGATTTGGCCATATTACAGAAATATGATGTGCTAACTCATCATAGAATCATAGGCCTATCTTAATTATTATCTGATTAGTAACCATGGTAGTTTTAGTCCGATGAAGTCATTGTTTACAAATAACCTCTTGATGACAGCACCTCCTGGTTCTTCAGGCTGAATAGCGCTTCATTCATATTTCCTTGAGGATCGGCAGGCCACGGATCAGCACTAAATTGGGATTTTATTCGCAAATGGCGATAATTTAGAATAAATTAGATGTATTTTAGAGATGGACAAACATGAACATAAGCGGCTAATTTTACGTTTTAAAGCACATGTAACGTAATAAAAGTAATGTTAATATGTAATTTAAAGCAATAGTTTAATTTAGCTCAAAGGGAATCATTTATGATTTTATAGGGATTTGAACAGAATCACTGTTACAGCGATTCACTGAACCAGCCGTATAACAAACTCTGCACTGGATATAAAATCCAAAATATAGTGAAAACACTATTTAATAGCACAGTAACAAAATCGGTAGATTGAGACATTAATTTGTGAGCACAAAACACAAGATACTTCTCTTTTCAATATAAATAAGATTTTATTTATATAAACCTAAGACATAAACTAATCTAACACATGAACACAAGCATTCATACATTCAGACGTTGCAGAAAGAGAGAAAGTGAGGAAAGGATGAGTTTAAGAGAATGGAAATGTGAAATCCCAAGTTTACAGCAATATGTTCAATTGCATAGACCTTAACAACCATCAATCACTTATTTAACCCCCGCTTTGAGTTTCTCAATGAGGCTAAAATTGGTATTAAATGAACCTGATTCAGTTAGAATCTGGAGGTGTACTTGCTTTGCCTGTGTTAAGAGGTTTCCTTTGTGTCGTCATTGCAGACAGGGGGTTCCCCGAAGTGTCTGATTGGTTGAGAGTTCAGTAGTCTTTGAAGTGAAGTCTTGGGCGTTGGCTGAGGATGCGGAGTTGGTCTGGTCGAAGTTTGAAGTGAGGGCAGTCGGAGCTGGACTTTGTAGCAAACTTACATTAGAACACGAAACTCCATGGAATAAAAACTAAAGTAAAAGAATAAAAATAAAATGATGTAACAAGATTAGGTAGCTTTCTTCTCATTATGGTAGCAGCTGGCACGTGGGACAGAGCATGCTCAAAGAGCGGCAAAAGAGAAGCAAAAAGGGCGTAAGAGAGTAAGAGAGTGTTTGATGGTGTCCTGAGTTTTTAAACTCGGCTTTCAGACCGTCCCATCTGGACGTCTTGACCAATTAGATACTGTCCTTGCTTTCTCCACCCCACTAATAAATCGTTGTTATCTGTTCAGTCAGAGGTCCGAATTTCTTGCAAAGTATATTTTTGAACATGATTTCTATAACAAGACTATGATGCATTTGACAAAGAATTGATTGGAAGAAACATTTAAAGCATGAATTTTCAAACTCATACATACCAAACATGAATATTAATCCTTCAGCTATTCAATACTTATTAAAAGCAAGACATACACAATGAGTGATTAAAACAAGGATAGTCAAATGTGTGTGTTACATACATAATATGCAGTTATGCATAGAAATAATTAGTTTCATTAAAAATTGAAAATGAAAGTATTTTATGTAGTTCTATGGAGAACGAAGGCATGTTCTTTTAGACAAAGGAATTTTGGTTGGGACTGTCTTCTATGTGGGGGAGAAGTCAGTCTAAGGAAGCTCGTGAATTAAATCGTGGAACACGTGATGGCCATCTCTTTGACAATCAGTCTTGATTATTTGCAACAAATTTGACGGTCTCTTTCCTGAATTGGAATTATCAATAAGTGTTCTTTTGTCTCAATGCTGAAAGCTGTTTTGTCAAAGAGGCTTGTTGGTTAGGAGCCAGGAATCCGATTTATGACGTTGTCCTGTTACAGCTTTGAGGCCCCTCTTTCTGCAATTTCAGCTTCTCAGGTTTCAATGTTCTGATGCATCTTACATTTTTCTGATTCAGTCTCTGATATCCTACACACAACTGTTTTTTGTTGTTGTTTAAAGAGATGAGTTATAGCCTGTTGCTCAATGCGTCACAAACTTGTAGGTTATAAAGTGCTAATAAAAAGTTTTCATAGCAAGCTCAATGTTTCCTTGTTTATATCTTAATAAAATATTTGAGCCTATATTGATTCTCTTGCCATTTTTAAAGGTTTATATATTATAGTAGGCTAAATAAGTGTCCACGTAACATCAGATATTACAAATCCAATTATATATGTATCCACGCCCTCGTAGTGTGTGCCTGTTTTAATGTGTACGGGATGAATTTAGATTCAGTTATTAACACTCGATCATTGTAGTCACAGACCTGCATAACTATCGAATATTAAATCACTCAGAGATGAAAATCTGTGCAATAGAGAGCACTTGAGTAAAAGAGTAAAAGAGACCATCTCTGTGATTAATATATTTTTATTTATTAAAGATGTAATAACTATAATAACTAGCCTACTAAAAATCTAAAATCAGTAGGTCTAATATAATACAGTTGTTCCTGGTTCTTTTGAAAGGATTAAGCCACAAAACCAGTAATTTAATTTGTGCATAGCCTATATATAAAAGTATTAAAAAAAATGTTACAGAGAAAATATCGAAAATAATGCATAGAATGCATATTATTGCTTAAATATGCACTAAAACACATTAATAATATTTGATTCGATTTGATCGGTCAGATTTAATAACAGCTGTTTTAGTAAACAAAAACATTTAAAATAGGCCTATATGCAAAATAATAATAATAATAAAATATTGTTAATTTTAAGGTTTAAATATTAAGGTTTTCATTCCCATTATCCACACATAAAACCCCAGTTCATGCTGGTGGACTAGTTGATATTATTGTCTTATTTGTCACCGCAGTTGTTCTTTAAAATAAAACCATTTGCGGGTTTGTCCTATGTTTTACTGAACTATAGTGAATGATCATCATTTCCTAAGTTTGTGCTTATCCACCGATCCTAAAATAATGAATATGGGCAAAGAATAATATACAAATATACAAATAGGCAATACAAAATAGCAAAAAAACCAATATATACAGTCAGGTCCATAAATATTGGGACATCGACACAATTCTAACATTTTTGGCTCTATACACCACCACAATGGATTTCAAATGAAACGAAAAAGATGTGCTTTAACTGCAGACTGTCAGCTTTAATTTAAGGGTATTTACATCCAAATCAGGTGAACGGTGTAGGAATTACAACAGTTTGCATATGTGCCTCCCATTTGTTAAGGGACCAAAAGTAATGGGACAATTGGCTTCTCAGCGGTTCCACGGCCAGGTGTGTGTTATTCCTTCATTATCTCAATTACAATGAGCAGTTAATAGGTCCAGAGTTCATTTCAAGTGTGCTATTTGGATTTGGAATCTGTTGCTGTCAACTGTCAAGATGAGATCCAAAGAGCTGTCACTATCAGTGAAGCAAGCCATCATTAGGCTGAAAAAACAAAACAAACCCATCAGAGAGATAGCAAAAACATTAGGTGTGGCCAAAACAACTGTTTGGAACATTCTTAAAAAGAAGGAACACAAAAAAGCCTTCACAGTTCTGGAACAACATCCTATGGACAGATGAGACCAAGATCAACTTGTACCAGAGTGATGGGAAGAGAAGAGTATGGAGAAGGAAAGGAACTGCTCATGATCCTAAGCATACCACCTCATCAGTGAAGCATGGTGGTGGTAGTGTCATGGCGTGGGCATGTATGGCTGCCAGTGGAACTGGTTCTCTTGTATTTATTGATAATGTGACTGCTGACAAAAGCAGCAGGATGAATTCTGAAGTGTTTCGGGCAATATTATCTTTTCATATTCAGCCAAATGCTTCAGAACTCACTGGACGGCGCTTCACCGTGCAGATGGACAATGACCCAAAGCATACTGCAAAAGCAACCAAAGAGTTTTTGAAGGGAAAGAAGTGGACTGTTATGCAATGGCCAAGTCAATCACCTGACCTGAATCCGATTGAGCATGCATTTCACTTTCTGAAGACAAAACTGAAGGGAAAATGCCCCAAGAACAAGCAGGAACTGAAGACGGTTGCAGTAGAGGCCTGGCAGAGCATCACCAGGGATGAAACCCAGCGTCTGGTGATGTCTATGCGTTCCAGAATTGGGGGTGGGCAGAGCAACACATGTCACCCCACCTTAATGTGTCACCCCGCCCCATCATCCTGGGTGCACTCTGGGGCTACTCGAGAAAAAAATGATATATCAGTGAACATAAAGTTTAGTGACGGTTATGTCATTAGCAAAACATAACTAACAAAATTACAAATTTTGTTTTTTTTTCGCCATAACAAATATGTTTTAAAAAACGTGTACAGCAGCCAAAGTAAAGTTAAAAAAGTTAAAAAGTCAAGGTTCAAGAGCCCAACTAATGCTAACACTGATCTCCATCATGGTAGTTAAAATTAAAATGAAAATAAAAACTTGCATTTCTGTAGACGTCTGACAGAAATAGCATCTGTCTGGTTAGTAATGTGTGAAGTAATGCTGATTTAGGAGTTGTTTAATCAGATCTTGAGAGATTTAATGTCTTATTTCAGTTGATTTCATCTAAGGCTGTGGCTGAAGTCAGTTGTAGTTCTTGTGTTTCTCTTTCATTCAGTGATTCTGATTCATTTTACTCTAACACTCTGTAGTGTGCACACATTATAAGTGTTCATTTAAAACTGAGGATTTTGTTGCAGGGTTTAAAGGGTTAAAGATGTAAGATGAAAAAAAGAAAACAGCATGAAATGTAATTTAACAGCAATAAACTGTAATTAATTTACGACAACAAACTGTAGAAAAACAGTTACTTACTGGCAACCGTGCTGCCAGCAGATCACCGTTAATTCAAGGACAAACAGCAATTTACTGTAAAAAGTAACAGTCAGATAACCAAAAGAAAACAAGTAATTTTTACTGAAATATTAGTGAAGATCCACAGAAAACAGTAATGCAAAGTCATGAACTCATAATGAGAGTAAATATTGAACTGAACTGTATGAATGTGTTTTTTACAAGAGAGATCTGTTAATGTAGTTTTGTGGGTCACCATTGTGCTTGAGAGTAGAGCCTGTACTTCAGTCAATGATGAGCTGCAAACATTGATATTTTGCTGCTTTATTTAAAGACAGTTAATGTGCAGTTGCTTAAACAGCGATGATCTTTTCATTAAATACTCCAGCATGTGCTATAGCTGATAAAGAGCTGAAACGATTTGAGTTAAATACATATTTTCAGTTATTTAAAGTGTTTGCAGTTTTATACTAAGAAATATTTCTTCTCAGTGGACTCAAAGATATAAGGTCACATTACTAACGCCAAATGAACACTAATATTTTAAACTCAAACTGTATGAAGCTATTGGAGCAGAGTTAATTTCCATGGTAGTATAACAGTAACATGCTGTAAAAAAGAAGAGCTGTAAATTTACAGTACATTGCTGTTATTTAATGGCACAATTTTTTACAGTGAGTAGTTCATGTCATATGCAATGACTTGTATACAAAAGCAAACATATACATTTATTTTTTTAAATATTACTGAACTCCTGGATACCTTTGTGTACATAATTCACAAATAATTATGCTTGCATACATCTAAACAAACACATGTTCCATGAAGTTAATATTTAGAAAATAAATTTACACTGCTAAATTTTGTTTTAGTAATCTCCATACTCTTCTTCAGGCTTCTAATGATGGCGACATGTACAAACGTGCCAGTTGGAATCCTCAACCGTGAAAATAAAGATGTGGCTATGCAATCCCTGTCCTTCTGTGGGAATCGTCTTGGAGAGGATTGTTGTAATACCCCAGGCCATGTGGCTTCTCTTTGGTTTAACTTATGCACTGCACCTAGACTACCCAAAGCGCATGGGTAACACACTTCTTTTCATTTAACAAGTTTTGCTACGTTTGGTTAAGAATGAGTAGAAGGGCAAAATGCTGGCTGTTACAAATCAGTTTGCCATGTAAATAGGTACAGTAAATACATGTTTCTTCAGGCTCTCTTTCAGAATTGTTAGATACAAATATTTTCCAGAAGTTCATTAATCTATGCTTTAGTGTTTGGAAAATGTTTGTTTTCCATATTAATACAGTATAATAACATACTCAGGTTGTTTAATATTTGGAAATGTTTCAAATATACTGTTCTAAAGATTTTAAATTTGGTAATTGGTAAGACATATAGTTTTTGTCACTCTTTGAAAACTGATTTTGAATTCAAATAAATTATTAGTTCAAATAAATCGTCATTCTTTGTAATTTTTTTTTGTAATGCAGGTGTATCTTCATTAAATCATCCAATAGCTATATTTAAATTAAAGTTTTGGGTTCTGTTTACTCACAACATTCATCCAGATTATTTATTTCTGTTTTCTGTTGTGCATAACCTTGTACAGCCTATACAGGTTGATTGAACTTTAAAAAATATATGAAAACTTGTTGCTGTAACGGAACTGCAGGACACAGAGGTGAGTGGTTCAAGTGAAAGGGTTTATTAACAGAGTTGGTGAACACACAGCTAAGGTGGACGACGTGGAAATAGGTGAGTGGTGATTCTCCGTGAGTTTGGTGATAGATTGTCAGGATTCTAACAGTCCCTTCTTTCTTTGCAGGTCCGTGGATAACTGGAGTACCAGAGAGCTTGGGGAAGACGGCGTTCACCAGGAGCTGGATCCTGAGAGCGAAGAGGATGAAGAGGAACAGGGCAGAAGGTAAGTAAGACAGGTAGGGAATTTCAGGTAGTATACTCAACCAGTAGCTTTGTACGAGGTCAGTCCTTGTAGTCACAACAGCTTGCAGCATGTTACTTCAAGATCGGACAATAAAGTGAACTGAGGGAAGTGCTTTTATGAGCGTGGTGATTGGAGATTGATGAGGTGCAGGTGATGATTGAAGACAAACAGGTGACAGTGATGAGTGACGGGGAAGACGGGCCATTCTGTGACATTACCTCCCCCTCCCGGACGGCGCGTCCCGCAACGTAACAACAATACCGGGGAGGGGGGGTGGGTGCCCTGGATGTCAGAGGAGGACTTAGACCTAGGAAGGTCATCCAGGGCGGATCAGGAGGTTCGGGAGACCATGGCGGATCAGGAGACTTGGGATGCCATGGCGGGACAGGAGGCTTGGAAAGCCATGGCGGATCAAGAAGCTTGGGCAGCCATGGCGGATCTGGGAGCTTGAGCCGCCACGGTGGATCAGGGAGCTTGGGCAGCCATGGCCATATTTTTTGGGAAGCCCAAAGGGAATCATGAGGCCATGAGGATTGAGCCATAGTGGCCCTGCCCAATGTCCCTAGCAAGGCCACTATGGCTACCAGGATTACAGGTATATAGCCCCCCCCCCCCAAAATTTATTTGGGAATGTTCCCCATAAGGGGCCAAACTGGAGGAGCAAGTTCATGAGAACGCTCAGGAGGAGAGGGCTCTTGGGGGCACTCTGGAGGAGCGGGCATATGAGGGCGCTCTGGAGGAGCGGACACTTGAGGGCGCTCCTGCAGCGCGGACACTTGAGGGTCGGGAATGGCACTCCTGGCCGTGGTTAGAGAACTGGGTTCTCGGGGATCTGGATCGGCACTCCTGGCCGTGACTTGAGAACTGGATTCTCGGGGTTCGGGATCGGCACTCCTGGCCGTAGTCTGGGAACTGGATTCGGGATCGGCACTCCTGGCCGTGGTCAGAGAACTGGATTCTCAGGATTCGGGATCGGCACTCCTGGCCGTGACTGGAGAACTGGATTCGGGATCGGCACTCCTGGCCGTGGTCAGAGAACGGGATTCTCGGGATTCGGGATCGGCGCACCTGGCCGAGGCTTGAGAACTGGATTCTCGGGGATCGGGATCGGCACTCCTGGCCGTGAGAACTAGATTCTCGGGGGCGCTCTTGTAGCGCGGAGCTGGACGGAACCAGCGGAGACGAAGGAGAGCTGGGCGGAACCAGCGGAGACGAAGGTGGGCTGGACGGGACCAGCGGAGACGAAGGTGGGCTGGACGGAACCAGCTGGAACTCAGGACGGCTGGGCGGAACCAGCGGGACTTCAGGACGGCTGGGCGGAACCAGCGGGACCTCAGGACAGCTGGGCGGAACCAGCGGAGACGAAGGTGGGCTGGACGGGACCAGCGGAGACGAAGGTGGGCTGGACGGAACCAGCTGGAACTCAGGACGGCTGTGCGGAACCAGCGGGACCAGCGGGACTTCAGGACGGCTGGGCGGGACCAGCGGGAACTCAGGAGGGCTATTACGAGGAGCCGGCACTGGAGGGCACTTGCGAGGAGCAGGCACTGGAGGGCACTTGCGAGGAGCAGGCACTGGACGGCACTGTGGGTGAGCGTGTACTGGGGAGAGGACGGGAGCCGAGAATTCCCGGGGAAGTGCCTCATCCAATAAACCCCCATTCAGTGTCGGGGAAACCCACTTAGTGGGTGGCGAAACCATCTTAGCCGCGGGGAGCGGAACCACTTTCGCCGCGGGCGGAACGTTCATCGCCTCGCACGGCGGTGTCCTCTTCGCCGCAGATGATTTAAAATTCCCCTGGGACGCGGGTCTAGGGAAGCGGCGTATTGCGACCCGTTCTCCCCAGAAAGGCAGACTAGCGGACGCCGCGAATGGTGACCCATTCTCCCAGGTACGAGGGGCAGGGGCGAGCCGTGAACGGCGGCGCGATCCCCCGCAGACGGTCCGATCTTCTGTAACGGAACTGCAGGACACAGAGGTGAGTGGTTCAAGTGAAAGGGTTTATTAACAGAGTTGGTGAACACACAGCTAAGGTGGACGACGTGGAAATAGGTGAGTGGTGATTCTCCGTGAGTTTGGTGATAGATCGTCAGGATTCTAACAGTCCCTTCTTTCTTTGCAGGTCCGTGGATAACTGGAGTACCAGAGAGCTTGGGGAAGACGGCGTTCACCAGGAGCTGGATCCTGAGAGCGAAGAGGATGAAGAGGAACAGGGCAGAAGGTAAGTAAGACAGGTAGGGAATTTCAGGTAGTATACTCAGCCAGTAGCTTTGTACGAGGTCAGTCCTTGTAGTCACAACAGCTTGCAGCATGTTACTTCAAGATCGGACAATAAAGTGAACTGAGGGAAGTGCTTTTATGAGCGTGGTGATTGGAGATTGATGAGGTGCAGGTGATGATTGAAGACAAACAGGTGACAGTGATGAGTGACGTGGATGACGGGCCATTCTGTGACAGTTGCCTTAAATTTTTTTCAGAATCTTTCAAAATCTTCCAAGCCACCTGGCTGGGGTCTACATAACAAGACCTTCTCCAATAACATGGGATCAGGTAAACTAGGTGGACAAAATCTGTGCCTGAAGGATCCTACTAGCTACTGTTTGCAGGGCACCATACAGGCATTATCAGAGAATTTGCTCAGTGCTGTCAGTGCTGGCTACAGATAAAGTCTTAATTGTTGGCGTTTTTAATATCCATGTAGATAATGAAAAAGATGCACTGGGATCAGCATTTATAGACAGTCTAAACTCAATTGGGGTTAGACAACACGTGTCAGAACCTCACTGTTATGCTGATGATACTCAGCTCTATATTTCTTTGTGGCCCAACAAAGCATACCAATTTGCAAAACTAATGGAATGCATAGTTGATATAAAAACTGGATGAATAGTAATTTCCTCCTGTTAAATTCTGAGAAAAATACAGAGGTGTTAATTATCTGACAAAAACCTCCACATTGGATAGCCTAGAACACTGTCTAACACTCAATGGCTTCTCTGTCAATTCTTCGTCATCAGTTAGGGTCCTAGGTGTGCTAATTGATAGCAATATTTCCTTTGAAAGCCACGTTTCTAACATTTGTAAAACCACATTGCAGGGATACCATGGAACAGAAGTAGAAATTTCCTTGAGGGGACACAGTGATTGAAATGGTGACTTGGTGCCTTTGAAGATAGATCAGACAGAAGTTTGCAAATAATTCTTAGGTATAGTAACTATTTTTACAGACAAATTTGTTCATCAAGGCTGAGCTCAGAGTCAAAGAACACCCAGGGTGGGTTTTTTTTTTTTCATGTGATGTTGGAATAATTAATAACTTTTTGGAATAATTAATAAAAGGAATAACTTTTTTGTCATTGTTAAACTGGAACACATTATTTTCTAACCGACCGTTAAAGTCTTTGAGACAGCCCATTGAAATGAAGCAAGATGTATTGTATGTGTTGTTGTTTTTTTCCCTTCTCAGCTTGTGGAAATATTGTTTATGATGAGCTTTGATTCTTCATGTGACTTTCTCATCACCCCCTGTTTTTGGTGGTTATCAATGTATTACAATGGTTCAAAACAGATATTAGTATACTTCAATAGGTTGGTACATTAACATCAGTTAATGAAATGCTAGTTAAATTTTTATTGTGAATTTAAGTTAAGTCTGTAAAACCTAAAATGTTGCTTCCAAATTTTTACAGTAAAGTTCTGGCAACCACAGCTGCTGTTTTTGTTGTTGCTGTTGTTTTGTTTTTTTACAGTGTGTATTTCCTAATAACGTAACCAAGTGAGAGCATGTACAAATTGAAAAGAACCAGCCCTAAAATGGCCCCCTGAGTAACACTGTAAATCAGATTAAAGGTCAGAAAACTGATTGAGTGTTCTTTAAAAATTAAAAAAAAAAAAAAATAAATAAATAAAAAACTGCATTTTAAACAATAAATTAAATAAGAACGGTTTAAGTTTAAATCATTCAGGAGAAATCTGAATTCATGTCATGACTCCTCTAAAACTCTAAAATGCATTCCAGGATAAACTTTACATATTTTTTATTTAATCAGTAGCAGAGGTGGAAAATCCAGGGGCCAAAGAGTATAAGTCCTGCCATAGTTTTGTTCCACCCATGAACTCAGCACCTCATTTCACCAGAGGAGGAACCAAGTCATTCCTTTCAAGTCACAAGCAAGTCTCAAGTCAAATTACAAGTCCTCAAAGAGTTAAAGATAATGAGATAATTAAGTGACTAATTAAATGATGATTGTGCATCAGTGATGAACACCTGCTGTTATTGAGAATTACAGAGGATCAGATGCTGATGTTTTATTGGTTAAAATGATGCCACCATCATAAATATCATTGTTTGCTTTAGTTGGGCTTTAGATCATTGACTTCCTGTGTAACTTCCCAATAACTTTTGTTTTCTTGTTTTTGTACTTTATAAGTTTTGCATAATCAACCTGTAATACTACAGCATGCAAGCAAAGTGTTTCTCTAATAGTTGCAGTGAAGCAATTTTAAAATGTAACACATATAGAAATTTGAATTCCATTACTTTGTAGACACACACAGACATCAAGAACTAGCATATGAATCTCAACAATGGTGACAATCAACAAAATGCTTCTCGCCCATCCTGCAATGCAGTATGAATAATTATTGTCACCACTGTTGAGGATCATATGATAAATGTTCATGACTAAAAGCCTAATCTTAAACAGGATTTTCTTTTCTCAATATTGAAGCATTATGGTGGCATCTGCCTAAAAAGTTTTCTTTTCTTTGATAATCAACCAAAGAGAGAGATACTAAAAACCAGAGCAATTTATACCAAGAACATTCATTCATCAAAAGCATAAATTGGCTACTTCAAGGTTTGATGTGAAACAATATTGCAATTATTTAGAAGCAAATTTCTTTCTTGAAACACCAGACGGCTCAAGAGCCCGACTAAAGCAAACACTGACCACAATTATGGTGACGTTGCTGTTGTTGTTTTTTTTTTTTTTTTCTTCCAGTAGATTTCATCCAAGGCTGTGGCTGAAGTCAGTTGTAGTTCTTGTGTTTATCTTTTCTTAAGTGATATTGATTGTTAACATCAGGTGTTCATTACTAATGCCCAATCATCATTTAATTAGTCACTTAATTATATCATTGACTTTAACTCTTTGAGGACTTGGGATTTGACTCAAGACTTGCTTGTGACTTGAAAGTAATGACTTGGTTCCTCCTCTGGTGAAATCAGTTGGCTGAGTTCATGGGTGGAACAAAAACATGGCAGGACTTTTACTCTTTGGCCCCTGGACTTTCCACCTCTGGTCAGTAGATCATGTCATATGCATTGACTTGTATACAAAAGCAAACATATACATTTAATTTTTTAATTATTACTGAACTCCTGGATACCTTTGTGTATATAATTCACAAATAATTATGTTTGCATACAGCTAAACAAAAACATGTTCCATGAAGTTAATATTTAGAAGAAAAAAATTTACACTGCTAAATTTGGTTTTAGTAATCTCCATACTCTTCTCCAGGCTTTTAATGATGGTGACATGTACAAACATGTGCCAGTTGGAATCCTCAACCGAGAAAATAAAGATGTGGCTATGCAATCCCTGTCCTTCTGCCTCGACCCATCCTCGGTAGCAATCATCTTGTAGAGGAATGTTGTAATACCCCAGGCCATATGGCTTCTCTTTGGTTTAACTTATGCACTGCACCTAGACTACCCAAAGTTCATGGGTAACACCCTTCTTTCCATTTAACAAGTTTTGCTAGGTTTGGCTAAGAATGAGTAGAAGGGCAAGATGCTGGCTGTTACAAATCAGCTTGCCATGTAAATAGGTACAGTAAATACATGTTTCTTCAGGCTCTCTTTCAGTATTGTTAGATACAAATATTTTAAAATGGGGGGGGCTGGGGACCGAGCTTTGGCCAGTACTGATTGCCAGTGTGATGGACCCACCACTGATGTCAGTGCGAGCAGCTGGCATCCCTAGGGCCTCAGCAAAGGCTATCACAGAGACTGTTCCTATAACCTCAGTGCTTCCTGTCATGATGGTTGCCATTTTGAGCATGTGGGTGGCACACTATGCTCCTGAGGCTTCTCCTGTCCACGAGTCTGCTCCTGAGGCCTCTCCTGTCCAAGAATTTAAATTGCTCCTGAGGCCTCTCCTGTCCACAAATCTGCCTCAGAGGCCTCTCTTTTCCATGAATCCCCCTCAGAAGTCTCTCCTGTTACAGCCATGGAGGCTGTTCCTGAACTCACTGTCTGCCTTGTCACAGCCATGGAGAACATTCATGAACTCAATGTCTGTCCTGTTATGGCCATGGAGGCGGTTCATGAACTCACTGTCTCTCCTGCCATGGAGGCCGTTCATGCAGAGGTGGAAAGAGTACGAAAATATTTTACTCAAGTAAAAGTACCATTACCTTAATTAAATTTTACTTAAGTACAAGTAAAAGTACCAGTCTAAAAATCTACTCAAGTAAAAAGTAGCTCATTTAAAATATACTCAGAGTAAAAATTACTTATTAACAGTGGGAGGGATGCAAAAATGGGATAGGCCAAGGGTGTCAAACTCAGTTCCTGAAGGGCCACAGCCCTACACAGTATAGATATAATCCTAATTAAACACATCTGATCCAGCTAATCTAATCATTTAGGTTTATTTGAAAACTACATGGTATGTGTGTTGGACCAGGGTTGGGACTAAACTCGGCAGGACTGCAGCTCTCCAGGAACTGAGTTGACATCACTGGGATAGGCCTATAAATCTCAAATTAGTTGTTTTTAATTAAAGGAATCAGTTATTTAGAATAATAAGACATTTGGGCTGTTACCAGGCAAATTAAATCAGTATCAACAAAATTCATCTTTGCAATGCAGAGGAAACACAGAAGCTTCATCTGAAGTGGTATTTAGACGTATTTATATACTGTTTAATGCAGGACATGAATGCATTTAACAAAGGCAGAAATAATGTTTTGATATATAAGACATAAAATGTTGAAAACTTATCTGACATTATATATTTTTTTTTAAAAAGAAAAAAAAGATACTTTAAATGCGAAATTAAAACCGCCAGTAGGAGTCACCAAGTCACTGTTAATAAGTGAATCATTGTGATTGAACCGAATCATTTAAACGGTTGATTCATTCAGTGCTTTGTTTGGTTTTTGGCTAAATACTGATAATGTCGAATCGCACATCGTTAAAGCAACAATTACGATATTGTCGCAGACGATATCACACACCCTGCACCACTGTCTTTTTAGCTAATTTGTGCAGAACCTCTTGCTAAACTGCCAAAGCTTCATTTTAACCACCAATGCAATGATGCAAGTATTTACCTCTACATGCTTGCGAAGGGTTATGTCGAGATTTTATAAGCTGCTAGTTTGCTCTCCCTAGGCAAACACAGTTTACACTGCATAATAGAACATAAATATGGCCAGGGGTTCACTTAATTTCCTTGGTTTTCAGCTGGGTCTGCACCACTAACGCCTGTCTGTCCATCTGCATCTTTCTTCTGATTTTAGCGCCAGTTTGTTCTCCTGTCCATTATTTACTGCAGTAGTTTCCAGGGAGCGATTTTATTCATTTTTTTACTCAGTAATTAATGTGTTTTAAAATGTAGCGAAGTACAATAGTTCAAACAAAATATACTTAAGTAAAAGTAAAAGTACAGATTTGAAAAATTACTTTAAAAAGTAGAAAAAAGCTACTCAATTACAGTAACGTGAGTAAATGTAATTCGTTACTTTCCACCTCTGCGTTCATGAACTCACTGTCTCTCCTGTCACAGCCATGGAGGCTGTTCATGAACTCACTGTCTCTCCTGTCACAGCCATGGAGGCTGTTCATGAACTCACTGTCTCTCCTGTCACGGCCATGGAGGCTGTTCATGAACTCACTGTCTCTCCTGTCACGGCCATGGAGGCTGTTCATGAACTCACTGTCTCTCCTGTCACGGCCATGGAGGCTGTTCATGAACTCACTGTCTCTCCTGTCACGGCCATGGAGGCTGATCATGAACTCACTGTCTCTCCTGTCACGGCCATGGAGGCTGTTCATGAACTCACTGTCTCTCCTGTCACATGAACTCACTGTCTCTCCTGTCACAGCCATGGAGGCTGTTCATGAACTCACTGTCTCTCCTGTCACAGCCATGGAGGCTGTTCATGAACTCACTGTCTCTCCTGTCACAGCCATGGAGGCTGTTCATGAACTCACTGTCTCTCCTGTCACGGCCATGGAGGCTGTTCATGAACTCACTGTCTCTCCTGTCACGGCCATGGAGGCTGTTCATGAACTCACTGTCTCTCCTGTCACGGCCATGGAGGCTGATCATGAACTCACTGTCTCTCCTGTCACGGCCATGGAGGCTGTTCATGAACTCACTGTCTCTCCTGTCACATGAACTCACTGTCTCTCCTGTCACAGCCATGGAGGCTGTTCATGAACTCACTGTCTCTCCTGTCACAGCCATGGAGGCTGTTCATGAACTCACTGTCTCTCCTGTCACAGCCATGGAGGCCATTCATGAACTCACTGTCTCTCCTGTCACAGCCATGGAGGCTGTTCATGAACTCACTGTCTCTCCTGTCACAGCCATGGAGGCCATTCATGAACTCACTGTCTCTCCTGTCACGGCCATGGAGGCTGTTCATGAACTCACTGTCTCTCCTGTCACAGCCATGGAGGCCATTCATGAACTCACTGTCTCTCCTGTCACAGCCATGGAGGCTGTTCATGAACTCCTAGTCTGTCCAGCTACAGCCATGGAGGCTGTCCATGAACTCTTTGCTTGTCCTGTTACGGCAGTAGAGGCTGTTGTTAACCTCTCTATGCTCTGTGTTCCAGTCCCGCCTGATCCGCCGTGGTGGCTCCCTGCTCTGCCTGCTCCGCCATGGCTTGATGCTCCTCTGGATCTGACATGTTGTTCCTTGTCATGTATTGATGTTGTAATCTGCTGTTGGTGAGTTAAGTCTGTTCATGCCTAGTCAAGTCTGTTCAAGGTAAATCTGTCTTTGTTTGGATTATGTTTGGATGTCTGGATTACACTTTGTTTAATAAAGTGCACTTGGTTTCTCACTATGCTCGCCTTCAGTGGACTGAATCTTTACAGGTAGTTGCTCTGCATGCTAATAAACAAGCTCCAGCTGCTCCAGCAGCTAGAGTTCTCACTAGAACCAGGAAATGGGACTATATTAGTCCAGTTCTGTCAACACTGCACTGGCTCTCTATTGAACATTGTATAAATTTTAAAATCTTGCTAATTACCCATAAGGCCCTGAATGGTTTAGCTCCTCAGTACTCGAGCCAGCTCTTATCGTGTTATACTTCACGTCCATTATACTTCATGTCCGCTGCGATCTTAAAACTCTGGCCATTTGATAATACCTAGAATATCAAAATCAACTGCGGGCGGCAAGTCCTTTTCCTATTTAGCACCCAAACTCTGGAACAGTCTTTCTAGCGTTGTTCAGGAGGCAGGCACACTCTGTCAATTTAAATCTAGATTAAAGGCCCATCTCTTTAACCTGGTTTACACCATATCACATTTATATAATTCAAATCCATTAAAGGTGACATATTATGCCCCTTTTTACAATATGTAATATAAGTCTCTGGTGTCCACAGAATGTGTCTGTGAAGTTTCAGCTCAAAATACCCCACAGATCATTTATTATATAATTTTGAAAATACCTATTTTGAGTGGAAGCAGAAACACTCTCGATTTTCGTGCATGTTTATCGTGCTGAAATCATGCGTTTTAAACCATATTAGTTTAAACTTCTGATATACGGTTTTCTGAGTGCACACAGACAGAAAGCGGCTGTCACAGCATGTGAGTAATCGAAGTTCTCATTCACACACAATTACGTTAAAATACACACGAGTTACAAAAACAGTCAGTTATGTCTGTGAAGGTAAACAGCTGGGAAATAAATCGCATGATTATTTTAGATCTGTGTGGCAGCAGTATACAGTAAATAAATCAACAAATCCACTGCTCTCTTGTCTCCTCTGAGGCTGGGACTAAATAGTGTTCTGTGCTCGTCTGTGCAGCCAAAGGCAGAACAGTTGGCATGTTTTGCTCAAACTTTCACCATGGCATTAGAACTGCTACATCGCAAACTTACAGATTAAGGGGCGGTAATATTATAATGAGATCCCTTTGCCACGTCAACAAGGGAGCGAAAAAGCTTGCAGAAAAAGGCTTACTAAAACAAAGTTACTGGGTTAATCTTTTTCACGTGTCCTTGGTTGGTAGATGCACTGGGGACCTGATTATAGCACTTAAAACCTGGAAAAGTCCGATTTTCATGATATGTCACCTTTAAACAATTGATAGGTTGCATTAATTAGGCCAACTGGAACCAGGAACACTTCCCATTACACCCAATGTACGTGTTACATTGTAAGAAGAATGGCATCTACGCTAATATTAGTCTGTTTCATGTTTATTCCGAGGTCACCGTAGCATTCAGATCCAGTCCGTATCCAGATAAGATGGTCACTGCAGTCACCCGGATCCAGTCCGTATCCAGTCCAGATGGTGGATCAGCACCTAGAGATGACCTCTACAGCCCTGAATGTCAGAGGAGACCATGTGAACTAGATGCGGCTCAGTGGCAGATCCCCTAAGAAGACCTCGTCACATCGATGGCCATCGGCACAAGACCACGGAACCTGACTTCTGCTGTAGTCTGGAATTAAACCTCACCATGTTAGTTATAATTAATTTGTTTTCACTTGCTGCTGAGTTTATCAAATATATTTGCAGTAGCAAATAAAAACAAAGTGAGATCAGGAGATGGTAAAAAGGTATTGATGGTTCTACAATCACAAGGAAATGCCTAATTCACTAGTGTAATTTGACACTAACAATTGTGTTGTACAAATAATACATTTGCTGTATAAAACTGCAATGCAAGATCAACAGTAGTGTAGAGCCAATTAAAGACTGAAAAATAAAAAAAAATAAAAACAAAAAGTTAAACTCCACATGAACCTCAACAATGGTGACAATAGAAAGTGTAATGCTGCAATGCATGCTGGGTACTTTAGTACAAAATTCCCAGCATGCATCACAGCATGAATAAATTATGCAGCTGCATTGTCGTATTATTTTCTTTAATTCCAACTTTGGTTTTTGTATTTATTGCTGGTTTTTTTTTTTTGGTTGTGTATTTTAGTAGCTTTTTGTGATGTCCAGAATTGATACACACAAGAATTTTAATGTACCTGTACTGCAATGTACCTGTGCAAATGGCAATAAATTCTAAATTCTAATTCAAATTATACATAGGGGGTACTCTGGGCCATTCCTGAGCTCCGAGCCCTGAGCCATTCCCCGGACAGCACGCCAAATATGCATTACCATACTTCAGCTAATTAAATGTAGGAATGAACTTGTGAAATGTGTATTTAATAGGTTTTCTTTTACAGGTAAAATGGGCCAAAAATGATGCCCCTTTTTTGGCTCATTTTACATGTAAAAGAAAACCTGTCAAATACGCATGTTAGTATAACTAATGAACATTGGACATGAAATGCTCATTGAGGTAGCACAGTCACAAAAAAAAAAAAAAAAAAAACAGATTGAGAAGAAACGATATTAACTGCAAAATCTTTAAGAATTAAGGTGAAAAATTGGGTGTTAAACAAATAATTCAACCTTCAGGAACCCTTTAGTCTCCTGTGCCACGTTTCCAAAACTGAAGTCTCCAAAAGTACAAGGTGTCAGGTTCTCAGAGACTTTGCTAAGCTAAAGAATCCTGAAACATGACCCCAAGCTGAAGTGTTGTGAAATACATGCAAAAATAAAAAAAAAACCTTTTATGGACACAGAGTTTGAGAGTGACAGAGTGATCTGTCTATAAAGCCTTTTAAAAAATCAGTCTTCATGTACTTCACAACAATTCAACTTGTAATTCTTATTACACAGGAGTTTACCATGACCAGACAGATTTTACTCTTTTCATTCTGCTCAAAAAAAAAATATATAAAAACAGTTCCATTTTAATGGATTTGTTACATAGAGGTATATTTCAAGAAAACAGTATATCTACCTGGAATCATTTTGAAACACAAATTACATTCATACGAGAATCTGTTTGCAGCTCTGTAACAGTTCAAACTACATATCTTCTTTTGTGTTCTGCAAAGGAAAGCCAGTCATACAGTTGTATCATGAGAGTGAGAAATTATACTGTAATTCTACTTTCATTTTTGGGTGAACTATCCTGGATTCCTGCAGCAAAAAAAAAAAGGGCTATCGGGGTCAGGTATCTTCATTCCAAACAATTTTAAGGAGGTGACAGAGTAAAAAATTTCCAGTACTGATTCTGTCAGCTACATTGCTTAGAGAGGTTCATTCATCTTACAGGCAATTTTTATTGATCTCTACGATTTATAATATTTTTATTGATTCTTGTCTCATTTTTGTGCTTTTCTTGTTGTTATTCAGGCACTTAGGTCATTCCTTTAGAGACAAAAAAATAAATGGCAGATAGCGAAGGTGTGTAAATGTTTCTGAAATATTTTTCACTGATAAAATCTAAACCTCTCACATGTTTAATATTTGTAGTAATTGGTACAGGTTCATCATGGAGTAACCTAACCATCTCATATGTAATCCTGCAGAGGTTACAGTCACATATAGCTTCGACTTTGTTCAGGAGCTTCTTCCTTCCGCTGAGCGTACAGCTTTACTCTTTCATCTCTCTTACCTCTGCATGGCTAATTCCCCCAAGTTGGAGTGGCTTCTCAGAAAATGTGTTGTTGAAACCCAGCTTCTCTTTGGATCCTCTGAGGCTCTTCTGCTGAAGGTAAAGCCAATGTTCCTCTGAAACCATGGGTGTAGATCAGAAAAAAATAAGAAACCAACAGAAACTCAACAACTGACTTCAGTCACAGCCTTAGATTAATTTTGTCACCATTATTGAGATTCATATGGTGATTGCTGAAAAACCATCAACAGCATACTATCATGTGCTGCAAATCAAGTCAAATCAAGTCAATGTTTCAGGAGGTAGGGGCTTGCATGGGGTTTCAGAGGGGGGCGGGGGTGATTTGAGTTCAGGGCTCTCACAGCCTGGGGGAAAAAGCTGTTGAGCAGTCTGGCGGAGCGGGCTCTGATGCTCTGGTACCGTCTTCCTGATGGTAGGAGCTGGAAGAGACTGTGGGAGGGATGGGTGGAGTCCTTCACGATGCTGTTGGTTTTGCTGGAGCATTGTGTAAGGAAAATGTCCAGGATGGAGGGGAGAGGGGCACCGAT
Organism: Barbus barbus; assembly: GCF_936440315.1. Classification (NCBI taxonomy): domain Eukaryota; kingdom Metazoa; phylum Chordata; class Actinopteri; order Cypriniformes; family Cyprinidae; genus Barbus; species Barbus barbus. The sequence goes on along the minus strand of NC_136726.1, from coordinate 6,675,613 downwards.
GATCTTTGCAGCTGTGTTCACTGTCCGCTGGAGGGTCTTGCGGTCAGCAGCACTGCAGTTCCCATACCAGACAGTGATGCAGCTGGTCAGAACACTCTCAATGGTGCCTCTGTAGAATGTGGTGAGGATGGGTGGAGGGAGACTTGCTCTTTTCAGCCGGCGGAGAAAGTGTAAGCGCTGTTGTGCCTTTTTGGAGAGTGACATGGTGTTGGTGGTCCAGGTGAGATCCTCTGTGATGTGCACCCCCAGGAATTTAGTGCTGCTGACTCTCTCCACAGTCGAGCTGTCGATGGTCAGTGGGGGGTGGTCAGTGGAGTTTCTTCTGAAGTCCATCACAAACTCCTTTGTCTTCTCCACATTGAGGGACAGATTGTTAGTGCCACACCATTCAGCCAGCTGTGCCACTTCCTCTCTGTAGTGCGTTTCATCGTTGTTGCTGATGAGACCTACCACTGTTGTGTCATCAGCAAACTTGATGATGTGGTTGGAGCTGAACTTGGCAGTGCATTTGTGGGTCAGCAGTGTGAAGAGCAGCGGGCTGAGCACACAGCCTTGTGGGGCACCTGTGCTCAGTGTGGTAGTGCTCGAGGTGTTGTGGCCGACACAGACTGACTGAGGTCTTCCGGTTAGAAAGTCCAGGATCCAATTACACAGGGAATTGTTAAGGCCCAGCAGGTTTAGTTTATTTATGAGCTGTTGTGGGATTATTGTGTTGAATGCCGAGCTGAAGTCAATGAGCAGCATTCTAACATAGGAGTCTTTATTTTCTATTTTCTTTTATTTTGTTTTTGTGCAGGTGTGTCATTCTGCATTTCAAACTGTGAATAAAAGTGGTTGAGTGCATTGGGGAGGGATGTGTCCTCATCACAGGCCTGTGGCGGGGGCTTGTAGTCAGTGATGGTCTGAATGGCTTGCCACAGGCTCCGTGTGTCTCTGCTGTCTGTGAAGTGGTTGTTGATTTTTTGAGCATATGACCGTTTTGCATTTTTGATGCCACAGGACAGACTGGCTCTTGCTGTTTTGAGGGCTGCTTTATCTCCTGATCTGAATGCTTCATCTCTGGTCTTTAGCAGCCCATGAACCTCTGCTGTCATCCATGGCTTCTGGTTTGCACGTGTGGTGATGTCTTGGTGACTGTCACATCATCAGTGCACTTTTTGATGTAAGCAGTCACAGTTTCAGTGTACTCCTGCAGGTCTGTGTGGTTATTGTAGGTGGCTGCCTCTTTAAACATGTTCCAGTCTGTGTCCTGGAAGCAGTCCTGCAGTGCTGAGGTGGCATTGTCTGGCCATACTGTGATCTGCTTTTGAACCGGTTTGGTGAGTTTGAGAAGTGGTCTATATGCTGGGATTAGCATAACAGAGATGTGGTCTGAGTACCCGAGGTGGGGGCGGGGTACAGCCTTGTAAGAGTTCTTTACTGTTGTGTAAACAAAGCCCAGTGTGTTGTTTCCCCTTGTTGCAAAGTTCACATGTTGGTAGAACTTTGGCAAAACTGTCTTTAGGTTTGCATGGTTGAAGTCACCGGCTATGATGAAAAAGCCGTCGGGGTTATTTGTTTGTTGTTCACTGATGGCGCTATACAGTTCACGAAGCTCGTCCTTAGCGTTTGCACACGGGGGGATGTAAACCACAACAATAACAATGACCGTGAACTCCCGCGGCAGATAGAACGGTCGACACTTCACAACCATAAACTCCACCAGCGATGAACAGTGTTTTGATAATACCACAGCATTGTTACACCAGTCTTTGTTGATATACACACACAAGCCACCTCCGCGGGTCTTACCAGACAGTGATGAATCTCTATCCGCTCGGAAGTTGGTTAGCCCGTGCAGCTGAATGGTGGAGTCCGGGATGTTGTCGTTTAGCCATGTTTCGGTGAAAACAAACACACAACAATCCCTAGCCTCATGCTGTGTAGACCGACTGAGTTGAATTAAGTCCAGTTTGTTTTCCAGAGAGTGAACGTTTGAGAGCATGTGTGATGGAAGAGTCGGTCTTGTGGGGTTAACCCTTAGCCTAGCTCGTATACCTCCGCGCTTACCGTGCTTCCGTCCTCTCTCACACCGCTTGCGACGCTGCCTTGTGCGGGTAGCATCAGTAGGCGAGGCCGCGGTCTCGAGGTCCTGCTCCAGCAGTAAACAAAGGCCTCGTAGCTTCTCAGTAGCCGCCGGCGAGAGTTGTTGTTTATATGCATTGTCGATATCCAAAAGACTTTGGTGATCATAGAAGAGTTTTGGGGTGATTTCCCTATGAGTAAGCAGTAAACTGATATTATTTGGAGGCGAACAGACAACATTAACAGACATAAAAGCACCATCTTTGGGACCCAGAGCAGCCGCTGCGTCTGATCGCTCCACCATCTTGGAATCTGTCAAACACAGTCATAACAGTCAACGAAAACTAACAATTATTGGTAAGAGTTAAGATCCCAGCTAATGGAAACACCAGTCACCATTATGGGGACTTCAAATAAAACAAGCGTTAGATTTAAACCTCTGTTAATTATCAATATGAACTTCTGTAGACGTCTAGCAGTAGTAGTAAGTCTGGTTAGTAATAAGTGAAGCTGGTACGGCTGTTTGTGGAGTTGTTTAATCCTCCTCTGCTGAGATCTTGAGAGATTTAATGTCTTTTATCTTCAGGGCCCAGTTAAAAAAAAAAAAAAAAAAAAAAATTGTAATCTGGATCAAATTGATCCGGATTTGAACATCCCATGTTTTGCTATCCAGGATCACCTGATACATCTTACTTTTATAGCAGTTTTTTAAAGGAACATTTTATTGGATCACTGTGATCCAAATACTAAATTTCAGGATTACCAAATCCTTTTTACCAGAGCCTTAAATGGAACCAACAGTGTAGCCTACTGGCTTAGCAAAGAACAACAGCTAGGCAAAATGCCGGTGGCCACAAATAGCCATTGTTTGTTTTAATTGTTAAAATTCCCTCTGTGACAGAATGGAGAAAAAAAAAAAATTGGGGAGAAACCAGGCTCAGTTGGGGGGCCAGTTCTCCTCTGGCCAGGAGATAATTGTTTATTTATTGTTTTAATTAAAATTAAAAATGTATAAATGCATTTATTTCTATTTTATATTGTTGCAATTTCGAACAATAATAGCATTATGTAGTTAGGTATTTTATTATATTTTTAGTTATTTTCTTTTATTTTTATTGTATTTAAGTCGAGGTCTTCACTGGGGATATGTCCCCGAGGCTCATCCAGGTGTCCCGGCCTCCACTGACGATCAGGGAGACATCATCTCCTGGCACCGATCCACCACCTGATCCAGACATGGACTGAGAAACAGAATAAGAAAGAAACAGACAAATATTAGCGTAGATGCCATTCTTCTTACGATGTAACGAGTACATCGTGTGTTATGGGGAGTGTTCCCGGTTCCGGTTGATCTAATTAATGCAGCCTAACAATCCTTTAATGGATTTGAATAATAAAAGTATATTAGTGTGTTGTGTGTAAGCCAGGTTAAAGAAATGTGTCTTTAATCTAGATTTAAACTGACAGAGTGTGTCTGGAACAATCTACCTAATGCTGTTCGGGAGACAGAGTTTGGGTGCTAAATAGGAAAATGATCTGCCGCCCACAGACGATTTTGATATTATAGGTATTATCAAATGGCCAGAGTTTTGAGAATGCAGTTGACGTGGAGGATTATAATGTGATAAGAGCTCGCTCAGGTACTGAGTAGCTAAGCTATTCAGGGATTTATAAGTAGTTAACAAGATTTTAAAATCTATACGATGTTTGATAGGGAGCCAGTGCAGTGTTGACAGAACCGGGCTAATATGGTCATACTTCCTGGTTCTAGTAAGAACTCTAGCTGCTGCATTTTGGACCAGCTGTAGTTTGTTGATCAAGCGTGCAGAACAACCACCCAATAAAGCATTACAATAGTCTAACCTTGAGGTCATAAACACATGAATTAGCATTTCTGCATTTGAAGTTGAGAGCAGAGGTCGCAATTTAGATATGTCTTTGAGATGGAAAAATGCAGTTTTACAGATGCTAGAAACATGACTTTCAAATAAAAGATTACTATCAAACAGCACACCTAGGTTCCTAACTGATGAAGAAGAAACGACAGAGAAGCCATCAAGTGTTAGATAGTGTTATAGGTTATTACATGTGGGGGTTTTAGGTCCGATAATTAACACTTCTGTTTTTTCAGAATTTAGCAGTAAGAAATTACTCGTTATCCAGTTTTTTATATTGACAATGCATTCCGTTAGTTTCTCAATTTGGTGTTTCACCGGGCTGCGAAGAAATATAGAGCTGAGTATCATCAGCATAACAGTGAAAGCTAACACCATGTCTCCTGATAATATCTCCCAAGGATAACATGTAAAGTGTGAACAGTAACGGCCCTGGTACTGAGCCTTGAGGTACTCCGTACTGCACTTGTGATCGTTATGATACCTCGTCATTCACTGCTACGAACTGACGGCGGACAGATAAGTAAGATTTGAATCATGCTAAGGCACTTCCACTAATGCCAACAAAGTGTTCTAGTCTATTCAAAATAAATGTTGTGGTAAGCAAGATTTGTTCTTTACCCAGTTCAATTTGTACTTCTGCTCTTTCGGTTTACCGTTTCAGAAGCAACTCATAGCTGTCACCATCCTGGTTTGTAGCTGAGGAACGTTTGCGTTTTCTTGTAGGAATGTCTTGGATTGTCTTCATTACATCCACTGGGGATCTATCTTCCTCCTCAATCACTGTAGTTAAACATTTCCTCTGCAGGGGAATTTTGCTCGCATTCTTCTGAAGTCCTATTCTCTGTAATTGTGGCCTCTCCATCTGCTTATATGCCTTCAATGCCATGCAGAGCCTCTGATTTTTCTCCTCCTATGATATCAAGGACCATATCAGTGAAATCACCCCTGTTATATGGCTTGTTACCTGTTTGGGGGGGGGTTCTTGGCTTCAGTAAGGTCTTTCGTTGCCTTGGCCCTAAGGTTCTTCCATCGCAACATAATTTGTTTCATGGTCCTCTTTTGGCCAGACCCCATGGCATTGACATGATCGGTTAAGTCCTCCCAAGTGTTGTTTTTTCCTTTTTTGGTCACTTCTCCACCCTTTGCAGAGCTGAAACCTCCTATTATCGAGGCAAAATTGGCCCGAACACCCTCCAGCAGCATACAGGTTTCTGCCACAGTGAAATTAGGCCCTTTTGAGTTCATGGTTCCAACTCTTTGGTGTAGCCAACACTGATCTTAAAAGCCTTGAGCATGATTGCTTTGGCTTCTGCTCAATTAGGCTTACACCAATCAGCTCATTGGTGGTTAATGGGTGACACCATTTAAACATATCTTTGCACCCATTTCTCTTAGCCTACAGGAGGCATCCACATGTTGTGGGCAACGCTGACCTCATAATAACCAACTGTGTTGTGAAATGTGAATGTGAAGTGACATACTGCCAAGTATGGTGACCCATACTCGGAATTCGCGCTCTGCATTTAACCCATCCAATGTGCACACACACACCGTGAACACACACCCGGGGCAGTGGGCAGCCATTTATGCTGCGGCGCCCGGCGAGCAGTTGGGGGTTCGTTGCCTTGCTCAAGGGCACCTCAGTCATGGTACTGAGGGTGGACAGAGCGCTGGACATTCACTCCCCCCACCTACAATCCCTGCCGGCCCGAGACTCGAACCCGCAACCTTTGGATTACAAGTCCGACTCTCTAACCATTAGGCCACGACTTCCCCAAATGGCCAGGGTCTGTTCATGATGCACGTATTCTAAGAGAAAGTGCACTATACAGAGATGTTCAATCCCACCGACCAAATGGCATAGTATTGGGAGACAGCGCGTATCCACTCCTACCATGGCTAATGACCCCTTTTCCAGTTGCAGACACACCTGAGCAGGCATGCTTCAACTCCTCACATTGCAAAACAAGATGTGCCATTGAACGCTTAAATGGAGTCCTGAAGAGACTGTTTGCGTGTCTTAACTATTTGCGAGTACAACCCAAGGTGGCATGCAACACAATCCTTGCCTGTATTGTTTTGCATAACATCGCCACCAGGCATCATGTCCCTTTTGATGACAATTTTGATGGACCTGAGCCTGATGTAGAACCAGAACAGCCGCCAATGTTCTTACCTAATGAAGGACATACAATTAGAGATGCAATTGTGAGAAATTACTTTTAACTAGGCTACTGAATGACTGAGTATATTTGTCATTGCCATTAATATACTGTGGAATTATAGAGCTGTGAGCAATAGTGACATTTATTTGACAGCTGATAGCTTTGAGAATTTTGTTTTTGTTGTTTACCATATCTCATTAGATGTGACATGCATCAAATATGTAGAAATGTATATATCATCAGTAAAACACTGATTTTGTGATTATTCACTTAAAAAAAAAAAAAAAAAAAAACTCTGATTTTATTTGGTTCGAAAAGTCACAACTGAATCCACCCGTCTCATTCCATGTGCCACGTCAAGTCGGACACACCTACTTATTTACGCCGGTTACACACAGAGATGTGAGGCTGTAGTGTATAAGCGTCCCAACCTCCATAGATGTAATGCTACATTTAGACTGGTGCATTTTTGTTTTAAAACGGCATTTTAAATTGAAAACGGTCCTCCTCCATACTGGCTTTTACTCTGCGTTTCAGCAAAGACCGTCCAAAATACTCTGAACACGCACTGAAAATACATGTTACATGGCCATTCATGCACACTGTAGCATTCATGTTACATAAGACAATAAATAAGATTTATATTCCACTTTTACTCACTTTAAATCACCAAGTCTTTGTAATAACATCCGATTGCGGTCTAATGTGTGTTTTGGCCATATAATGTTACTGAAATATGCTATTTGAAGCCTTTTATATCAACCTGCTCATTAGATCTGCTTAGCATTCCTCACGCAAACTGTATTAATATGAAAATAGGTAGAATCTCATGAAAATCACATACAAATCATCAGAGGTGGGTAGTCCAGAGGCCAAAGAGTAAAAGTCATGCCATATTTTTGTTCCACCCATGAACTCAGCACCTCATTTCACCAGAGGAGGAACCAAGTCATTCCTTTCAAGTCACAAGCAAGTCTCAAGTCCAATTACAAGTCTTCAAAGAGTTAAAGCTAATGAGATAATTAAGTGACTAATTAAATGATGATTGTGCATTAGTGATGAACACCTGTTGTTATTGTTATTGTTCTCCACCGATCCAGTTCCTCCACGAGCCTCCTACAGCGAAACAAAGATCAAGTTACCGCAAGCTAAGCCATTCAGAAACATGAATACCGAAAGAAAATGGGAACAGGATCGGCCAATTTAAGACTTTTTAAAGTCTGCAAAAATAAATATAAAACTTAAAGTCGATGTAAAGAATTTCTCAGATTTTGATTACTTACTACTTCTGACATTTGAACCTTGTAGATAAATCATGTCAATATTTTTTGCAGTTTTTTAGTGTACGGACATCAGTAACAAGCTGGTTTGTGTTCAAATTGATGTTTATCTGAAATTTGTCATCAGATATGAGAAACAAAACCACAATATGGCTTTATGCACCAGTGATGTATTTGTTGAAAAGTTTGAAACAAACAAACAAAAAACAAAACAAACATCTCATGAGATAGAGGCCCTGGAGGATGTGGGCTATTATAAAGTGTAAGTATCATATCTAAATGTTCTCAGAGATCAGTGAATCAGGACACTACATGATGACAGAATCATCAATAAGTAACCATCACCATCTGATCAGTTTTTTCTCACAAATTTTGTAATTCCAAATGTGCTTCAGAAACAGTTATATGAGCAAATTCTCGGGGCCCTGCGCTGGCAGACCGTAAAGGGCCAGTGCAGGCTTCTGTGCAGGGTGAGGGGTTGAGACCAAGGCAGGGCGGGACCAAGTCAAGACCAAACCAGCACTTCTCAAATTCATCTGAAAGATCCACATTTCCTGCCTGAAAAATAATCTAATATTTAATCAATACATAAATTTAGAACAACAAGACACTGTAGTTCAAAGAGGAATTTTTTGTTAGTGATTTTATTTTGATTGGCAATAGAGGTGGCACAGAAGCTGCATCTGAACTGGCACAGTTGCAGCTGCATACATAGTTTAAATTAATGTATTAAAAATAAAAATTAATATAGAAATCATTTGGAATAAAAATGAATATAAATTTAAAACTGAAACTGCCAGTAGGCTAGGTGGCAGAAAATCACTTAATGAGTGAGTCACTGAATTATTTGTTCAACTGATTTGTTCAAAGCAGCTTATTCACTCAGTAATGAATCACCACTGTCTGTTAGGAATGCACAACAATTCTGCTATGAATGAAAAAACTATTCTGCTGAAATGTTTCTATATTTTCCTTTCCAAATGTGTAGTTCGAATAATAAAATATATTTCCCCACTAACCTGCAGCAGTCAAGTGCTCGTCTTTTCAATAACAATGTTGCAATGCCAAGCTGTGGAAAAACAATCTTCGCATTGCCCTCCTTCCAGGGCCGGCCTGTGGCATAAGCGGAATAGGCAAATGCTAGGGGATCCGCCGATCCCTAGGGGCGCCAAATTTGTTTTTTTGTTTTTAATATTACCAATACTACTTCAATACTATAAATGTAAAATATTGCAAAAAAAAAAAAAAAACAGCAATAATCCCTCAAAAACAAGAAAAAAAAAATTAAAAGATAAATAAGAGAAGAAAAACGGTACAAATGACAAGGGTAATGTGATATAATGAATGATGGTGATCATTTAAATAAACTATAGCCCTTAAATGCATGAATGTTTCACCAATCATCATGACATATTCATGTCTTTAGAAACCCGCACCTATATATCCAGCACGAGTGAATCTCTAACTGCTGCAATAGCAAAAAACTGTCTTGATATTTTAAGAATAATTACAGAAGAATAAAATATATTGTTACCTTGGAAGGGTTCAATTTGAGGAGATGATTTTACCATTGCCGTCATTGTCAGAGCGCACTTCCACAGTACATTCAACATCTGCCTCAATATCGCAAACTCAGCCATATTCTCAAAACTATCGTTTTCAATGACTTCAAAATCAATATTTTGATCACTGGCAGCTTATTCACCACATCCCCCATCAAATGACAGTGACATTTATATTTCACTACGTACAGTAATTGCTCTCCAGTAAAGCATTCAAATGAAACAGTAGCCTACACTCCCATCACAGTTTGCACCATGGTACTTTGTGACTCAATGTCTGAATCCTGTGGGATGAAATTCATGAAAGATCACAAACAAAAATTAGCTCAACCATTTATAACAAGAACTGCACACTTATGCACTCACTGGTCACTTAATTAGGTACACCTGTAAAGTAAACTTCAATTCAATACAGGAGCTCTGCTGTGAATTCCACATTTACAAGGTTATAATTTCTCAGTTTTTATGTTGAAACTGTCAGAAAGGTGATAATTCTACTATACATGTTTATTATTGAGGTCACAGTGGGTGCTGGAGTGTTATTGCAGTGCATTATATTATAAGATTGTTAGAATTTATTTGGCCACCACAATTAAAATGTGTGACTTGGCTAAAACAATAGAACCATAATACAATATAATGCACTGCAATAAAACAAAAGCATGCATGTACCGTTTTCTGATGCCGTTTACTTCTTTATTTTTATTTACTTTTTTTGTGGCATGCCTCTTCTGCCTTTCAGATCAATTTAAATCTTTTGTATGGGTTTACACAGTTTTGTAAATTAGGCCCCAAGAGAGCTCAACCGATATTAATAAAAAATTAATTGGTTTAGTGCATCAAACAAGTCACAGAAGAACTTTGTCATGGTGTACCATCAGTTTCCTATAAATTAACAATTTGTCCAGCTCAGTTATTTGATAAAGTCATGTGTTCTAACATGTCACATTCTTGTTGCAGCAAACAGGGAAAAACATGGCCCAATGTAACGAGGACGCTGAGGCAGAAGTAGAATCCATGTGCGGTTGTTTATTCAGAAGAGCAGAGTACAAGTGAGAAGGCAAAAGGTCAATACCGGAAAGACAGTCAACAGGCGTACAAAGCATAAAGATGATCCAAGCAGCTGAGTGATATAACAGGCAGTAGGTCAAATCCAAAAAGACAGTCCGATTGAGCAGCCAAAACAGAAGGGATAATCCAAATAGCGATAAAGAGGAGACAGAGCTGGGATCAAACCGTGTAATCAGTCCAACTAGCAAACAATCCAAAGGGAGATCCGAAAACTCGTGAATCAGGAACAAAGCAAAATGGCAACAGGTAATCAGGCATAAAGTGTAAGTAGACGCTCGGTAAGGCAGGTCAAACTGGCAATACTTCGCGAGTTTGTGAGCACATGGTCCGTCCTTAAATACTGCCAAACAGGAAGTGATAGTAGAAGCAGCAGAGGGAGCATGCAGTCAGTACTCGGGTGAGGGCTCCCTCTGCTGACGTGGTGTTACAGAACCCCTCCCCCTAGGAGCGACTCCCGGAGCTCTACGTGGACGTCCCCGTGGTCGTGGTGCAGGTCGGTCGGGTCTGGCTCGATGAAACTCCTCGATGAGCGACGGGTCCAGGATGTCGTGGGCGGCCACCCACGATCTCTCCTCAGGTCCATACCCCTCCCAGTCCACCAAGTATTGGAGCTGACCCCCTCGACGGCGCGAGTCCAGCAACTCGTTCACCTGATACGCGGGAGTTCCGTCAATATCGATGGGTGGTGGTGGTTCTGGGGCTTCATGGCCGGGGTCAGCATCCGGGTGGACCGGTTTCAGGAGGGAGACATGGAAGGAGGGAGAGATACGATAGTTAGCAGGAAGCTCTAATTGGTAGGTAACCTCGTTAATTCTACGTAGAATTTTAAAAGGTCCTACATACCTTGGAGAGAGCTTCCTGCTGGGCAGCCGCAGCTTGATGTCCCGAGTTGAGAGCCAGACCCGTTGTCCCGGTTGGTAGGGAGGGTGTGGACGGCGTCTTCGATTGGCCTGAACTTCCTGAGTCCTGATGGCCCGCTGGAGATGAACATGCGCGCTGTCCCACACCCTCTCGCTACGTTGGATCCAGTCATCCACTGCTGGAACCGAGGAGGGTGCACCGGACCACGGGAACATCGGTGGTTGAAACCCCAGGACACACTGAAAGGGGGTAAGGCCTGTAGAGGAATGGGTTAGTGAGTTCTGGGCATATTCGGCCCATGGGAGGAATTCTGACCATCGATGTTGTTCTCGACTACAGTAGGTACGAAGGTAACGTCCGATCTCTTGGTTCAGTCTTTCCACCTGCCCATTGGCCTGTGGGTGATAGCCTGAGGTTAAGCTGACGTTAATATCCAGTTGCCTACAGAATTCCTTCCAAACTTGAGATGTGAATTGTGTGCCTCTGTCACTTACGATATCCTCTGGTAGGCCATAAATCCTAAACACATTGTGGAAGAGGGCGAGGGCGGTTTCCATGGCTGTGGGCAATCCTCTGAGCGGTATGAGACGGCATGATTTGGAGAAGCGATCAATGGTGACTAGGATAGTCGTGAATTCGTTGGACAGAGGCAGATCCGTGATGAAGTCAATGGACAGATGTGACCAAGGGCGCTGTGGGATGGGTAGTGGTTGGAGGAGACCGGAGGGCAGTTCTTTGGGGGTCTTAGATTGGGCGCATATGGAACAGGCTTTGACATAGGTGGGAACATCCTTGGTCATAGAGGGCCACCAGAAGGAATTTTGGACCAGTTGGAGGGTACGGGAGATGCCGGGGTGTCCGGAACTGAGTGAGGAGTGAACCCATTGTATAACACGATGGCGGAGGGTTTGGGGCACGAAGTGTTTGTTTGGGGGGCAATTGGCGGGTGGTGGATTTTGTTGCTGTTCTCGTTGTATTTCCTCCATAATGTCCCAGGAGATGGGTGCTAAAATTACCGTGGGGGGAAGAATGGATTCAGGTGATTGGTGGTTGGTAGGGAGATCATGGCGTCTTGAGAGAGCATCAGCTTTACAGTTCTTGCTGCCTGGTCTGTAGGTCACTGTAAATTGGAAGCGGGTAAAAAAGAGGGCCCACCGAGCTTGGCGAGGATTCAGACATTTAGCCCCTATAATGTATTCGAGGTTTTTATGATCTGTGATAACTTGGAAGGGGTGAGTGGCCCCTTCTAACCAGTGCCTCCATTCCTCGATTGCTGCCTTCATGGATAGGAGTTCCTTGTTGCCTATATCATAGTTGCGTTCGGCGTTAGTAAGCTTTCTGGAAAAGAATGCACAGGGATACAATTTGCCGGGGTGACCATGCCGTTGAGAGAGGACGGCCCCTATACCGCAGTCCGAGGCGTCCACTTCTACGATGAATGGAAGGCTGGGGTCAGGGTGTTTAAGAATGGGGCCCGACGTGAATTTTTCTTTGAGTGTGACGAAGGCTTGGCTGGCTTCGTGAGTCCATGGTAATTTGGAAGGTTTGCCTCTCAGGAGTGAAGTTAAAGGAGCTGCTACCATGCTGTAGTCACGGATAAATCGTCTATAGAAATTTGCAAAGCCGAGGAATCTTTGTAGTTCTTTGATAGTGGAGGGCTGTGGCCATTCAGTAACTGCTTGGATTTTGGCAACGTCCATTTTAACCCCTTGGTGACTAATATGATAGCCTAGGAAGGATGTTTGGTGTACATGAAATTCACATTTCTCAGCCTTCACGTAGAGTTGGTTCTTGAGAAGCCGTGATAGTACTGTTCTCACATGGTTGACGTGTTCTTCTGCAGATTTGGAGTAAATGAGAATATCGTCAATGTAGGCGATGACGTACTTGTTGAGGAGATCCTTGAAGATTTCGTTGATGAATGATTGAAACACAGCTGGTGAATTCGCTAGCCCATAAGGCATGACCAGGTATTCATAGTGCCCCCTGGTGGTGAGGAAGGCGGTTTTCCACTCATCGCCTTCCTTAATCCGAATGAGGTTATAGGCACTTCGTAAGTCTAGCTTTGTGTAAATCGTGGCTTCGCGTAGTTGTTCTAAGGCAGATGGCACTAGAGGGAGTGGGTAGCGAAACTTAACCGTGACATTGTTGAGTCCTCGATAGTCGATACAAGGTCTCAATCCTCCATCCTTCTTCTCGACGAAGAAGAACCCCGCAGCAGCTGGAGAGGTGGACGGTCGGATAAATCCGGAGTCCAAAGCCTCGGTGATGTAATCGTCCATGGCTTGGTTCTCAGTTCTAGAAAGGGGGTAGACTTTGCTCTTGGGAGGCATGGCATTGGGGAGTAAGTCGATGGTACAGTCCCAAGGGCGGTGTGGTGGTAACTGTGTGGCTTTGGACTTACTAAAAACATCAGACAGATCGGTATAATAGGAAGGGATGGTGATACTATTAGTGGTTGTGGGGCTTTCAATATTGGTGGCAAAACACGGTTGGGGTTTTATGGTAAAGCAGTTTTTAAGACAGAAATGGGACCAGTGTGTAAGCTCACCGTGACGCCAGGAGATGTCAGGGTCATGAGTGGATAGCCAGGGGAATCCGAGTATGGTATCATGCTTAGGGGAGTCGACGATGTAGAAGGAGATGGATTCTTGGTGGAACAGGCCTATTTTGAGGGTGAGCGTTTGAGTTTGGTGGTTAATTCCTTCTCCGATGAGGGTGTCATTGATGGCTTTGATCTTTATGGGAGGTGTGCATGGTTGAATGGGAATCTGGTATTTCTCCACTATGGTCCGGTTGATGAGATTCAGTGCTGCTCCCGAATCTATCATGGTGGTTAATTCAAGAGACAGAGTATCATTTTTAAGCAAAACGGGAAGTGTTAATGTACGATTACATAACAGGGAAAGGTGGTTGATATTTACCCTTGAGCTGGTTTGTTGCTTTTGGGGACACCCGATACTGCGATGGCCGATTCCCCCGCAATAGTAGCACAGATTATGAGTGCGACGTCTCTCTCTCTCCTCTTCGGACAAACGTGAAACATTGAGTTGCATAGGTTCCTCCCGGGTAACAGGTGTGTTGGTTGTGGGAATAGATGGGCCTTGTAGATTCTCCTTCAGAGTCTTGCGCTTGGGAGTTTGTCTCATGAGGTTATCAATCTTTACGGTGAGAGAGACAAAATCCGTGAATGATAGATCCTCCCTACGACAGGCGAGTTCGGTTTGTAGATCGGCATTAAGACTGTGGTAAAACATAGCAGTTAATGAAACGTCATTCCACCCACTTTGAGCAGCCAGGGTTCTGAATTCGATGGCGAATTCGGCTGCGGTGCGGTTTCCTTGTTTCAAGTTTATAATCTGTGTTGATATATCCCTGCCCCCCGCGGGATATTCAAACACTTCCCGAAGTTGTTCCAGAAAATAGTTAACAGAAAGCCTGATCTGGGGATCGGAATCCCACACTGCAGCTGCCCAATCGATAGCTTTACCAGAAAGCAAGGTCATCAAAAATGCACATCTCTTCTCATTGGTTTCAAATCTGTCTCCTTGATGATCAAAGTAAAGTTTAACTTGTCGAACAAACCCTTTGCACAGTTCAGCAGTACCATCAAACTTGTCAGGTAGAGCAAAGCTTACCGTCCTGGGCGTGGGAGGAGGCAGCGAGCGGATGTACTGCGTGAGGTGTTCGTTAACCGATTGAAGTTTGCCAAGTTGTTCTTGGTATTTATTTAGCAGTTCGCTTTGGTAAGCGAACGCTGCTTGCAGGTTTGAAACTTCCGCTGGATTCATGGGAGGCGAAGTATTCTGTAACGAGGACGCTGAGGCAGAAGTAGAATCCATGTGCGGTTTTTTATTCAGAAGAGCAGAGTACAAGTGAGAAGGCAAAAGGTCAATACCGGACAGACAGTCAACAGGCGTACAAAGCATAAAGATGATCCAAGCAGCTGAGTGATATAACAGGCAGTAGGTCAAATCCAAAAAGACAGTCCGATTGAGCAGCCAAAACAGAAGGGATAATCCAAATAGCGATAAAGAGGAGACAGAGCTGGGATCAAACCGTGTAATCAGTCCAACTAGCAAACAATCCAAAGGGAGATCCGAAAACTCGTGAATCAGGAACAAAGCAAAATGGCAACAGGTAATCAGGCATAAAGTGTAAGTAGACGCTCGGTAAGGCAGGTCAAACTGGCAATACTTCGCGAGTTTGTGAGCACATGGTCCGTCCTTAAATACTGCCAAACAGGAAGTGATAGTAGAAGCAGCAGAGGGAGCATGCAGTCAGTACTCGGGTGAGGGCTCCCTCTGCTGGCGTGGTGTTACACCCAAGTACAGAATATACAGGTTTTTGAAACTGTATTTTCTCACCAACTCACCAAATATGCCTTCACTAGTTTTTCAGGATATTCATTCAAGTAGGTGCACAGAGACTTGTTGACACAGGCTCTTCTGGTATGTAGTGTCATCCTGCGGGGTGGGGACAAGATTAAAACTTCAGTGGTGGCACAGTTTAAGAATCTGTTTGGGAAGAAAATGCCAAACTACATCTGTCTTTCCATCGGCATTGAGAATGACTATTAAAGCCATCGATACAAACCTTGGAGATGGCAACCATGATCTGTGTGATTTTCTTTTTTTTTTTTTTACAGGATACTGTTAATTACTGTACAGTAAACATTAATAAATAAATTCAGCATCTTCTGCACATTACAGTATTGGGAATTGCATTATTTGCAATCCTATAGCAGTTTCACAGTCTTCTGACAAAAGATTTTCACTGCATCCCCTAGACAGTCGTCTTTCAGTTCTGCAAAAGTACTTGTAAGAAGTACTACACTACAAATCAGTCTGAAAGTGAGTTTGAGGATGTACAACATGTGCTACAGTATTACTGGACGTTGAACAGTGAAAGTTGTTTAATCTAAAGTACTGCTACTATACTGTCATTATACTGTATGTGTGAGTAGAACCCCTGTAGATGAGCATGTAAGCTAACTTCTGTTACGGACCAAGGTGTTCCTGTATTTGTCCACTAGGTGGAGTTGTTCCGCGGTCTAGTCTCCTCCAGTGCATGCCTCTGGAACAGGTGTGGCATTTTACCTATGATTGAGTTTGGGATAAAACTTTAGGACTGCTGTTCTTCTTTTCCTCTTCAGCCCTGGATTAAAGTAATTTTTTCCTTTACTTACATATTTTTTGTATTATTATTTGATTAATTTCTAATTAAATGTTCACTTTATTGCTATCTGTGGCCTCCTTTTGGTAATGTTGCCTCACCTAAAGCCAGATGGTTGTAACATAATGGGGGCTCGTCCGGGATCAATCTGAGCGAGGCTCGGTAGTTTTTTTGGATGTTGGTAAAATATTTTCTGGGGCTGAAGAGGAAAAAGTGAACGGCCTGCAGTCCAACTCCTAAGGTTTTCTCCCCAATACACCACACCTGTTCCAGACGCATGCTCTGGAGGAGACCAGACCACTCTGTATATTTATTATGTATATATATGTATGTGTGTGTATATATATATATACATATATATATATATACACATACACATACAAATACATGTATATATTTAAAAAATATTCACATGTAATTATACATTTATATTCATATATAATTTATATTTTATACAAATATTATGTATTTTACATATATTTATATGTACATATAAATATAACCTATTTTTATATATACATGCCTGTTTGTGTATTTATATATACATAGTACACACACATATATTATGTAAACAACATTGTTTGATTTGGATGCGATTAATCATTTGACAGCACTAACTTTTTTTTTTTTTTTTTTTGCAGTGTACTCATCCTAATGTGACTTCAAACATGTAAATAAAATTTTACCTAAACAAATCAAATAAATTAACTGTTCTTTACCTTCAAATAAAGGTGATGGTGAAGAACAGACTTAAATTTTACCAGTTATTCACTGAAAACTCATTTTTGTCAAAGGGCACCAGCCCTCTTTCACTTTTACGCTCCCTTACTCACACTCTGGACTACATTTCCCAGTGTCCCTCTTGGTTCCCACCCGCCCTCATTTAGCTATCACCCAAACTTGCCACTGATCATGGCCTCATCAAGGCACACAAAAGCACACATCTCGGATGCCCACATTGTCTGGTCTCGTCTACTAATTCCATGTGTGTCTACTACCCAACTACTTACATTCATGAGTTTCATAAGATATTGTGTTTCAAGCATGTGTTCTGTACAGTATAGATTGTAAGAGTGTATTTGTGCATATATTTCTTCAAACGATTTGTCTACTGCAGTGGTTCTCAAACCTGTCCTGGAGCAGCCTGGTTTCATTGTTTATAGTACGTAGGTATTAATATGTAACATTTACAAGCACAAAACGTATATTTTTGTATGTTTTTATTCATGCAAAAATGTACAATTTAGACATATTTCAACGTTTAAAGGGTACAAATCACTACATATTTTTAGCTAAAAGTGAAATATTTATGTACTGTATCTTTTATATCATTAAGATATTCTTATCAATACATTTTTATTTTATAAATAAGCAATATAGGTTTTAATTTAGACCCCTTAACCTACCCATTTTATAGCGAATATAAAACATATAAAACACAATTGACCGAAATATGCAGGAAAATAACCATTTTAGTAACAATATAGCATTAAAAGTATTTTTATAGTCGCGAATCCCACTCCTACCTCTAAACCTAAACATAAATATTTCTGTATAGTATAAGAAAAACATGACAGACCGATAAATGTAATTACAATCATTTATTTATTGCAAAAATGTCAAAAGCAGTACCAAAAGTAATTCAAATGATGATGCGTTGCAGCCAGTCATTTCTGGTGGAATACAGTAGGTTTGTGTGAGGTGAAGAGCAGAATTTAGGTTCTTAATTGCTGAAAATATTATCCAGATTATTTCCCCGATCCAATCTGTGACGAATGCAGGTGAGAGCCAATTAGTGTTCGATTATCCTGCCGTAAAACCTGTCCAGTGTTCAGGAGTGCTCAAAAAGGGTTTAAACACTGAATTTTGAATTTTAACGTATCTTAAGTGGAAATGTGTTCAAATTTGTTGGATAATCAATAAATTTAATTTAACAAGTTAAAGAATAACTTTAACTGCAAAAGGGATAATTTTCTTAACATATCCATTCAATGTATGTGTCATCTTTCTTAGAATTGAAAAAAAGTGTGGGAAGAAGATTAGGGTTCCAAAGAAAAATCCAAATCTCCCACCCCCCTCCCCCCAACCTTCATGTAACATACCTTTACCCAAACCCAAAACTTTCAGTAAGTTGATGATGCCTACAAAATCTCTCCAGTGCATGAACTTTGAATGCCCTCAGTAGAACTACACTACTCGCTAAATATCAAACAACTATGTTACCCTTTCCCAAAAGGTACACATTATACACTTTGGATTGATGGTACTCCTTTCTCCTCTGCATGAACAGATGTGCATTTTATATTGACCACAGATCCCAATGCAACCCAGTCCCACACTACTATTCTCCTCCAGGGGTCTGTCCTCATCTCAGCCCCCTCCACCACCACCACCTCCTCCTCCACCCCTGCACATGGAGGACAAGTACCATGTAGGGTTGTCCAACTATCCCCACTCCCCAAGCTTATCCGAACAGGGAAGCAGGTTTGAGGACAATGGTTACCGACAGAGAGGGAACTTCCATTCCACCATTCCCAGTGATCTCTCACGCCCACCCAGCCCAAAGGCTGACCACAACTTGACGGTTAGCATAGTTAATGCATTTGGCAGTATGAGCATTATTTGTATGTCATATAGGTTTGGGAATCTTTAGGCACATTACAATTCTCTTCTTTAACCTCTAATTAAGAACAAGTTCTTACTTACAATAATTAGTGCATTAGTAATCAATCTAATTGCTGCATGATACAACGTCTAATTTCTCCAGAATGCCTTTACATGCGTTTCTATATATCACATCACCATAATCGAACAAGGGCAAAAAAAGTAGTTTCAACCAGATGTTTCTTGGCTGATGTGGTAAACACAAATCTATTTCGAAACAAAAAACTAAGTCTAGATTTAACTTGCATACCCTGAGTGTGCTGTTTTGCAGGTGAAGTTAATTGTTATTAATTACTTTCTAAAGATAATTTTTAGTAAATATATCATTATTTTGGAAGAAAAGCATGCCATCTTTTGGTTTGATGATTTTGCAGTGCTAGTGATTCATATCACTGGTTGAATATTGGAAAATGTATCCTTTTGATTTAGAAGATGAAAAAACATCTCATGCTAGCAGGATATCCACCTCTAATAATCCACTGGTGAGTTTGTAGTAATACATGCTGCTCTGGGCCTTCCGCTCTATTTTTAGCATAAATCAGGCTTGCCATGCTTGTATAACATATGCAATCAGCTTAATGCAAACTGGCATCACTTTGCAGAGGAAATATCCTATCCTTCCAACAGCTTTATATCAAGAGGTTACTCTATTTTCCCACTCTGCATGTAATGACCTCAAGTTTGTGACCATTACTGCAAACCTCTACACAGCAAATAGCCTCTAAACTGAATCAGACCTCACATAGACCCATTCTTTGGTCTGAGCATAGTAAGACGACAAGTATCCATGAGTATACAAGTGATGATGATGATGCATAAGCGACTGAATCTTTACAACTCCAACTCATTGGTTTTATTATCGCACCAATCATTGTTTGAATCACTGATTATAATGAGATTTAAAACTCAAGGACAAAATATATGCTGCTTTTACTGATTGCACTGATAAGGAAGGCGGAAAAAGAAGGACAGAAGGGGAGAGAGGTGTAAAGAAAGATGACTTTTCCAGCATTAAAATGACTTTGAATGATCAGCCTGACAGACCTAGACCTGGGGCCTCATGTATAAAACTCTCCGTAGATTTCATGCTAAAAGTGTAAGTAAGCACAAAAGCTAGATTTTGCGTAAGCACAAAAGTTTTCAGATCTATAAAAGCATGCGTACGCCAGAATATGTGCAAAAATCCCTTTATAAATCTGTCAGGAGAAGATTGTGCATACGTGCATCTCCACCCCGTCTCCTCCCAGAACGCCTAGTTTTACGATGCATAACCTCATCTGCATATCATTTCCATGCATATTCCCATCCATGTGACACCATGTTTAACACCGTCAAAGGTACAAGACGTTAAGAAATATGAGATACGGACTAAATGCCTTTTGTGCCACGTTAATTTTTATTGGCAAAATCATCCATAATGTTTTAGAATATATCAAAATATCCATAAAAACAAAACTGTTTAGTTCTCAGATAAATAGACTATTTTAGAATATTCTTGACCTCATTCTTTCCACTGACCAAATAGTATTTCAATTGTTTTAAACAACTCAAATCAAATAAAATGTATGTAGTTTTGCTGAAAAGGTGAACATCTTTTAGCTATTTTTAGTGGAAACAGGTAAGCCATTTATTGCAGTGCAAGTAAATACAATTGTCTGATTCGCGCGTCACTGACAAAGTATTTTAAAAAGGAAACAACCCCCCAAGTTTTATCCTTCAAATACAGTGGTATTTTTCATAATGTTGTGGAGATGCCTTCACACGACATCAACACCTCTATGCAGCTGCGAATGTACAGTAGCTAATATTCAAACCGGACAATGGACCGTTCTGGACGGTGCTGGATGTGTTACTGCTGACATATACTTCCTGAGGTCTCCCAGTCAGTAAGTCCAACAGCCAGTTGCACAGCAAAGTCCTGAGCCCCAGCTGGACCAATTTATGAATGAGCTGTTGAGGGATGATTGTGTTGAATGCTGAACTGAAGTCTATGAACAGCATTCTGACATATGATTATTTTTGGTCAAGATGTGTGAGTGCTGAGTGGAGGACAGTGGCGATGGCATCATCGGTCGAGCGGTTGGGGCGATATGCAAACTGGAAGGGCTCCGGGGGGGTGGACAGACTTGATGTGGTGCATGACTAGCCATTCAAAGCACTTCATGAGAATAGGAGTAAGTACATCTGGACGGTAGTCATTGAAGCAGGATTGAGACGACTTCTTTGGGTCTGGAATGGTGATGGTATCTTTGAAGCATGTGGGGACAACAGCCTGACTTAGCGAGATGTTGAAAATGTCTGTGAAGACATCAGTGAGTTCCACTGCACAGTCTCTCAGTACATGCCCAGGAATGTTGTCAGGACCCGGAGCTTTGCGTGCATTGCGCCTGCTGAGGGATCTCCTCAGACTGTCCGGGGACAGTTATCACTTGGTCGCCGGGAGGAGGTAGAGTCTTCTGTGCAGTGATGCTGTTTTGTGCCTCAAAGCGAGCAAAGAATGCTTTCAGCTCCTTCAGCAGGGAGATGGTGCTGTCACAGGCCTGCGGTGGGGGCTTGTAGTCCATAATAGTCTGTATCCCCTGCCACAGTCTCCGAGTGACTCTGCTGTTGCTGAAACGATGGGCTGTACTCCTGGAGTACTGTCTCTTAGCCTCTCTGATGCCGCAGGATAGGTTGGCGCTAGCTGTCTTCAGGCCCTCCTCAGCTCCAGCTCTGAAGGTAGCGTTCCAAGCCTTCCGGAGTCTGTAGACCTCCCCTGTCAGCCACGGCTTCTGACCGTACCATGAAGTCGGATTAGCTGGCTAGCCAGGTAAGTTTCAGTTTAGTTTGCACCAATCGTGAAAGTGGCGTGGCTTTTAGCTGCATTCATTGCCATAGTATTTAAGGCCAAAGCATACTTCACTTTTTATGCATACGCAAAATGAATTACGTCATCAGAACAGTACGCGCACCACCTGATTTTTGTAACCGCGCGTACTTTGTACGCTCAGGTCACACATGCACACTAAAGTTATTTTGCAGTAATCAAGTTTTCCCACATGGTGCAACACTGTCCCGGGCCGTTGTTTCACAGTAAAAAACTGAACTAAAGAAACGGACAACGCCAACAAAATACCGGAGACTGCAACCACAGACGCTCACATTGATGAGCGCTTGTGAGCGAGAGGGTATGAGACAGCTCAGCTTTGGTTTAAAAGAGTTCAAAAACATTTGTTATCAGTCATGACTTAACGAGGAAAAATAGAGCAGATACTGAACATCAATGACGCTTTCTAGTGCCCTTGTGTCGACCGCCTGCGTTCGCATACTTTGAAAGGCTACGCGTTCGCCTGTACACATACGCTAGCGTACAAAAACGAAGTATACTTAGGCCTTTACACTCCACAGCTAACCTACTCTGGGGCAGGTTATGTTCTGAATTAGAGATCTCAAACTGAAATTGGACCAATCAGATGTGAGCAAAGTGGCACATGTCTGACACAAAAAAGTCACTCCCCCAGTTTCTCTTGATCCAAATGAAAGGTCACTAGTACTAAAGAAAAAATTGTCAGGCCAAAACCCAAAATTTTGTTATTTTATTTTATTTATATAATTATATGATTTATATTATTATTAATCCATTACACACAAGCGATTTTAGTTTAACAGTTATTATAAATCATTTATTTTAAATGAATGTTAATATATACAGATAGTATACAATATAAATAAGCCATATAATCAATAGATAAAGCTTTAAAAATTACTATGTGACCTTACATGTTCGAGTCTCTATCGCTGTATATTTCCAACTATGTAAACTAACTACCAAGTTTCACTTGTGACTGCAATGATAAAGCAAGATAATTTATTGTATTTGTCCTCTTTCATGAACAAGTACTTTTTTCATTGTAAATGCATTTAAATTCATGATATTCTTCAATCTCTTAACCTTTAGCAAAACCTTTAACCAAGGCTCGTGATTAGCTGTTCGCCAGTGATGTCACACATTCATGTGCACGTGCTCCACAAACTCAGGATCAAAGCCTGAGTTGACAAAGAAAGTTGATGATCAGCATCATGGTACCAACAAAGCCGTATTGGAGTGGTTTCGTGTTGTCAATTCGAAACTAATCCTGTAACTCTGAATTTGTTCTGAATCTACCATCATGTTACAGGCCCCTGGTCTTTGTGGCCATTACATCATCAATACACTTGGTGATGTGGGCAGTGACAGTCTCTGTGCACTCTTGGAGGTCTGTAGTGTTATTGTTTGTGGCTGCCTGCTTAAACATATTCCAGTCAGTGGTGTTAAAACAGTCTTGAAGTGCCTCTGACGACCCTTCCGGACCCATCTTCTTCATCATATCTGTTTATGAACTGGTTTGGCGATTTTAGCGATCGGTCTGTATGCAGGCATAAGCATGATAGTGGTGTGGTCTGAGGTGTGGGGGAGGGGTAGGGCCTTGTAAGCTCCTCTCTGGGTGGTGTAAACAAAGTCCAGAGTGTTGTTTCCCCTTGTTGGAAAGTCTATGTGTTGGTGTATTTTTGGGAACACACTCTTTAGGTCTGCATGGTTGAAATCCCCAGCCAAGATGAGAAAAGCATCTGGGTGGGCTGTCTGCTGCTCACTGATGTGCTGGTACATTTCATTCAGTGCCTCACTCCTGTTGTTGTTGTTGGAGCTGGGAGGAATGTATACAGCAGAGAGCAGTATGGCTGTATATTCCCTCGGTAGTTAGAACGGCCGGCACTTAATAATCATAAACTCCACCAGGAGTGAGCAGTGTTTGCAGACCACAACAGTGTCGCGGCACCACGCATAATTGATGTAAACACAAAGCTGGACACTGCAGGTCTTATCTCCCTCGACGAGAACTTTGTCTGCTCAATAGCATGTTAGCTGGTCGAGCTGAATGGCGCTGTTGTTGAGCCATGTTTCCGTGAACACAAAAAAACAACAGTCTCTTACAGTCCTCTGAGTAGAGCGAAGTAGTCGAATGTAGTCCAGTTTATTGTCCAAAGAGCGTACGTTTGCAGTACAATTTTGGGGATAGCTGGCTTGTGTGAGTTAGTCGCTAGCCTAGCCCGGATACCTCCGCGCTTACCCCTCTTCTGCTTCCTCTCACGTCGCTTGTGGCACCTCCGCTGTGGGCGACCTGCAGAAGTGGGGTCAGTGATGGTGTAGGCCTCCGGAGCAGACAGAGGTCCCGCAGCTCTTCGGCGTGCGCTGAGTTTAACTCTAAAAATGTGGCTCTGCCAGTCTCCACTTGGCTTTAATCGATCTCCTCCGTCATTTTTCTTTACAAAACATAATTTTGTGCATCTAATTCGTGACCGGTGTTTTGTTTTGCTGTTTCTCCTCCGCGCATCCGCGTTCGTCACTAATCACTGGCAAGTGTGCTATGCCTATGTCCTACGTCATCCACTGGAACGGCTTCCGTGTACGACAGTTAGCAGAAGTGAGATTAAAGTGTTTATAAGGTTTTAAATATGGATATGTTTCTTGCAAAACCACATCGATTTGCTACAGGAACCCTTTATTCACCCCCCAGAGCTGTGTGAGGCATGTTTTATTATGGATGAATGTGCTTTATTTGACTACTTTTGGACTGGTTAAAAAAAAAAAAATGTTAAATATAACTCCGATTGAATTTGTCTGAAAGAATAAAGTCATATACACCTAGGATGCCTTGAGGGTGAGTAAAACATGGGCCAATTTTCATTTTTGGGTGAACTAACCCTTTAATATTATGTTAAACTTTGGCGTTCAACTCAACTCACTTGTTTGTGATACAGAAATATTGTGGTATAATACCACAAATCATGAAGCAATTGGTTTTGTGGTTCTGCCTAATGGACAATAAAACTGGCAAATTTGCATAGACTAACACTGACAAAGGCACCTGGATCATATTTAAAGACACATTAGCTTCTATTTAGCAACATCCTGGCATGTTTAAATTATTTGGAGACATAATTAGAATATGAAACTATTCTAGTTTTTTACAATTGCTGTAAACTATTTCTCAATACTTTGGTAATTTATTGAAAACTCTTCATACAGTGAGCTAGAAGTATTAATGCATTTTGGATATTAAATTTAATGCTGTGCCAAGTTGAAAGATGGTAACTATGTGATTTTTTTTTTTAAGAAAGCAACAAAAGCATTGAGAAATGTGTCTTCGTGATTATGAAAAAAAAAACTGTAACAGTTGCGAAAGCCCAATGATTTGTCTTATATTTTCACTCTTATTTAAGGAACCATGTGTCCTTTCTCTCAAACGATCCTGTCTCTATCACCTCACCATCTTTACCGCTCTGTAAAAGAACATCAGTGCAGTCAAGCTGTCAGTCTATTTGTGAAGCTCACAGACGCCTGAATTCATGGATAATAGTTAACAGACCTATTTGCCATGCCGAGGCAAAACTTATATGGCGTGTAATGAGATGGTGCAAGCATTTAGTGTGTTTGTGTGTGTGTGTGTGTGCGTGTTTTATTATGCTGGTTCTTTAAGAGTCAATCATTATTATGTGTGTTTCAGCCCCCAGAGATGCTCAAACGGATGGTCACGTACAGCACGTCTTATAAATCCAACAAGAAACAAGTATCTGTCATCACTGCTTTGCCTTACACCTCTCCTCTCTCTCAACACTCTGGTCCTTGAGTGAAGTCTCAGCTGTCTGAGTGCATACATCTGCGTGTTAAGTGTATACTACATTTCTATCAGTAGTTCCCTGGAGGATATTGGTAAAGATGTGTCCTTGTGCCGATTTACAACTAGTTCTGTTATTTCCTTGACAATAATTAAAGGGGCCATATCATGAGGAACACCATATCTTCAGTGTAAAAACCAAAAACGTGTGTGTGATTGAACCAAAAACCTGTTTTTCATTTCATATGGTAATATTTTTCTATATTACTTTATTTCTTGTGTTCTCTACGGCATGACTTCACGATTCAGTTCGGCTCATCAATGATTACCCCATCAACTTCGGTCAGAAATCTTGGTGTAATCTTTGATGACCAGCTGACCTTCAAAGAGCACATTGCAAAGACTGCTCGTTCCTGCAGGTTTGCACTACACAACATCAGAAAGATCAGGCCCTTTCTGACAGAGCATGCTGCGCAACTTCTTGTCCAGGCCCTGGTTGTTTCTAGACTGGACTACTGCAATGCTCTTCTGGCTGGTCTGCCATCAAACGCAATCAAACCTCTACAAATGATTCAGAATGCAGCGGCACGACTGATCTTCAACGAGCCCAAAAGAGCGCATGTTACACCTCTCTTCATCTCTTTGCACTGGCTACCAGTGGCAGCTCGCATCCAGTTCAAGTCACTGATGCTTGCGTACAGATCTACCACAGGCTCTGCACCCTCCTACTTCCACTCACTATTACGAACCTACATCCCCTCCAGAAGTTTGAGATCTGCTAGTGAGCGACGCCTTGTGGTACCATCACAGAGAGGCTCAAAATCACTCTCCAGAACATTCTCGTTCACCATTCCTGGCTGGTGGAATAATCTTCCCACTCCTATTCGGAACGCCGGATCTCTGGCAACCTTCAAGCAACAACTGAAAACTCATCTCTTTCGGCAGTACTTGACTTCATCCTAAACTCAAAAAAAACAAAACAAAAAAAACTTTCCCTCTATCTTTCTCTCCACCTACTAGTTTGTACTTATTTGAACAATGACTGAGACTTGGTGTTATGAGCACTTCCTCTGTCTGACTGCCTCTTCAAGATGAATCGCTTTTTGTATTCCCCAATTGTAAGTCGCTTTGGATAAAAGCATCTGCCAAATGACTAAATGTAAATGTAAATGTAAATGTTAAACATTTATGTTATAAATATCTCTTTACTTAAGGACGTTATGTGTATGATTGCAATATTGTACCTATTTTGGTTAATACATTATATTTTTATCTTCCCATGACACTGAACTGCTCACACAGTGTGGATGAACTAAAATATCCATATATGATATGACAATTCAGCCTCAGTCCCACCTATATATTCCCATGCAATCATACTTGTTTCCTGCATGCATCTTGTTGCTATGAAAGCAGCCTTTGAGTGGCTCCAATGTGCACTGC
This sequence comes from Barbus barbus, assembly GCF_936440315.1. Classification (NCBI taxonomy): domain Eukaryota; kingdom Metazoa; phylum Chordata; class Actinopteri; order Cypriniformes; family Cyprinidae; genus Barbus; species Barbus barbus. The sequence continues at coordinate 6,648,795 of NC_136726.1, read as the reverse complement.
ACAAATGGGAGACTCAAACTGAAGGTTATATACTATTAAAGAGCACCAAATGGCATCTCGGTGTGCGTTTTCATTTTTTATGAAGGTGAGCATCACCAGATGTTTTTTTTTTATCCAGTTTGTTGGTTCTGTGGGTGTTAAACATTGATAGATTATTTGTTTTGATGGACAGCCAGTGGTTTTGAGTGTGTAGTGAATGGGAAAGAGCCTTTATATTGTATGTAAACATCATTGCAGATCCAGAACAAACCGACAAGGATGGATCCAACAAAACAAATGCATCCTTTCTCAGTAGTAGTATGTGTACCATGTAGTACTGTACTGAAGTAAATGATGCAACATGTTGTACTCTTTCTAATATTATATTGCATTGATTTTTATATTTGGTTTTGTATTTAAAAAGAAGGTTAGTCAAATCTATACTGTTTTTGCAATAAATTTAATTAAACAAACAACAGAAATTAAATTACAATTAATTAATTAATTTTGCAAGTGAAAATGTCCAACAATATAGAAGTTACCAAGATAAAGGTATAACATTTGGCTGGTCATGTGATCTCAAAAGTGATGGCCACCAGAAGATGACCATCTACATGTAGATTAAAACTATTGTGGGGTTGTATGGAATTTTAAATGTATTTCAAAACTTTATTGTACAAAATTTGAAACTTATTTTAAACGTGTTAAATGTTTTAAAAATACTGAGTGCACCTTTAAATATCGGATGCTTTTTATAAATTGATTTATCGGTAATGCCAATTAATAAGGCATTTAAACACTGATCTGGCTTTGCCTTGAATAGTTTATTCAGATTAAGTAGAAGCTGCCATTGATTGGATTAGAGGTGACAATTATCCAGACAAATAGTGTTAATTTGTATTTTCTTGGAAATCAATGAGCACTAATTTTTTTCTGCTTAAAATGAATCCTCAGATTGACAACTCACGGTTTTACAGAATATACACATTACTGTCTGTTTCTCGTTTCTGTTTTACTGGGATTTCAAAATGTGGATGATTTTGATCCATATTCCATGGTTCTGTAACTCTTTACATTAACAGTTACTCTCTGTACTCTCTGTTTATTTATTTATTTATTTTACAGCAAATATATTACACACTCCCTTGACATTCTTCTGCGGAATATTTCTTTCACCACATTTGCACACACTGTGTTTTAACAGTTCACGGCTGAGCAGATAGCTGGCAGAGATGTGCGACCATTGAGAATTAAGAAGGTAGTTTAGGAAAAAACAGAAATGTGAGAATTTTTTTTTTTTTTTTTATTCTATACACATTCTTTAGGAAGGGAAGCTTGATCTGGCCATAGAGGGAGGAATCGACTCCCCATTGGGAAAGATTGTGGTGTTGTCCATCTATGAGGGAGGTGCGGCAGATAAACATGGTGAGCCATACAAAAATAACATGTTTGATAGGATATCATAGACATTTGGAAGTCAGTTCTTTTGACAGGCTCTAGCAAACACCCCAAACTTCACAGTAACCACACATCAACACCATAAAGACTACATGCGGAAATCTAGTTTAGCTCTCTGATTCCATTTGTGATATTATATCGACTTAATAAAATATTTAGTTGTGTTTAAAAACTGCTGATTTTCACTTCACAAGACGTTAATTGATGGACTGGAGTCATGTGGGTTATTTGTGGATTATTGTGATGTTTGTATCATCAGTTTGGACTCTCATTCTGACGGCACCCATTCACTGCAGAGGATCCATTGGTGAGCAAGTGATGCAATGCTACAGTTCTCCAAATAAGCTCTGATGAAGAAACAAACTAATTTCTGCATCTTGGATGGGCTGAGGTTTACAAATTTTCATTTTTGAGTGAACTATTTCTTTAAGTAAAACTTTTTTACACAGAATTTAAACACCCATCATTCATTGAATTCAACACATTCCCCACTCTCTTGCATTTGTGTTATTTGAATATTTTGAATATTTGGTATTGCCATGCTTACAATGGACCTTTAAGTTTAGTCCCCCCACCCCCTAAAAATAGTGACTCAAACTGTAGAAATTCACTATTACATTTTCTCATGAGATGTGATGGTTGGAAGAAGACTGAAATGTAGTGATTTACGGTGTGTATTTTACCGTCATCAATAAAAAAGCTGCACAAGGATCTTATTATTGTTATTAGCATTGTCCTGATCATTTCAGAATACAATGACATTAATATGACAATGTAGAATCTCTAAAGTCTTATTTGCACAATTACAGTAATTATCCTAATTTCAACATGACATAAATGCTGCATTAAGTCAATTCTGCAGAATTATGAATTACAGAAATAGTTTGGCTGTAGTTATACATTAATTTTTGATATTAGAAAGTTAAAACAACCTAAGCTATTGCAAGTTATTATTGAGTCAGTTAATGTATGCTGTTTGTGTTCATATATTTTCTTAATTTTCCTGGAAGATGTGAATCACAAGAAAGCACACATGGTCTGCTGCTGTAATGATTTCTTCAGCAAGCATCATCAATATATGAAGGCTTGAAGCAGAAATGCAGCAATATCAGTTTGCCGGTCAAATGTTAAGAGGGTGGAGTTTTGCAGGCTAATGTTATTCACAGCTGATGCATTTCATTAATGCAAATGAAACGTGTAGGAGGAAAAATCACTGAATGCACATCTTTTATTATGTGCTAAAATGTATCTGACTTTCATTCTTTTGTTCACATGCATGTGCTTGATATTTCTCCATGCATGTGCTCGTAGGACTGGATTGGCCTGGTCATCGCAGTGTCTCCACCGAAGGTATATGAAGATGAAGTGTACATTGCTTCTCATAAAATGATATGTGACCTCACACAATGACAGCTCCAGTGTCCCCCAAATTCAGTTCGCTTCAATGCATTATGTGGTCTGTCTCTATTTTTGCCAATGAAAAAAGCAATCAGTGGTGTAAATGTCTCTCAGTGAACCTGCTGTTTGTCTTCAGCCCTAAGCAGCATCAGTCAGACCCATTCCAAAGAAAAAGGTTTTCCAAAGCAGTGCCCCTGTGTACAGACAGGGCTACGTCCTTCAGATGAGGACCCCCCCATCCCCCAACCTGATCGCCACTAGCCAAGTGGTAAAAGCCCCCCCAATCCCATCCATAGACCTTAGTCTGGTTGGACTCCATATTGAATTGAATGCTGATGAAAACGAGGCTGTGAGAGCTAGACTTTGTCGTTATAATGGTACACACTGAATAAAGGTACTAGATCAAGTCATCTTCTGAACTCTCAATACTGATTTATGGAGATTTTGTCAACTGAAATTATTTTTCAGAAAGATGAACAATTGGTATGTTGTCAAAAAATTAAATACGGTGCCAACCTGACTAATGTGTATACCAGTCTGCTGTGTGCATCATGTCTATGTGACAATCTCTTTGTCAATCTGGAAACCCACCCAGATATTTTCAGTTGAGGATTTGTTGCACTAATGATTCAATAATTTAATAGTCAATACTCTTGTTGACAAGGCTGTGCAGTCGTTCTGATTGATGAAGGGACTGTTACATGTCATGACTCGTGCATTGATTATTGTTGCTTTGATTTGTCCTTTTGCTTCTGCATTTCAAAAGTGAATAGCACTACTGTGTGGATTCTTTCTGTCATTGGTTCCCAAGAAACTAGCTAATAATACTATTTGTGCATAAAGGCATTTATTTTCACACCACCAAAAATGCCCTCCTGTTGCTGCAGGTAGTAATTGTGCCTTTAAAGGAATAGTTAACCAAAAAAATGAAAATTTGCTGAACATTTACTCACCCTTGCCATCCACGATGTAGATGGGTTTGTTTTTCTTGGGAACAGATTTGGAGAAATTTAGAATTACATCACTGTCATGAGGTTAGCAAAGGGAAAATGCAGAGAGTGCGGATCCAAATGCATGCACATTTTAATCACAAATATACAAAGCTAAAGCTGCATGTTTGTAACAAACTAATTCAGTGAATTTTGACGGCACCCATTTACAGCAGAGGATCCATTGGAGGTAATGCACTGCTAAATTTCTCCAAATCTGCTCAGATGAAGAAACAAACTCATCTACATTTTGCATGGCCAAATTTTGTTTATTTTTGGGTGAACAATTTCTTTAAGCCTTTTTTTCACCATTTTTTTTCTCGTTCTATAAACCAATGCACTCACATATTCTGTCATTTATATATATATATACTGTAGGTTTCAAATATAGCAACCTGCCAATGTAAATCTTTGCTGTAATATTCCTTTTCCTTGCCAAGCGTGCAACCTTCTTTGTTCACCTAATGAGTGGATGTGAGATATACATCCCTCTTTTAAATATCTATCAAACTAATTTTATTTTTATGTTTCTCACACTTTTATTACAGGAGGTTATTTTAAGATGAAACAGGAGGAATCGAGAGCCATTCTTTATCAGTAATTCTGCAGCAAGCACATAATTTAGTATGTTGTAAATTAAGCCAATGCAGTCTTATGAATAATTATTAATAAATCAAACATCTGTGTTTTAGAAATACATAATTTAGTATTTGGGCCATGTTGTTTGCGAAATACGCATTATAAAAAAGTTTGTCTTCTGCTATGGTAAATCAGGTGAGCTCATTGTTTTGAGCCATAAGGAGGTGGTATGGTGTGCTGTCCTGATTGGCTAGATTTTAATAAAAATATATGCAACACGTGTCGAATTTGGACCATATATGATTATTGAATGATAATCCTTGATTTACCTTATCATATAACTGATTTACCTTATCATATAACCTTTGTTTACAATTACAGAGGTCAGACGTTTCCTGTAGTTCTTGACCAGGTCTGCACACACTGCAGCAGGGATTTTGGCCCACTCCTCCATACAGGTCTTCTCCAGAGTTTCAGCTCCCTCCATAGATTTTCTATTGGGTTCAGGTCTGGAGACTGGCTAGGCCACTCCAGGACCTTGAAATGCTTCTTACGGAGCCACTCCTTAGTTGCCCTTGCTGTGTGTTTGGGGTCATTGTCATGCTGGAAGACCTAGCCACGACCCATCTTCAATGCTCTTACTGAGGGAAGGAGGTTGTTGCCCAAAATCTCGCGATACATGGCCCCATCCATCCTCCCTTCAATACGGTGCACTCGTCCTGTCCCCTTTGCAGAAAAGCACCCCGAAAGCATGATGTGTCCACCCCCATGCTTCACGGTTGGGATGGTGTTCTTGGGATTGTACTCATCCTTCTTCTTCCTCCAAACACGGCGAGTAACCGTTGAGATTGTGGTCCCAGCTCCCTTCAGGTCATTGACCAGTCCTCCCGTGTAGTTCTAGGCTGATCCCTCACCTTTCTCAGGATCATTGATACTCCACGAGGAAGTTAATTATTTAAAAATCATACGTGATTTTCTGGATTTTTTTTTTTTTATATTCTGTCTCTCACAGCTGAGGTGTACCTACGATGAAAACGTCTCAGGTTATGTATGTAACCCTAGTTCCTCGAGGGAACGAGATGCTGCGTTCAGAGACACTTTGGGAAACTCCTTCAGCGTGACCGGCTCTGAATACAACGCACTGGACACATACGGTTAAGCTTTAGCTGGTCAGGCTCCCAAAAGGGAGGAGGACTAAAGGTCTGCAGTACGACAGGCTGTGGCGTGACTGAAGGAACTTCGCAAAATCCAAGTGAGAAGGGGCCACTGACAGGTCCGCAAATCCCCAACTCTCTTCAGAGATGAAATCGCCAGAAGAAACACGGTCTTCAGGGCGATCTGAGATCTCCTCAATAGGCTCGAATGGAGGCCTAAAAGAGAGCATTCAATACCACAGCCAAGTCCCAAGGGGGGGACCCGGGACCGTACTGGAGGCCTTAGCCTCAGTGCACCACGGAGGAAATGTGCACTAGGGGGTGTCTGCCTACTGACTGTCCACCAAGAGAGGCGTGGTAGGCCGAAATCGCCACCACAAACCTTCAAAGTGGAGTTGGTTAACCCTGCAGAGAGTCGAGCCTGCAGGAAGTCCAGTACTGTACCAACCGGGCAGTTAACTGGGTCGAGCTGGCGATCTCCGCACCATGAAGTGAAGAATCTCCACTTCAGGGCATGCAGTCTCCTCGTTGAGGGAGCTCTGGATTGGAGGGTGGTCACTCCCATCGATGAGGGGAGGTCAGAGGAGGTCTTTAAGCTGATTTTAAGCCGATTTTACACACTCTTTTGTGAACTGTGAATATGTTTAGAACAACTTTTGTTCGTTTGTTTGTTTGTGTGAATGTCTGTTAGTGTGTCAAATTTACTTTTTAGTGTATGATGCCCAGTTTTTAGTTGGCAAGTGTATGATGCCAAGTGTTTTAAATCTGTTCATTTTTTTTTTTACATTTGTGTGTATACCAATCTTTACAGTATTTCTCATGCTTTAGTTTATGGTCTCGTTCTCTTGAGTTATATTCCGAAATACATTCGGATCCACATTGCATGACAGTGCGCAGTTGGAAAAAACAAAACAAACAAACTACAAAAAAACAAACAAATAAAAAACACTATTTATAGGTTGGAAATCCAAAGCAATTTAATCACAGAGGGAACAGAGATATGGCATAAGAGAAATTAAAATCCCCAACAACTTGGCTCACGTAAAGAATTATTAAAACCGTATTAGATATAACAAGCATGTTATTCAGAGCGGTTAGCCTGAAAAATTATAGATGTGCTGTAACAACTTCGTAAGCTGTGTTACTGAACAATGGCAGCTTTCACTTGGGGAGTGTAGGGATCAGGATTTATTTTGTTCAGCTGCACAATGACAGAGTCATGCTGTCTTTTTCATTCCTCTGGTGACAGTGAAGATGGGCTGGTCTCCAGGAACTTATACACGTCCTTCGTCTGCAAGCTAAAGATGCCCCTGGCATTCAGACATATTTCACCGAAGGTCTTCCAATGCTGAAAGAATTGAGTTACAAAATGAATCACAACAGAAAATGCGATCAAGGTGAAATGAACTCCTGTAAGCCTCTAAATGAACATTTACTCAGTGTGTAAGTTACCTTTTGTGCTTCAGTGATAGATTGCAGAAAGGTCTCTTTCATTTCATACTCCCCAATGAAGTGCTCATTAGCAAAAGTCTCATCTTTGAGAAACTCCAGCAATACACTCACTGTTTCCCAGAACTTCTTAAGCTGAATCAGAATCTGCTGGATTCGGGTGAGGCAGGTTTGGACATCATTCAGATGGACAGGGTCGGGTATTGAACCTTTTGGAACGACATAAAGCAGACATTAATAATGAGAGATCACTTTGAGGCCTCTGACCATTTATATGGGAATTTGTCAAGCACAACTTGAGATCTTTTAAGTGAAAGCATCTCACCCTTTTCTAGTTTCATGCTTGCCAACTTCAGCTGCATATCAGTCAACCTGACATGGATGTTCCACTCCTTATTTCTCAGACTGGAATTCTCATTGGAGAGTTGAGACAACTGATTGGAGATAGCCTGGGTTTTTGCAACCACAGCTTGGTCAGCTTGAGCATCATGAATGGATTTAATTAAGGGTCCAACAAAGGGGATCAGGATAGCCATGATACACAGGCCATTCTTTTTGTTAGAAGACTCTCTGATATGACACTGCAGCTCATTGTTTTTCTGTGCAATCGTTGCCTCAATTCGTCCAATTTCCTGATTGTTTTTACACAATTCCTGGTTGAGATTAATCACTGCCTTCTCCAGAGCATCTATCTCCTTATTAGCTTGTGCTAATTTGTTTTCTGTCTGTCTTTACATTGATCACATCACTGGTGCATGAAGCCACATTCTGGTTGTGTTTGTCATATCTGATGATGACAGGTTTCAGATTAATTATCAGCTTAAACATAGCAAATGTTGTAGATAACGCACTGAAACATGGTGACATACATCCAGTTGCCATATTAAAAGTGGTCCAGATATGGTCAATTTAAACATTTTATCATTAACAATTTAGGAACATTTCTACCATCTATTCCACTTTTACAACAATTTCAGTGATCCATGCTCTTGCTTTTTCCAGGGACTTAATGGCCAAAATGCTTTTATTCTTTTCAACAGCAGCCTTCAGTGCAGGCAACAGCGTGGAAACCAGGTTTTTACTTGTAGCAGCACACTGAAGACAGCAAAAATGCTTACGTTATTTATCCAAACATTTCATATTTTAAAACACAAGCAGTGGTCAAAGCCAATCAATCTATCAAAAATAACACATCAGAGAGCTGCTTTATAGATCATTTTCACAGAAATTTGCTACCTTAATAGTGTATTGGATGTGGGTTGCAGTGACAGAAATGCCTGAAAAACTTTGGCTTTACCTTCAGCAAAAGAGCCTCAGAGGACCCCAAAGAGAAGTTGGTTTTCAATAGCACGTTCTCTGAGTTCCCTCTCCAACTCCAATCAAGATGCTGATTAGACAGCATGATTATTGCACAGGTGTGCCTTAGGCTGGCCACAATAAAATGTGCAGTTTTACTGTATTGGGTGTGTCCGTGGGGGGTGGGGGTGGGGTTGGGTGGTTCGGACCAGTCAGTTTCGGTCATCTTTGTCTCATCGGTCCATAATGTCAACACAGTTCCAAAACTCTTCTGGCTACAATGTCACTTTAGGAACTAGTATGCACTTTTAAAGTTATATGTGCCTTAAAGGAAATATGTACCTTGTGTATATAAGGTACAAAAATAAGGAAACACCGAAACATTACACTGTGTTGATAATGAATTGTGACCCTAACCCTTTTGGGAAATGGACTTTTGTTCAATAGGACATAGGACTAATGAGGACTTGCTATAAATGTCTGTCTGTATTGTGCGTGGAATTATGTATAGATTCAAGATTCAAGAGTTTTATTTGTCACATACACAATTATACAGAGTATAACCAGCAGTGAAATGCAGGTCAGGTCCGCTCCAAGGACAGTGCAATTATAAAGTATACAAATATTAAGAGAAGAAAAGTAGAAAAAAGAAAAGAAAAGAAAAGAAAAGAAAAGAAAAGAAAAGAAAAGAAAAGAAAAGAATTAAATAAAATAAAAGATAAGATAAAAAAAATATAAATATAAATGTGCAGGTCAGTATGTTGTTGAGTGTATATATATATATATACACTGCCATTGTTTCTCTAGGAACAAACCATGTGACAAAAACACTGAAAACGTTTTGACTGATGAATGCAGATGCTCATGGAAGCAATATTTGCTACCACAAAAGCAGTCTTAAGTCGCTGGGCTATATTTGTAGAAATAGCCAAAAATACATTGTGTGGGTCAAAATGATCTATTTTTCTTTTATGCCAAAAATCATTAGGATATTAAGTAAAGAACATGCTCTATGAATATATTTTGTAAATGTCTTGCCATAAATATATAATAACTTCATTTTTGATTAGTAATATGCATTGCTAAGAACTTCATTCGGACAACTTTAAAGGTGAATTTCTCAGTATTTAAACTTTTTTGCACCCTCAGATTCCAGATTTTCAAATAGTTGTATCTCGGACAAATATTGTCCTATCCAAACAAACCATACATTACTGGAAAGCTTATTTATTCGCTCAGTTGCGAAAAATTGATACTTAAGACTGGTTTTGTGGTCCAGGGTCACATTTGTGCTTGAAGGTGTTCTTGCACTACCGGTAATGGCCTCCTGGTCGCAGCAGATAATAATTGTGCCTTTAAGCATGTTTTCACCATGTCTTTATGCTCATTCTGTGAAGCAATGCAGTGAGGTCTTCTCTCTTTCATGTTTATGTTTTTTTATTATTTCGTATAGGCCTACAGCAACCTGTTAATTTGTCTTTGCTGTGAATTTTCTTTCCCTTATTAAATGTACAATCTTTTTTTTTCTCCCCTCATGTGGATGTGAGAGAAAATCACTATTTTAATATTTTGTCAGGCTAATCTTATTTTAGATTTCTGTCACTTTTATTACATATATTTTTCGTAATTTTCAGATAATTGGTGTAGGCCTATGTGTTTCGCTTTTCTCGCTTTTTTTTCGCTTTGTTGTTGTTTTCTAAGCATCACACATGCGTTAACAAAAGGCTGTGTTTGTTTTATGTTTGTATGATTTCTGATATGCTCTTTGTTTTGAGACATCAGGAGGCGGTATATGTTGTGCTGTGATGACGATATCCTCAGCTGACGTCCTGATTGGCTAGTTTTCACTAGTAATATCTTCAGCACCTGTCGAATTTGGCCCATATATGCTTTGAGAATGATTAGTGGCTCACATTCATGTAGTAAGACAGTATTTTAGGCACTTTACAACCCAACCTCGACAGAATATGTAGGCCTATTTCAACCAAAGTGATTCTATTTATTGTAGACTGTATTATAATTTCCTGCTAATAATTTCATTTGTACGCTAAACTCAATCACAGTGTCATATCGGTGACGGTATTGTTCTATAGTGTGATTGATCGGTGGTGTCGCGTTGTTCTGTTGCACGTGACAGCTGGATGAACTGAGCTCGAGCAACTTTCCAAATCTATGTTTGGGAATTTGAAACGGTCGGATTCTGCAACGCCTCTTTTCAGCACCTTGGTTAGTTCCTCTGAGGAGATACTCGGACCCTGTGGCAGAGACACGGACACATATCAGCTGTGTTTTATTCTGAACCTATTCCAGAAAGATGTTCACGCGCTACAGACCGGTATATGCTCATTTCTTTTTGATTAATAAAGTGGATGCCATTGGAAATGTTTATGATAGTAGAGGTTTACCTACATGTTAGGCTTTAAATGACGTTTTTAACAAGAAATTATGTGTTTAATTGTGTATATTTATATGTGTTTAGCTTTTCGACTATTTTCCTGTGATGAAGTTGTTAGGAAAACCATGAGTTTTCCAAAAACACTCGCAGCTACATTAAATACATTAAAGAAAGATGGTGCAGCTTAATGTGAATAGTTTCTAATGACAGATACATGAACCTGAGGTAGTTGTATTCTAAATTTCGACATCGTTACCATTTGAACGCTTTTTGGGGGGGTTGTGACAAGATGCGATAGGATTCAGAGGTGCTGCGCATGCGCGGTTGTTCAATGGAGTGAAGCCTGAAAGGTACAAATAAATAAATAGATAATCTATATACTACAGCCAGCTTTCCACAGATATCATTTCTCTTTTGTTGCGCTTGTATAAGGTGCACGTGTGTGAAAGCTCTACAAATAGATTTTTTTTTTCTGCAAAAGCACGCAAAGACCTCTGATTTGTACCAATGTCTAATGTGATTGGCCTTAATCTTTGCTTTTCAGGGTATCTTGGACTCCAAAATGCTGTTTATTTTTTTTATTCTGATTACATTTGGAAATGTAATATATATATATATATATATATATATATATATATATATATATATATATATATATATATATATATATGCCTAGTTTTAATGAAAATGGCTAAGTATGTATTTTGGGTAGAAGTATATATGTTACCATGGACCACAAAACCAGTCATAAGGGTCAATTAAAAAAAAATATATATATATATTTATACATCACCTGAAAGCTGAATAAATAAGCTTTCCGTTGATGGATAAGACAATGTTTGGCCGAGATACAGCTATTCAATTTACAAAATATCTTAATGGAACATGATCTTTACTTAATATCATAATGATTTTTGGCATAAAAGAAAAATGTATTATTTTGACCCATACAGTGGATTTTTGGCTATTGCTATAAATATACCTGTGCTACTTATGACTGGTTTTGTGGTGCAGGGTCACATATGTAAAATAATATGCATGGTAATACAGTTACAGGGGTGACTAAGAGCTACAATCTAGGTGATTATTAAGGGATGTTTGATGGGAAACACAACACATACTACAATACATATAGAATTCATTATTGACTGAAATAGTATACCTCTAGGCCCTCTTTTGATTTGACCCGCTGTATAGTGCAGATTATAGGGTCATGCTACTCATTTAATCTTTTTGAGGGGAATTAAATTACAGTGTGATAAAGTGTCAGTGTTGCTCTGCTGCATCTGCTGCTGCTAGAGCATTCAATCAGGTTGCAGATGCTTACCTTATTCATTCTCTTAATGGACTGTGATGTGCTTGTGTGCACGTTTTCTTCTGGAAGGCAGGAGAGTGAATTTACACTTTGTCTTTCTGAAATAGCATGTCTTTAACACACCACACCTTGTATGTACCTTCAACCTAACACGTTGTTTTAGTTTTGGACAGAAATAAGGATGGATCGCAGTCCAGATCATCATGGGTCAGGAAGCCTGTCTAGACACAGAAAGGTGTAATTCTTCAAACTGCACCCTTTGGGTTTTTTTTTTATTTTTATTTTTTAAATTAGCCTACACTTTAAAATAAAACCGCCCATATTTGTGTAATGCACTAGTAGTAATAGTCTGATAGTCTGATCCAATATAAATTGAACATCTCAAAAAAAATGAGATTTTTTCCTGAAATTATTTTGTTTTGTATGCTTTTCTGTTTTGTTTTCACTTTTTATTTTCACCTGTCTTTCTTAAATTTTTATTTTTATTTTTTTCATTTGCTTATCTGTCTGTTTTATATATATATATATATATATATATATATATATATATATATATATATATATATAATACATATATGTATGTTTTTATTTCTTATTTTCATTCTTTTTGTATGTTTTATTTTTCAGTTTTTGGTTTCATTTGCTTTACTTTTGTTTGTTTTTTTGTTTTTTTCAGTTTTTGTATTCATTTTCTTTTTGTTTTTATTTGCCTTGTATTGTTTTTGTTTTTCTGTTTTTGTTCTTCTGTTTATTTTGTTTTGTTTTATTTTTCAGTTTATTTTGTTTTGTTTTGTTTTGTTTTCGTGATTATCAGCATCAGCTGAACAAATCTAGGTTCCAAAGTCTAGTCAGTTCCAAAATCTACTGACAGATTATAGATAATAAAATTTATGTTCCAAATTTGAATTTTGAGTATTGTGTAATATGAATCTCATTTATTTTCCCTAAACTGTGTTATATATTGACAGTAGCCATGTTTTCTTGATATCAGCATCATCCACTGAACAGCCCATATTTGTCAGTCCTCTGTCCTGTGTGTCATGTGTTCCTGCCTCTTGTGCCCTTATTTGGTTTGTTTCCTGTCCTTGTCTGATGTAATCATTAGTTTATTCGTGTCTAGCCGTGTCCGTTAATTTACCTGTGTATTTATAGTCCTGTCTGTGTTGTGCCATTTCGTCTGGTCTACTCGTTACTCCCTGGTGTTCCTGTCTGTGTGTGCCTTGCCTTGTCCTGCCATGTCCTGCCGTTATGTTGTCAGTAAAGTATATTATTTGAGTTACATCCTCGTATGTGTGTTCCGTGTTCCTCCCTCGTGTGTACACCGTGACAATATTAGTAAACCACTATTTCTGTGTGACCTCGTTACATAGCCTTTCGTCCTTCAACCATCTCATATTGTAAGTTTGCTTTGGCTTTTGAATTTCATGACAGTCCAACCAGATCAGTCTTTGTTTACTGTGAGTCAGTTCACCGCTCATGAATATGTTTGATGTCTCATGCCAGGCGTGTAGCTCACTGTGACATGCGTGCTGGTTTTTCAAAGCCGCCTGCAATGCAATTCTCTCGTCTCCTGCTATCTCCCCCTCCCTCCCGCTCCTCTCTCTCTGTCTTCCATCATGCTGTCTCTCTCCCTCCTTCTGTCTCCCCTCATCACACTCTCATGCACACACTCCGCCATACAGCTATCCTCCCACAAGGTCAACTCTGAGCTCTTGATCACCGCAACACGGCCAGATCGCATCCCGAGCACACTCGCGTGTCTGCGCACGAACGTAGATGCTTTTTGTTTTTTGATGGCATTAAGCTGAGGCAGTTATTAAAAGCATGCCCGTGAGCCGCGGCTTTGCCGGTGGAATCCAATACAGGCGCCCCCCTATCGGAGAGAAGCTGTTTGGATGTGCACATCCCATGCAGAAGCGAAGCCGGTATTGCACTCTACCTGTGCAGTGATTCACTTCAGCTGATATCGTCCACCTACAGCAAGGATGTAACGGCTCCTCTGTGAGCAGATTATGCTTTGAGAGGATCTCTTCTAGTTTTTACCCCCTTTCTTGTCCTCTTTTTTTTCCTCCTGTTTTGGTCTTTCTTCTACCGGATCACCTCAGAGACCCGATACCACCATGTCCTTGGCTTTCTGCGGCAACGAAAACAACTCGGCCGCGTACAACGTGGATGCCGGTGTCCTCAACAACGGCTGCTTCCTAGACGCTCTCACGGTGGTGCCGCACGTCTTCCTGCTCTTCATCACTTTTCCTATCCTCTTCATCGGTGAGTGTCAAAGACAGGTGAGAACTAGTGCACGCTTGCGTCACAATACTAAGTGGCGGGAGTGACTGAACACTCTATGAATTTACGATTTACTGTAATTTAAATTATGATAGACAGATAGATAGACAGATAAACTAGATAGATAGATAGATTAATTTTTGAACATTTGGCTCATTAATTGCGAAGATAAACACTGCATAATTGATCTGCATTCAAGTAGTCATTGCAGACCAGGATAGAGTTTTCAAGCCACTGTGGGAAACATTTTTATTTTAGACAAACCTATGTGACCTTAGTGGTGGAATGTACAGCTGAAGCCACCATACTGTCAGAGAGTCGAGTTACAGGAAGAACAGCGCTCGATTTCCCCATCCCAGAAGAGTCAGAACAACGGCAAACAATCCCACTAATGTCAGAGTGAACTAACCTGAACCAACCTACCGTCACACTTTCTATTATTCATTTTCCAAATTATTTGGAATCATTACTGATTGATTCAAATTTGAAATCAATTATTATTATTTTTTTTTTTTCTGTGAACAAATTTTTGATAAGCAATATTTTGCGTCCTGCAGATGCCACGTTTCTGCTCATAAATGTTGTTCTTGTGAACTTTAAATTGATCTAATAATCTTGAAAAAATATATCACGTTTTTACAAAAAATATTAATTAAGCATCACAACTGTTTTCAACATTGATAATAATAAGAAATATTTCTTCACACTTAAGGGCCGGATCAATGAATCATTGAATTCCATATAAATCCCATCTCAGATGGACATTTTTGTGGGGAATATTATGCATAAAATGCCTATATCTGTTTTAATATGCAATACATGCTGCTGTTTGTTTTGAATCAGCATCCTCATATCCCTAATATCCAGTTCTTCAGGATATCAAGGGCAAAATCTGTCCCAGTGTTATTACAACAACCTGGAAAGGACATTGATTTTGAGACTTTTTCCAGAGCAGCATGATATATTTGCTCATGTAATAAGTTACAATTTCTCACGTTGCATTATAGCACCTGCCTATATGTGATGTTCTTTTATTAAGATGATACATGGACAAATTATTTATTTCTCAAAGATAGTTTACATCACTTCCTGCCAGAGAGAATTATGTTGCTGTAAGCGATGTACAGATATTTAATCACTGTACTGTAGGTTGGGGGAGTCAGAGTTCCAAGGTGCACATCCATCACAGCACTTGGCTGCACTTCCCCGGACACAACCTCCGCTGGATCCTCACCTTCATCCTGCTCTTCATCGTCGTCTGTGAAATAGCCGAGGGCATCGTGTCTGATGGGTGAGATTATCTGTTTGTCTGTCAGTCTATGTTAATCTCATGAAACCTGTCAAGAGCCTGCCTAGGGCATATTTCACCCCAAAATCAATTGCAATATAATTAGGGATTTTTTTTATTACTATTTTTTTTTCTTTTGGTCTTATGGCATTATTTTCATGACAGTTAAGCATATCCTCTTTCCTTTTTTATGAAAATCAATATTATTATTTATCATCATTTATGTCATTTAAAGGTAATGCATACACACACACGTTTTTTTTTACACACACACACTTTTTTTTTACACACACACACAAGTATTTTACGTTCACCAAGGCTGCATTTCAATAAAGTCAAAAATACAGTAAAAATAGTAGTATTGTAAAATATCATTGATTTAAAACAACTGTTTTCTATATGAATATATAATAAAATCTTATTTATTCCTATAATTCAAAGCTGAATTTGCAGCATCCTTATAAGAAACATTTATTATTCTAATCAATGTTGAAGACAGTTGTGATGCTTCATATTTTTTGTGGAAACCATGATACATTTTTTAATTCTTTGATGAATATAAAGTTCAAAAGAACAGCACTGATTTGAAATAAAAATATTTTTGTAACATTATAAATGTTATTACTTTCACTTTTTATCAGTTTAATGTGTCCATGTGGAATATAAATACCAATAATTAATCTGCATTAATTATGTATAAATGCAAATGTTGAGAATGGAATAATAGAAATTAATAATAAAATAAAATCACCAGTCTGTTTTTATTTTATTTATTTATTTTTTTGTAAATGTTGATCCATGTCTAATACTGTTTTTCTCTCTCCCTTTCTCAGGTTTAATCAGTCGGTCCACCTGCACCTCTATATGCCATCATGTTTGGCCTTCATGGCTGCCATCACGTCAATCATCTTCTACCACAACATAGAGACCTCCAACTTCCCCAAGCTGCTAATGAGTGCGTGTCAACTTTATAGTGTCTTTGACTTATTAAACTGTCATAAAACACATTTTTTGAGATGTAATATGAACAGGTTTTTAGGAAAAGTGGTTTTTATTTAATGTTGTTGTTCCGGTTCAAAAATAAAAGTTGAACATTTGCATTAATTTGCAGTGGTGATTGGCTGGAGTAGCTGGAGAGTATGTGTCTACATCATCAGTTTTCTGAGATGAAAGTCATTTTCTCAGTAATGAACTCTTATGATCCAATCATTGTGCTGTATTATGCATGAGGTCGTCTTACACCAGAGAATTCAAATCTGATGAACGAGGTTCCGCACTTTCAGTTAATCTCTGTAAACTATTTTTATTATGTAACAACAGTTGGAGCGCGCATGAGAAGGCAGTTTCTGCGCTGAACGCCGCGACGAGTTTAACAACACTCGCTGCGTGGATCATAGTTTATATCCAGACCAAAGCAAATGTGTTTCATTCATATTCAATTCTTTCGTGCTCCAAACATGAACCAGCACTGTGTTTGCGCACATTTCACGTCTTCTTTAAATAAAAAACACACAAATAAGGGCGCTGATACAGCAGTTCATCTGACCATGAACGCGATGACACGATGGATTATTGTGATACACCGCAAACAATGATATATAGACTGAAAATATAAAGAGTAAACAAAAAGTGACTGCCTTTATTCTTTCTGTTTTAAAGATGTTTTAATATTAATTTGTCTTTTATAATGAGTGTATTGTAGGCCTGTGTTTTATTGGTTGTTTTCTCCCCTCTTCACTCCCACTTTTCCACAGTTTTACACGCCAGTTTCTGGAGTCTTTATCAGATCTAAGGTGTGAAAGACCAGTGCTGAAACAGGGCGGTTTCATGAAACTTTAAGGACTGAGTTTTCTGTAATTTGGATGTGATATGCAATATTTAATTTATAATGCAAATCAATTTCTAAAGAGTGAAGTAAAGGATCATTAGCCTAACTGTATTATGGGAATTACAGCAATTTTAATAACAAGTATGCATCTTTCGAAAGAATAATTGAATTGCTCCAGCTACATTCACACACATACCATATTTCTAATAAACGACTGCATTGCAGTGCTACAGATTAATGGCGCTTGATGGTGCAATGCTATTTTCCAACTACAGTTTCATTTCCAGGATAAAATTGTTTGTTGCAATGGCTTGTAACAATGTCTAGACTGGAGATTGAAGTCACAGCCCTGTAATAAGGACGGCAGGACATTTTAAAGAGACTAACTGTATTTATCATCCCTTCTCTGAACTTCTGGAGTGAGAAGCCATTTCAAAGTTTCACCTGCTGTGCAAATCCAGCAGAGACTGATGCCTTTGGTGCTAATGTGTGTAGAGGATGTGATGTCATATATCATTGTATTTTTTTTTTTTTTCACAGTTTTGCTCATTTACTGGGTTCTGGCGTTTGTCTCTAAAGCAATCAAGTTTTCCAAGTATACAGAGCACGGCATTGGGCTGAGACAGCTGCGCTTCGGGATCACAGGCTTACTGACGCTGCTGTATGGCCTGCTGTTGGCCGTGGAGATCAACGTCATTCTGAGCAGGGTAAATGATTGTGTCTGTGATTTGTATTTCTGGCCATTGAGTCTCCATTCTCCATTTTGATTTCTTGTATTCTTCAGCCCCTGGCTGTGATTGTCTTGCTATATATTACTCGGAAAATACAAAAGTCTGATCACATCTGCTGACAGACAGGGAATTCGGGATGCTCTGAATTCAATCTGATCTTTAATCTGGATTATAAAGTTTTATCTGTCGGAATACAGAGTATTTTCTCTCTCACATGTTGTTTCATACCCTGATGACATTTCTCTTCTGTAAAACGAAAAATGAGTTATTTAGTAGAGTGTCCAAGCTGCTCTTTTCCATGCAATGAAAGTAAATGGAAATGAGCTACAATAATGACAAAATGTGGTCACTGCAACTTATACACTATTTTGTAAGTCTTCCAAAGCCATTGGACTGAAGCTGTATAAACGTAAATATGACTTTACGTTTAATTATGGCTATGTATCTCATTATAACTGCAGTGTTATGGTGCAAAGAGCTGTGTTATGATTTTATGAATTGCCATAAAATGGATCACATGTTCCACGAGAGGATGTTTGTGTGCAATATCTCTGTACTTTTTTAATTAATTTTTAGATTTTATGATTTAAACATCTGTTTGTTTGTTTGTTTTTTCTTAAAGATACAGATTTTTTTGTTACATTTCAGTGTCATTATGTGATTCAAAATGTGTATATTTTTCATTTTCTTTATAATATATAATAATATTGTAATGCTAATATTTTCAAGTAGTAAAGTTTGCTTTGTTGGGATATATTGTGATATTGCGATAGCAAAACTGTCAATATTATCGTGGTCACATGACAATATGAAACGATAGGTCTTCCAGGCAAAAAGTGTATTTTTTTTTCAAATATATTTAAAGTTCTTATTCTAACATAAAAGGTCTTTAAAGTTGTGTTTTGGGCAATTATGCTTTGGCACAGTATCTGTCAAATGAACTAAAACCGAAAGCACAATATGGCTTTCATCAAGACAAAGCAAAGTGCGCACTTAGTTCATGCGATCAGCTAATGATCCGGTGTTTTCCGTGCCTCAGAATGGCTTTGTTCACAGAGAATGAATGCAGTGAACTCATTTATTGCACATGCTGTGAGTTTAGCGTGCGTTTGTGAACACAACGGCCACCAGTTATGCTTTATTTTCACGGCAGATGATTACAGCGTTTTTGTAAGCATGTTTTCACTGAAGCTGGAGTTTCAATTATTCATTTGTGTTTTTTTTTTTTTAATATCGCAATAAATATCGTATTGTGGACTTAATATCGGGATTTTATATCGTGAGATTTTGAGATCGTTACTTCCCTATTGCTTTGTAATGTTGTTTATTTGCAATATTTTGTAACTGATAATATAATATAGTATTATATAATATAATATTTTTGAGGAAACACGTTTTGTAACAATTTGTGAATTTGCAATTTCTAACTAGTTAGACATGAAGCAACCTAGAACTATTAGTCTTAACTGTTTCATTTAGTCTTTCATTTATTAAACTCTTCATTTATTAAATTAAACTTTACAGAATATTTATAGAATGCCTGAAGCCATTAAGTTTCATGGTCCAGAAATAGTTTGCCTTGTTTTGCCATCAAACTATTTGACACTGTGAGATTTATGAAAGGAAATTCACTGTTCTTAAATTATGTTCTTCAATCTTGAGATTAAAAACATTGCTTTTCCTTTCATTTACAATTAGAATAATTTTGACAGTGTTTTCTTTTGTTTCTCTACAGCGATATATGTGTTTTGCACTCCCCACTGAAGTGAAGCCCCCAGAGGATTTACAGGACCTGGGGGTTCGATTCCTGCAGCCGTTCGTGAACCTGCTTTCCAAAAGCACATACTGGTGGATGAACACCTTCATCACTGCAGCACACAGACGCCCCATCGATCTCAAGGTCATTGGCAAGCTGCCAATCGCTATGAGAGCTCTAACTAACTACCTGAAGCTCCGCGAAGCCTTTGAAGCCCAGAAGGTACATTTTATGAATCTATCATCATTTTGATTTATAATTTTTTATATTTTTCTACTATTACTATTTTTAGGCAAATTCCCTTATCTTCTCTCCCAAGGCTAGCATGTGACACCAAACAATGAGTAAATGAGGACTTTTATGGATTGTGAAGCCAAAATGCAATCAACAGAAGTCAAAGCTGAACATATGCTACAAACAAACTTCACTTCTCTTTCAGTCTTTACTTAAAAAGCATTGTCCCTGTAAGTTTGAGTTAGAATAATTCAATTACAAGCGTGTGATGATAAACACAACAAACAGCAAGTGTCTTTTTCAAGACGGGTAAAAACATTTTTTTTTTTTTATACAAAAAATATATATATTTCACAAGGTGGTTTACTTATGTATTTTATGTTGTAGACTAAAATGTAATAATTAGTTCACCGCATTTTCAGGTTCCACCACTTTAAACAATAGCGTTTCAAAAATACATTTACATCAGGGTGATGTAACCAGAAATTCTAAAATTGCTTGCTTATTGGTTCCTGGTTTGTCATATAATCTACGGACATGCTAATACTGGAATCTGAAGTGGCTAACTTCTTTCCATGTTTGGGCATAAAATAAGTATGGAATTGCTAAAACCGGAACCAGATGTGCTAAAATGGCAGCTTGTTTTCGGGGTTTGGTCTAAATAAATAGGGTGGTCTAAATAAAATTTAACCGGAAGTGCTAAAATGCTATTTCGGGGTTTTGTCATACAAAAAATATGAAAGTGATAAAACTGTAACTGGAAGTGCTAATATGTTAACTCGTTTCTAAGTTTTGACCTACAAAAATACGGAGGTAAAAATAGAAATATAAAAATACGGCAGCCTGCAGCACTCTGTTTTCACATGACCTCATTACATTGGATATTCAAAACAGCAAGTGGGATATACATAAACACACACACACACACACATATATATATATATGTGAATATGAAGAGTTCATTTGCAAAAACCGACAACTCCATTTTTTATTTTTATCAGAAATCACGTTTTTTTTATTGCGCATTCCAAGTAATATCAATCAAACTGCAGTCGGGTTGTTTTGATTAAGTAATAATGACTAAACAAATACAGGCAATTTACTAAATTAAAGTTCATTGAAAATATATATTTTTTACATATTAAAAGTTAGTTTTATAGCAAAAGCAGATAACTCCAACAGTCGGTTTTTGGCAAAAGCAGATAACTCTACATTTCATGTTTTAGAGTTTAAAAAAAAAACACTCGTTTAATCTTTGTAATCTTCTCAGATGACAATGTAGATGCCTGACAAACGTTGTTGTTGTTGTCATCATAGATTTTTGGATGTGATTACACGCAATACACGGAGCTTTTCCATTACCATTGTAACGCGCTGCTTTTTCAAGGATGCACGTTTCAGCTTTTATTTTCCTTTTACGCCCTGAAGAAGATATCACAGGTTCATCAAGTTCGTCAAAATTATCCATCCTCGATCACTTTTGGTCAGCTTTGACGAAACTCCTCTCAGCTAACACATCTTTTCAAAGTGAAAGTAGCCTTGTCACCTGACCTGAATACAGCGAGCTGATTTGCTAAAATGGACTTATACGCTTCTGTTCAAAAACAACAAGGGCACTTGTCGGCTTCTGCAGTAAAACGTGAACTCGCGATGCCTTGAAAGTGGACAATACAGGCTATTTTGACAAAACGTGCTCCAGGTTCAGATCGCGCTATATGTGGAGAATAATGCGCGGCAATCAGCTCATTTTTTCGAAAGTTGCGTCTATCGGTTTATGCAAATGAACTCTTCATATATATGTTTATATGTATATACATATATACAGTATGTTATATAAAAACTGCAGCAATAGTACCACGGTAGTGCAGTATTTCATAAATATTCATACTTCCTCCGAAGTCTCACAAATGGCTGTTTAAATGATGTCACACCCACAAAAAACAACAACATTCTCTTATCTGTTATTTGTGGATTTGGGAATTGCGGTTCTCTCTTTGATGATGATGATGCAGTGAAAAGTCACGTACATCACAAACCACAGGAAGACAGATGTGAACAACCTCTTAAATTTCATGTCTAGTGCGTACGTGTATTCAGAACACTGAAAGACAGAAGATGTTCCTTTTGCTCTGTGAATGCAGTGACCTTTTGACCCTCAGCGGGGTGAAGGATTTCTGCATCTCTGTTCTCATGGGAGTAAAGAGCATATGACGTGTTCAGTTATGTGTTTTTGAGCTCAACTCCAGGTAAAAGGATATTGTGAGAGTTCATACCGTGACCGTTTTTATGTGCGGCACGAGCGCAGTGTGACATCAGTCACGTCTCATGATGCACTCCATTAGTAATGGCCATAATAAACGCTACATATGATTGATTCCATCCTTTAGTTCAGGATTAGCGTCACATCCGGATCCATTTTTCACCATCTAATCAATTCCCAAATGATAAAATCAATCCCTGCCATACATTTTCTTTATGGCAGAAATGTACCAATGTAGAGGTTAAACAGGTTGTGAAGAGGGTTTTACATTGGCTGTAAGGAAATATCCCACAGCTAACAGGGAGTGTTCTCAGAATGTTCTGGCAAGGTTCTCTCAAAGTTACGAACAAATATTTGTTCATAAGTTATCTGGTGTTTAAAAATGTCCTCAAAACATTAAACTTCAACAACAAAAACTATTTATACATTGTTCACGGAATGTTTTTTATTCTAAAACATTTTAGTCAGATTGATTTTTTATTTTTTTTTAAATGTTACTACTTATTTCAGAACATTCAGAGAACATTCAAAAATAACATTTGCATGATGATACATTATAAAACGATACGTTATAAAAATTGAATGTTCCCTTAACATTCATATAAAAAAACAAAATGTTTGAATACATTTAAATAACTGGACGTTTTGAACATTCAGAAAACATGCAGAAATGCTTTCATAACTTAATGAGAACATTAGCCAAATGTTCTTAGAACTTTTTGTTGTTGTTGTTGTTAGCTGGGTATGCAGTAATTAAGCAAAGATATATCAACACAAAATAGCAAATGTATGGTTTTAAAATGTTCTATTTCAAAATAAATCTTAACTGCTGCATCTTCTAACATTAGTTTATTTCATTACGCCAAGGTGTTTTCAGGTCACAGTAACCTTAACTTCATGGCTACAGCGTTTGGTTTAGAAAAATGATTTGTGTTTATTAATTAAACTTCAAATAAAAATGCATGGCTGAAAATGACCACAGTCCTTGCCTGTTAGGAAACAAATCCACCGATACAGCAAATAGGTGTTTGAAATGCACAGAGCAATCCATAACAGCACCGTAATTATGCATGTGTGCTGCCTTTAAATACATATTAGCATAACCAAACACAAGGAAGGAATAGCTCATCCTGATTTCTCAGTATTTCTGTGTAAAGTCATTTTTCTCAAATGTTTAGGTAAAATGTTCAAACAAAAGTTTTATGAAAATGTTTGTTTGTTTGTTTGAATAATGCCTTAGTCATTAATCTTCATAAAACATACAAGAGGAAATGTGGCACCTGTAAAGCAGGAGCTTAGTGAAGAAAAGATAAAAGTCCTGATCTGAAAGCTAGAAAGATGCCCACCAAAACAGCATTTTAAGTCATAACACCTCCAAAGCAAAAACTGTTCATAGATGTAATACTGTAATTTAGCAAAATGTAAGATGATCCCTTACAAGCTCACTCTTTAATCATATTTCGAAAAAAAATAAGTCATTATGAAAATAATTACATGTAAAGATGTACTAATATTGGGTCCAAAAACAACAACAAAAACATTAAATTTAAGCATATTACATTTAAAATAAATTTTAAATATAGTACTTTTTCATTTAATTGTAATTAACATGAAATTAAGAGTCTGAAAACACTACATTCAGTTCACACTTAAGTGTATTATTTTAAATTATATTTTCTATATAAGATAAACTCCTTAAATTTATCCAAGGTTGAGAATGGAGTCAGGAAATATATCTTAAAATAAACTTGTATTTCGTTTAATGCCAACATGTATCAATAAAATAGGTTAATTGACTTGAAAAGGGATTAGTTTTACCTGGTGTTTGTGTGTGCTTTCTATGTTTTACGCTTTTTTTAATCCCATAGTTAGCCTAGCAACATGCTAACAAAAATCCTGGAATCTAATTTCTTCAGTTGCTGGAGTTGCTCTCTATGTAGAACATTCCAAATCGGTCACTTATGAGGTTCCATGATGGTTAGTGTGTTAGAAGGTAGCTGCCTATGTACTGTAGACAGTAGACAGCAAGCTTACTGGGTTTTAGACTTCCTACTTTGCAGTACAGTGAATAAATTAGATGCATTCATGAAAATTGTGGTTCTATTCATATCTGTTATTATTTTCCTGTTACTTATTCAGAGGCCTCAAGGCATTCAGCCACAGGGGCCCAAGTGGATCTGGATGGCTTTGCGACAGGCCTTTGGAAAACCTCTCCTTCTCAGCATCACCTACCGTTTCATGGCAGACCTGCTTGGCTTTGCCGGGCCGCTCTGCATCTCAGGCATCGTGCACCATCTCAGTAAAGAAAACCACACCATTCAGCCACCAGTAAGAACACTAATGTATTCTGCACCCATCTGAGTCACATGTAAAACAACCAAGAATAAAGGCAGAATTTTGGTTAGTCTAAAAGTAGACAATGAGATTATTTAAAAAAAAAAATCAGTTTTTGTGGTGTTGTCTACGGTGCCTGGGAGGGGCCGTCTTCAGTTCACTTAGTTTTGTCATGGCCATGACATATTAATTCATGGGAACGTCATATTAACTCGTGGGAATGTGATATTATGTCGTGGCCACGAGATCATTTTGTCGAGGTAACGGCATCCTTATGTTGTGGCCTCGAGATGCTATGTTGAGGGAACAACATCCATTTCTCGTGGCCATGACTTTTTATGTTGAGGGAGTGACATATTGTTCTAGTGGCCATGAGTTTAATGCGTAAACAAACCTACATGACCATAGCAACCCAGGATTATCAGAGATGGATAAAACATTTTTATTAACATTAAACGTTTCATTTATATGTATTTATGTATTTATTCACATATATATATATATATTTGTATATTATTATTATTAATAGGTTATATTAACTTGTTAGGGTTAGATTGTATATTTATTTCATATAAATATAATATTTTATTATTTCCCCTTTCAATGTGTATATCACTTTACCTAATTAACATTCTGTATAATTATGCAAATTGCTACCATATATTTTGCAAATACTGTAAACGCCTGACAATTATGCTAATACTTTATGATTGTAGGCTATTTATGCCAGTGCGTGATGATAAATGAGCATGTTGTGCTTTCTGTCACAAACTGGGCAGATATAAACAGGTAAGTGAAACACAGGCAGGTTTATTGAACAATCGGCAGAAGGGATATCGTGGAGGGCAATGGCAGGTGAGTGAATGATACTGAATACAATCCTGGGATTGTCTTGCTGAATACTGACAGTCTATTTCCTTGCAGGATAGCGGGAGCAGAGGAGTCCGAGATCAACGGAGAACAACGTGGGAGAATCACTGGAGTATCTCTGGAGAGTCAACAGGAAACTGGAAGGTAAGTATACACAGGTTAGTAGCACAGGGGAGTCAGGTACAGTTCAGGGTAGTGAACGGTAGACCGGACAGTGAATGTCTGAGTGCAGCGTGCCCTTGAGTGTGTCTTGATTGAGATCGGCAGGTGCAGGTGATCAGAACCCAGGTGCAGATGATCAGAACACTGGTGAGTGAGATCTGGTGTAGGTGGTGGCTGTGACAACGTGACATCTCTGACATTACCCCCTCCCCCAGAGGCGGCTCCTGACGCCCTCAAGCGGCAGCGACCACGGCCTCTGGGTGTGGGACGATTCAGATGAGTGCGGTGGAAGTCCTCGAGCAACATGGGATCCAGGATATCGTCCCGGACATCCAGGAACGCTCCCCTGGCCCATATCCCTCCCAGTCGACCAGGTACTCGAGCCGGCCACCCCGCCGCCGCGAGTCCATGATGTCCTTGACCTGGTAGACTGATGGTTGGTCTAGGATTTCTGCAGGAGCAGGCTCGTCGGGTTCCCTGAGTTCTGATGAGGAAGGAGAGAAGGGTTTAAGGAGTGAACGTCTGAATTCCTGGATCTTGCGCTCAGTCTGGCCATTCGTCTGGGGATGGTAGCCGGAGGACAAGCTCACAGTGACCCCTAGCAATCCGAAGGCGGCTTTCCAAACTCTGCAAACGAATTGCGGGCCTCGGTCCGAGACTATGTCTTCGGGGATTCCGTAGTTCCGAAAGACGTGGGTGAACAGAATTTCAGCTGTTTCTAGGGTGGTGGGTAATCCTGAGAGGGGAACCAGCTAACAGGCTTTTGAAAAGCGATCCACAGTCACGAACACACAGGTGTTTCCCTTCGAGTTAGGTAAGTCTGTTACAAAGTCGATCCCGATGTGCGACCACGCACGTTGAGGAATGGGTAGGGGCACGAGCTTGCCTACGGGGAGGTGACGAGGAGTCTTGGACTGGGCAGAGACTGATCAACTACGGACGTACCTGATCACATCACGGGACATACTGGGCCACCAGTAACGGGGTTGGAGGAGTGAGAGGGCCCGTTGTCTGCTTGGATGTCCAGAGCCCAGTACTTGGTGAACTGAGCCGGTTCAGAGCAGGTTCGGTCAGAGTGGCGGCTTGGATGTCCTTGTCGATGTTCCACTGAATAGGGCTCACGATAAGGGCTGGAGGGAGGATTGGCTCAGGCTTGAGTGGAGCTTCGGGGGAGTGCAGGCGGGAAAGGGCGTCCACCTTGCAGTTTCGATTCGCTGGATGGTAGGTGATGGTGAAAATCTTGTAAAGAAAAGCGCCCAGCGGGCCTGGCAGGGATTGAGCTGTTTGGCATCACGGAGATATTGGAGGTTCTTGTGATCGGTAATCACCACAAATGGATGGTTGGCTCCCTCCACCCAATGCCGCCACTCTTCTAAGGCCAGCTTGATGACTAGTGGCTCCCGGTTTCCGATGTCATAGTTCTGCTCTGCTGAGGACAGTTTCTTGGAGTAGTATGCACAAGGCTGGATGCGAGAAGACTCATCGAACTGCTGAGAGAGCACGGCCTCACTCCGGTGGTGGAGGCATCCACTTCCACCACGAACGGCACATGCGGATCTGGATGGCGAAGGATGGGGGCCGTGATGAATGCAGATTTCAGGTTTTCGAATGCTTCGTGGGCGCTGGTGTTCCAGGACAGGGACTTGGGCTTTCTGCATCGCAAAGACGTCAGAGGGGCGGTATGCTGGCTGAAATCCTTGATGAACCGACGATAGAAGTTTGCGAAGCCGAGAAACCTCTGTAACTCCTTTACCGTCTGGGGGCGAGGCCACTCTTTGATAACCATTACCTTCCCCTGGTCCATAAGGATTCCATTCTGGCTGATGATGTATCTGAGGAACTGCACGGTGGGGTGGTGGAATTCGCATTTCTCCAGCTTAAGGAACAGATGGTGCTGACGGAGACTCTGGAGGACCTGCATAATGTGGCTACGATAGTCGGCCAGGTTCCAGGAGTAAATGAGGATATCATCTATGTAAACGATCACAAACTGGTGGAGGAACTCCCAGAACACCTCGTTCATGAATCCTTGGAAGACAGATGGGGCGTTGGACAGGCCAAACGGCATAACGAGATACTCATAGTGGCCAGTAGGGGTGATAAAAGCCATCTTCCATTCACCGCCCTCCCGGATTCGAACGAGGTTGTAGGCGCTCCGCAGGTCCAGCTTGGAGAAGACGCGGGACCCATGGAGTTTCTCTAATGCCGTCAGGACCAGGGGAAGAGGATACGGGAGCGTAATGGTTTGGGAATGCAGGGCCTTATAATCAATGCATGGCCGCAAGCCCCCGTCCTTTTTGCCCACAAAGAAGAAGCTGGATGCCACTGGAGATGTTGAAGGACGGATGAAGTCTTGATTAAGAGCCTCCTGGATGTACTCCTCCATAGCCTTGCGCTCCGGGATGGACAGTGGATAAACTCGACCCTTAGGGAGTTTCGCACCAGGCAGCAAGTTGATGGCACAGTCCCATGGGGGTAAATGAGTGGCCGCTTGCTTACTAAAAACATCCTGGAACGACTGTCAGTTAATGGACACAAACAGCTAGCAAAACTGTGGGATGGATAAAAATGTTTTCTTGTACAGGTCTATTTTATTTTATGTACTTTATGTAACATTTAGCCTATTCATGATAAACTTAATTTGAATGCTGGTTACATCGCGTGCAATTGCCTACAGTCTGGTAGCCTATGGTCAATATAATAATTTAATAATTTCTATATTAATTAATATAATAATTTCTTAATTCAAAATAAAATATTAACGAATCCCTGAAAATCCCGGGTTGCTATGGTCACGTAGGTTTGTTTACACATTAAACTCGTGGCCACGAGAAAAATATGTCGTTCCCTCAACATAGCATCTCGAGGCCATGACATAAGGATATCGTTGCCACGACATAATATCACGTTCCCACAAGTTAATATGTCGCGGCCACAACAAAACTAAGTGAACCGAAGACAGCCCCTACCGAGCACCGTAGTTGTCATGAACTAGTACTTCTTTTCTTTTAGGTATTTTGAAGGTAAAATTAGTTGCAGTGGGGGATTCACTTCTGGCCATGGCTGCGTCTTTTCATGTAACATTTTCATCTTGTGTTACAAAGCGTTTTATTGTCATGCTCCTGTCATTAATTATTAAAAAGTTTAACAGCATGATGTCTGTATCTCGGATGTCTTAGTATGATGTAATCCACTTCACCACATGGAGTTTGTGATGGCAAGACGTATAAGATGTATAAGATGAATGAACAATCCGCATAGAAAATAAAATGTTTCATATGCCTAAATAATTATTTATCTAGCAACTACACTGAAAAATTAAGGCCATCATTCATGTTATTTTATTTATTTATTTAGAGAGAGGCATCAGCCATAGCTCTTACTTTAGAGATAAGTTGTCCAATGTTTTTATTTTATTTATTTATTAATTAATAATTTCATAATTTATTATATATGTGTACAGTTTCTTTCCAACAATTTATTTATTTGTTTGTTTATTTGTAACATTTTGGGTATTTTTATAATTGTTGTAGATAGATCGAGTCATTGGGTGATTTCCAAACTTTTTAAAACTTTGAGGGCACACATGTCTTCTGAAAGTAGTAACTGAGTGTAATGATACATTTAATATTATGGCATTTTAAATGACTGCTTCTGATGGAGTAAACATAGCTGCGATAAGTTGTTGATAAGTAGCAATTCTCTAAGATCCATATTTCACTTCAGAAATTGTATTAACTTGCCAATGGCAAACTTTTGAACTATAAAGTATAGTTTATATAGCTTACTTTTGAACATTTGTATAGTGGCAATTAAAATTCCTTTAATTTTTATTATTACTTATTTCATAAGTTTAAAATGCAGTGAGGAGACTTATTGTTCTGTCAGTGGTGATTCTTCTTCATTGGTTTAATTGACTCATTTGTTACTGCTTTAATCTTTAATTACATTATATTGTTGCATTTTAGAATTATAATTAGTGTCCTGTGCTTTCTCTTTAGAGGAAAATTGTTGCATTCAAAACTGGTTTAGCTTATAAAACATAGTAATGTGGCCGTAACATCTCACTGTTTTAAAGAGGAAGTCATGGCTAATGTTAAATGGTTTGGTGTGTTTCAGGTGAAGCATCTTGGAATCTACTTCATCTCCTCCCAGGAGTTTCTTGCTAACGCTTACGTCCTCGCTGTGCTGCTGTTCTTCACTCTGCTCCTCCAGAGGACTTTCCTCCAGGCCTCCTACTACGTTGCCATCGAGACTGGAATCAACCTGAGAGGAGCCATTCAGGTCAGCACAGCTGAGACTTCAATGACTCCATAACCTTTGATTGCCTGGGTCCCTTCAAATGATCAGTGTTGGAGAAAGTTACTTTTAAAAGCAATGCATTACAATATTGTGTTACTCCCTAAAAAAAGTAACTAATTGTGTTACTTTATGGAAAGTAATGTATTACATTACTTTAGCATTACTTTTTATCACCCGGGCTGGGCTTGTTAATTTGTTTTTTAATAACAAAAAACTAAAAAATTATATTTATGGCAACTGTAAAAGCTGTTTCACACCAATAGTGAAATTAATAAGCCTCGGGCTATAGAAAGTGCCTCTGTACCTCACGGCCAATTTCTCTCAACATGGGAACAGAAGAGGTGTCAGTGAAAAAAATAAAAATAAAAATAAAGATTATTTTGTTGTAAATTTAAATGCATTACTTTACTAGTTACTTTAGAAAAGTCATCTGATTTATGTAACTCCTGTTACTTGTAATATGTTACCCCAACACTGCAAATAATATGATATCCGGTTTCACTTCCAGACAAAGATCTTCAATAAAATAATGCATCTCTGCACCTCCAACATGTCCATGGGGGGAATGACAGTGGGCCAGATCTGCAACCTTGTCGCTATAGACACCAATCAGCTGATGTGGTTCTTCTTCCTGTGTCCCAACCTGTTTGCAATGCCAGTTCAGGTAAAGCCTCATGCGAGGTTCCTTTCTCTGTAGAGTTCAATGCATTGGGGAATATTGGTGCGAGTTTGTGAATGGGCTTTGAGTCAAATGTTTCAGTCGCATTGCCTTATTTGCCTCAGAGAAGCTGTTTTTAAATAGATATTCCCTCATATGGGTTTTATCTGGGATGTTATCTGTACTTGACCCACATAGCAAGAGATGTTGCTTTGAAGTCCCAGCAAGAATCAAAATAATTCTGAATTGAAATTGAATTCTGATTCTAACAAGTTTATTTTAGAGACTAAAGGTCATTGCATGCTGAGTCCGTAATTTTCGCACGTTGAAAAATATATACGACCTTACATTGTCAATCACGTTTACACACTGCCTCCGAAATTTTCATCCATCATAAAAAAACTCGGATCGGGTTCGTTTTTAGCATCCGTATCAAGCATTTTGAGAGGTGTTTTGACAGTTCAGAGCCACCGTACAAGTGAACGCCAAAATCCAGAATGGCGATTGTCAAGTTCATCCACTTCGTCTCGCAGCACAAAGCAATGTAAAGATCCTTGCACACTGTGTTCACAGAAATTAGTGGTCTTCTTTTTAATATGTGGCTCTAGTATCACTAGCAAAGTATCAAACTGAGCCACTGACATCCTGAAGTAAACTTTGAATCGCCCGTGATAATCCCGCTGCTCCTTAAGGAAGGGGAACTCTCCGTCCACTCTATATTTTAGGATTGGATGGACCCAATTTTTCCTTTCTTTGTATTTTTTTTTAAGAAGCGAGAAGACAACAAAATCATCCTCAATGCTTGAAAAACTCCATTTAGTAGTCTACTGTTTTGTAAATTCTTTCCCAATGGATTTATTAATACACATCAGACTCATTTTGCAAGGTTTTTGTGCGTGACGAGTTTTTAGGATTACGAATACGAAAAACAAAACGCATGCGAAAATTTCAGACTCGGTGTCCAATGACCTTTATACTTTTTAATCTGTTTTCCTATATAGTTGGTGTCCTTTTTTAAATTAGATGAGAGATTCTACAGATCTCAAACTTTACACTGGGAATCCAGTGACAACCCAACACTGTAGCAAAATTGGTTAATATATGTAATAAAGTTTGGATTATAGACTATACAGTATTAGGTGACATGTAGACACTTTAGGTTCTAGTTTGTTCCCGCTTTTCCCTTTATTTTGTTTATTGCTTTGGTTTGCTTTGCCTTGCATTGTGTTTTGCTTTGTTTCATTTTTCATTTAACTTTAACTTTTTTAATTTAAATTTTTTGTCTTGTTTTTTTGCTCCGCTTTGTGTTGTTTTGCATTTTTCTTTGTTCAGTTTTATTTTGTTTTGCTTTTTAGTTTTTTGTTTTGTTGATTTATTTGTTTATTGGGGTTTTTCTGCTTTGCCTTGTATTGTTTTTGTGGATTTGTTTTGTTTTGCTTTTTGTGCTTTGCTTTTAGTTTTTTTGTTTGTTTTGTTTTTGAATTTCTTTTTGTTTTGTCTTGCTATGTGTCATCTTGTTTTATTTGATTGTATTCCTTGCTTTGTGTTGCGTTTGCTTTGTTTTATAATGATCTTGTCATTTATACATGTAAATTAATATTAGGGCTGTCTGTCAGTCTTTTAGTGTGATTAATCAGTTTCATTCAGTTTTGAAGAAGAAAATAAAATAAATAGACCTTTTGTGTAATTACTGGATTTTTAAATGTGTGTTGATGTCATAACGTAAATTTATCCAAAAATTTGCTAAATTTATCTTTATTAATATTCACAGGACATGCAAACACAGCATGTCAATACAAATATCATTGCTATCAAATATCACTTAAATATGCAATAATTCAATTATTTAAAAAGATTTTCTCCAACACTTTGGATTACTGGATGTAATCGTACATGTGTAAAATAAATTACCAGTAAATCAGTCGAAGTTTCAACGTACCTTTGAATGGCATGACATGAATGCAACAGACGGATCTTGAGCTGAACAAAGAAAAATGTAAAAACGTTGCAAAGCCTCTCAGTGTAAGTATTCTTCACGCTCCTCCTGCTATTGAACTTGTTTCTCCTGAGGTTAGACAGTGTGAAATGTCAGATACCTCTGCAAGATCTATTTTTAGTCTGTGTATAACAGTATTTTTGTCCTTGAAATCCTCATCTTGTGTAAAATGGAGTGTCACTTGTGGAAATCTGGTTCTTCGTCAGTGAGGTTCTTGAATGACGAGGACATAAGTGGTTCATTTAAATAAAAATGCATTCAATGACGGCAATGTGAAAAATTCAACAAGCCCAATAATTAAGTCATTAAATTACTTTTGAAATAATGAGAGTCCTAGAGAGCTGTTGTTGTGAAACCGATTGTATATACATATATTCATTCACACACATATATTTGAATCTCACAAACAGGAAGTCTCAAGACAGACTAGGAAGTTGAAGTCCCTATACGTTTTGTATGGCACGTACTCCACTCTTGGGGTTACTCATGGATGCCTTTGTGCAAATCTTGATTAGTTCCCTAAGGCTCCTTCTTTATTTTCAGTGAACAACATTTTTATTTTCACTCACTGCATATTTAATAATGAATCACATGCTCAACTTCTCCATAAAAATATTCCAGTATAATTATTCATATTCAAATATATTGTTCAGTTTTCACGTTACTTAAAAATATGTTTAACATTAAAGGGTTAGTTCACCTAAAAATGAAAATTAGTCCATGTTTTAGTGACCCTCAATGTATCCTAGGTGTATATGAGTTTCTTCTTTCAGACTAATCCAGTCAGAGTTGTATTAAAAAGTGTCCTGGCTCTTTCAAGCTTTATAATGGCATGGGCAGGTGTTTTTGTTCAACAGTCCAAAAGTAGTCAAACAAAGCACATGCATCCATTAAAACATGCCTCACACGCCTCAACCAACCATTTAATAAAATGTGTTTAACTCGCCGATTTAACACATTTACAGAATGTTAATATATGATCAATTTTGTTTAATTATTAAAATGATTAATAATAATTAGTCATTCTAATTATTTCAATATTTAATTATTATTAGTCTATTTATTTATTTATTTATTTATAACTTAATTATATGTAATTAAATATATTAAACTTTATTAATGAAATGTTTAACTCAGCATTTACAGAATGATAATGTCATAATATCATAAAGTATATCATAATCTGTATCATAATGACAAAGTTTTAACCTATATATATATCTAAATATATAATGCTGTGATAATAAAATTAAATATTTTTTTAATGCATTACTTTTTTAATGGGATATATAACTCTATTGTAAGTAAATATATTTAGGTGAGATATGGAATATATTGTGAATAAATAAGATGCAATGTCAATGTAAAATAAAGAAAATAACTTCCAGGTAGTATTTTAATAATTTGCTTTAGTGCAATGCTAATATAAAAGACAAGTAATTAATAATACAAAAAAAAATATTGTCTGTGAAAATACAGCTTCTTTTTTATTTTATGAAGTGGGATCATGATACTTTGGGATCCTTGGCATCAAAAATTATGCAAACCCTGCACTAAGCTTCCCTCATCATAAAAATACTGGGCAGTTTGCCATAAACTTTATCTATATCACTGAGTGTAACAAAAGTGCTACTGAATATGAAAAGATAAAATTTTTTCTCTTGGTTTCAGATCGTAGTGGGAATCATCCTCCTTTACTACCTCCTGGGAATAAGTGCCTTGATAGGGGCCACGGTCATCACCCTCCTGGCTCCGGTGCAGTACTTTGTGGCGACCAAGTTATCAGATGCACAGAAAAGCACATTGGTGAGCTCCTTGTTTGGTGTCTTAAGTAACTGTGCACATATAGATTTTGTTCAAATACAGATGACATTTGTACAGGAAAGCCAGAGCTTGTCCAAACAATAAACCTGTCAAATATTGAGCTCAAATAAGAACCAGGAGATTTTAGGAGCCTCTAGCATTGTTGCTAATGTATGATGTATGTGTCTGTGCTCAGGAGTATTCCAGCGAGCGGCTGAAGAAGACCAATGAATTGCTGCGGGGAATCAAACTCTTGAAGCTGTACGCCTGGGAGCACATCTTCTGCTCGAGCGTGGAGGAGACCCGGGGCAAAGAGCTCACCAGCCTGCAGACCTTTGCCCTCTACACCTCCATATCCAGTAAGACACCTCAGCTTTCACTGTTACCTCAGACAATAATAAGATGAGAGAGCAACCATCCGTGTTAGGTTCGGGTTTGAGATGTCATGTAGGGTAGGGTGATATTATATTACTGAGATATCAGAGGGTTCTTAGTACTAAAGCAAAAGTAACACCTATTTTTCTGTAAATATTGGTTAAAAGTGTGTGCAATAGCACCTCGCACTCAGTTGTTTGAGCAGCAATTTTGGCAGGAACATAAAATGCGAGTCTCCCAGCTGGCCAAATTCACACAGCATTATGAGTTGTCATTGCCTACAGGCATCACGGCAAACAGTGTTGGGCCAAATGTAGCAGTTTTATTTGAGATAATTATCAAGTGTAAAATTGCAAAGGCCAAAAAAATTATTACAATTAATATTTTATATTTTATAAATAAAAATGTAAAATAACATTTATAAGTAGTTGTTATTAGTTTATAGTTTTTTTGTTTTTGTGTGTGTGTGTGTGTGTGTGTGTGTGTGTGTGTGTGTGTTGTATATTAATACTATATACTATTTAAGTAATTTCTTATTTTTTACAAAGAAAAGTGTGTATGTGTATATATATATATGTATGTATGTATGTATGTACAGTGAGGGAAAAAAATATTTGATCCCCTGCTGATTTTGTATGTTTGCCCACTGACCAAGAAATGATCAGTCTATAATTTAAATGGTAGGTTTATTTGAACAGTGAGAGACAGAACAACATCAACAAAAATCCAGAAAGACGCATTTCAAAAAAGTTATAAATTGATTTGCATTTTAATGACTGAAATAAATATTTGACCCTTTCGCAAAACATGACTTAATACTGGGTGGCAAAACCCTGGTTGGCAGTCACAGGTCAGACGTTTCTTGTAGTTGGGCACCAGGTTTGCACACATCTCAGGAGGGATTTTGTCGCACTCCTCTTTGCAGATACTCTCCAAGTCATTAAGGTTTTGAGGCTGACGTTTGGAAACTCGAACCTTCAGCTCCCTCCACAGATTTTCTGTGGGATTAAGGTCTGGAGACTGGCTAGGCCACTCCAGGACCTTAATGTGCTTCTTCTTGAGCCACTCCTTTGTTGCCTTGGCCATGTGTTTTTGGTCATTGTCATGCTGGAATACCCATCCACTACCCATTTTCTTTGCCCTGGCCCTGACGGTACATGGCCCCATCCATCGTCCCTTTGATGTGGTGCAGTTGTCCTGTCCCCTTAACAGAAAAACATGCCCAAAGCATAATGTTTCCACCTCCACGTTTGACGGTGGGGATGGTGTTCTTGGGGTCATAAGCATTCCTCCTCCTCCAAACACGGCGAGTTGAGTTGATGCCAAAGAGCTGGATTTTGGTCTCATCTGACTGCAACACTTTCACCCAGTTCTCCTCTGAATCATTGGTAAACTTCAGACGGGCCTGTACATGTGCTTTCTTGAGCAGGGGGACCTTGCGGGCGCTGCAGGATTTCAGTCCTTCATGGCGTAGTGTGTTACCAATTGTTTTCTTGGTGACTGTGGTCCCAGCTGTCTTGAGATCATTGACAAGATCCTCCCGTGTAGTTCTGGGCTAATTCCTCACCGTTGTAGAACCTTGTCGAAACACACACACACACCTATTAACAGGACAGCACATTTCTGAGAAACACCCCTTTTTCATTATCTGTGGTCTTAAAATTAATAAATGACCAGCACCGCGCTCAACATCCTGCTTTGCTCTCCTTAACATATCACGAGACCCCTAAAACAAGGATAGATTTGTGGAGAAAATCTGGAATGTATTTAAAACAGGACTTCACGGTTGGTTCTTATCACTTAACCATAATTCAATCAGAAACAGGACAAAGACCTCAGTATTTGGACATGATCTCCTGACCATTAACGCATAAATTCAATGATGCTATCAACCGGGAAGACATTTTTACGATGAGATTCTGAAGATGGATCCCGAATTACAAATCAATGGTGAATATCTTGAGTTTAGTTTCATATGCATGGGCATGATAATTGCAAATCAATGGTACAACTGACATGGTGATATTATAAACGGTATGCATGTGATAACGCTTTATATAACTCTTAACCAAACTTCTAGAGGTGTTTTTCCACATGGTGATTTGAGTATGAAATAATTTACGCATGGAAAACTGAGCCGTGCGGGGCGGGGCTCCGCCCCACAGGAAGAATCCGATTGGGTCAGTCGCCCGTGGGTGGATCCCGAATCGGGTCGTTTAAATGGACACAAGAGCTTTGTTTATGGCTTGTCTTGCTTGCTTGTGCACTGCTTGAAAACTTCGGCTTCGTCTCATTGAGTCGCGACAAGAGCGCTCCCAGCCTTTAACATCTGGCCGAGCATTGAACAACTACCAGTACTTAGTCAAACTTCTGAAGAAACCCTTGAAAGTCTGAAGCTACGTGAAAGGAACTCAAGGAAGAACTTCAAGCTTCATCACGTCACAAAGAAGCCAACCAACCACCGAAGGGCATTCCTTGAAACGCATCAGACGATGACACATCAGTAGCCAATCAGTCGGAGGTTCCCTCCGACCCATCGGAGACCTCGCGGAAACACCTGATCAGCTGTCAAACTCAATTTAAAGCAAGGAATCAAACAATTCTCCATAATTCTGCTGGAAACTGGTTGAAGTAATTTTAAGAGTAAAGATAGACAAGTTCAATGCTGGAAACTTCCTTTCAGCAACTGGCAAAAGAGTGCTAGTTTTAAGCTTTCTTCAAGTTCATTGCCTGCAATGTGTGTGTTTGTGTGTGTACGTATTCTGTTTTGTGTTATTTAGCTTAGTAGTATTGTAGAGTAGCAAATAAACTTTGATTTATAAAGAAATCTTTTGTCTGGTGCTATGTGATTTTCAAGTCTGAAATTATTTGCCAAAAATCGCGTTACCTATGCTCAAAATTACCTAATCAATTCTGTATTATCGTGGCCATGGAAGTAACAGGATTCTGAGGATACGTTTAATGATTCGCGGGACGATCGTTAATAAGGGATAAGTTGGACGTTTTGATTAATATCAATTAATCATATCAATATCGAATTCATATGACTCTATTTCATAAAATAATAGTTCTAAAGTTATTACACCGTTCTCATGATCATAGAAACTCCATGAGGTGAGATTTTGCATGGAGCCCCAGTCCGAGGGAGATTGACAGTTATTTTGTGTTTCTTTAATTATCGAATAATCGCACCAACTGATGTCACCTTCTCACCAAGCTGCTTGGCGATGGTCTTGTAGCCCATTCCAGCCTTGTGTAGGTCTACAATCTTGTCCCTGACATCCTTGGACATCTCTTTGGTCTTGGCCATGGTGGAGAGTTTGGAATCTGATTGATTGATTGCTTCTGTGAAACAGGTTGTCTTTTATACAGGTAACAAACTGAGATTAGGAGCAGTCCCTTTAAGAGAGTGCTCCTAATCTCAGCGCTTTACCTGTATAAAAGACACCTGGGAGCCAGAAATCTTGCTGATTGATAGGGGATGAAATACTTATT
Source organism: Barbus barbus (assembly GCF_936440315.1). Taxonomy (NCBI): domain Eukaryota; kingdom Metazoa; phylum Chordata; class Actinopteri; order Cypriniformes; family Cyprinidae; genus Barbus; species Barbus barbus. The sequence goes on along the minus strand of NC_136726.1, from coordinate 6,610,405 downwards.
TGACTCATTAAAATGCAAATCAATTTATAACTTTTTTTAAATGCGTCTTTCTGTATTTTATTGTTGTTATTCTGTCTCTCACTGTTCAAATAAACCTACCATTAAAATTATAGACTGATCATTTCTTTGTCAGTGGGCAAATGTACAAAATCAGCAGGGGATCAAATAACTGTTTCCCCCACTGTATACAAATATATATATATATATATATATATATATATATATATATATATATATATATATATATGAATTATAAATATTAAATCATGTTTTTTATTTACTTTTTTTTTATTAATTAATTAATAATTTACTTTTAATAAATACAATTTTCACATAACAGAGCCCATTCAATAAATCGTACATTAATATTCCAAATAATTTTCAGCAAGTAGTGTCAGGGAGCTGCTCTGGGATCATGTAGATCATGTAGATTTTTATATTTCAGCCTCATTTTAGCCTTGCTTGCTGGGAAGTGTAAACACAATATGCATACAAATATTTTTGTTGCCGATTTCTTGTCAAAAACAGTTTAACAGGGGGGAAAAAAGAAAAGAAAACAATCAATAATAATGGATTGGTCTTGGAAATGCTCATGGAAATGCTTCAAGGCTTTTCTTTTTCTTTTTCTTTTTTTTTATGAAAATATCCAATATTTTTTTATTAAAGAATGCTAAATATTTTAATAAATAGAGGTAAGAAATACAACCTTTAACAAACATCCAAAGCACTGAAACTACAATCAAGAGCTGCTGGCTGCATCTGTGGGGTGTTTTTGTGTATTTGACAGTGCTGCTCTTTAAAGGCTCTCTGATTTAAGCCAAGGTTACACCACAAAGTCCTCATCTCTCTCTCATATCTTATCGCTGCATTTTTGCAATGTTTGCAATATTGGAGAAGGACTGTGTTGCTCAGCAGGAGAATATCCTGCATGCGATGCTGCAAAGAGACATCAGGTTCATGAATCATTCAGCCTGAATCTCTGCTTTCTTCCCTGCTGAGTTTACTGCAGAGGATCAATGTATTCAGATTCAAAAGATCCACAGGTTTCAATTCTTCACTACTTGCTCTTTGATGAACAACAACTATTGGTGAAAGAATCACAAATAAACTCAGGAAATATAGCAGGAGGCCAAACAAGAACACCAAAAACCTTCCAGCTTTATCAGAAAATGGGCAAAGAACCTGTCAGACAGCAAACTCAGTTGAAGAAGAAGTCCAGCGGCAGTGTAAATTACAGCAATAGCAGTGCAATATCTGATATCCTGATGCAAACAAAGCAGAACTCAAAGGATATAATCACTTTGATGTAACTTTTATCCCACAGACCCTGTAGGTATTAAGATAAAAAAAAAAACTTGTCAAACCTTTATCAGCTCAAATGAAATGGAGTTGTAATGTTTCTGGCTGCCATCAATCCTTCCAGCACATAAAGCTCACAGCAGAGTAATGCTCATGTCAGCAGGTACGGCTGCAAGTCATTTCTTCTCTACGTTCCACTCAGTATATATTGGTTTGGAGGCAATGGAGAAAACTGTTCAGCAGCAATCCTGCTCCGAGCCGAGAGATGATCATAGTTACTACAGTTTCTGGTTAAATATCAGGGATGCTTCAGTCAATATAGAAGAAAAATCCCATTCATTTTCTTCATAGAAATATTGAGTTTGAACAATTCCTTTGAAACCTTTTAAGACAGAAACAACTTGAGCTCCAAGGTTATTAATAGCCGGCAGTGACCACCTACTCCCATGAAGCTTTGTGAATTGATTGATTGAATCAAGACGCTTTTCCTAGACTCTAAGCTTTTTATATGTTCTATATACTTATATATCATTAGTTTGAAGTAAATTTAAAATATATTTTTAGATATGTATAAATTTAATTAGTTTTCATAATAAGTTTGAAGGCAGTAAGTAAAACAACTTTTGTTCAGCAGTGATGCTTTATATTCATCAAAAGTAACAGTAAAGATATTTATAATTAATAAGAAATACATTTCAAATAAAATTAAAATTTTCGATTTATTTAAAACTGAAAAAAAATGCATCATGATAAAATTATTAAGCAGCACAACTGTTTTTAACATTGATAATTACAGAGTTATTATAGTTCACTAAAACTAAAACCATAAAAAAACTTGAAATAAAATGAACTATTTTTATATTATTTATCTATTTTTTTTATATATATATATTTTTAAACATCTTGTTTTATTTCAGCTAGTTTCCAAAGCAACATTTCTTGTTTTCTTTTAGTTTATCTTAATGTACTGAAATAACTAAAACTGAAACAATATATATATATATATATATATATATATATATATATATATATATATATATATATATATATATATATGTATATATGTGTGTGTAATATGAATATAACAAAATATTCAAGATATTAGTAAAAGCTATAATAGTGTTAGTAACCCTGAATAATATTTTTGAGCAGAAAATTTGAATTTGCAGATTTGATCAGAGAAATATATTACAATTGAAATATATAAAATTTTAAAATATATTCAAATAGAAAATATGAAAATTTGAAATTGTAAAAATATTTCACAATTTTACTGTTTTTTTACTGTATTTTTGATCAAATACATGCAGCCTGCAGAGATTCTTTCAAAAACATTAAAACATCTTTTTGTTTTGAATGTTAATGTACAGGTGCTGGTCATAAAATTAGAATATCATGAAAAAGTTTATTTATTTCAGTAATACCATTCAAAAAGTGAAACTTGTATATTAGATTCATTCATTACACACATACTGGTATATTTCAAATGTTTATTTCCTTTAATTTTGATGATTATAACTGACAACTAATGAAAGTCCCAAATTCAGCATCTCAGAAAATTAGAATATCAATTAAGACCAATGCAAAAAAAATATTTTTAGAAATGTTGGCCAACTGAGAAGTATGAACATGAAAAGTATGAGCATGTACAGCACTCAATATTTAGTTGGGGCTCCTTTGGCCTGGATTACTGCAGCAATGCGGCGTGGCATGGAGTCGATCAGTCTGTGGCACTGCTCAGGTGTTATGAGAGCCCATGTTGCTCTGATAGTGGCCTTCAGCTCTTCTGAATTGTTGGGTCTGGCGTATTGCATCTTCCTCTTCATAATACCCCATAGGTTTTCTATGGGGTTAAGGTCAGGCGAGTTTGCTGGCCAATCAAGAACAGGGAGACCATGCTCCTTAAACCAGGTACTGGTAGCTTTGGCAGTGTGTGCAGGTGCCAAGTCCTGTTGGAAAATGAAATCTGCATCTCCATGAAGTTGGTCAGCAGCAGGAAGCATGAAGTGCTCTAAAACTTCCTGGTAGACGGCTGCGTTGACCTTGGACCTCAGAAAACTCAATGGACCAACACCAGCAGATGACATGGCACCCCAAACCATCAATGACTGTGGAAACTTCACACTGGACCTCAAGCAACGTGGATTATGTGCCTCTCCTCTCTTCCTCCAGACTCTGGGACCTTGATTTCCAAAGGAAATGCAAAATTTACTTTCATCAGAGAACATAACTTTGGACCACTCAGCAGCAGTCCAGTCAAGACGCTTCTGACGCGGTCTCTTGTTCAAGAGTGGCTTGACACAAGGAATGCGACAGCTGAAACCCATGTCTTGCATACGTCTGTGCGTGGTGGTTCTTGAAGCACTGACTCCAGCTGCAGTCCACTCTTTGTGAATCTCCCCCACATTTTTGAATGGGTTTTGTTTCACAATCCTCTCCAGGGTGCGGTTATCCCTATAGACCATTTCACGGACGTAAACAATAACAAAGGCGTTGGAGCGCTACTGCGCATGTCTGGTCCTGAAGCATTTCCGGTAACGCCATTTTAAAATCTCAGATATATAAAAACCTATAACTAGCGCAAGCGCATCCCTTTTAAGCCTAGCGAAAACGCAAGTTAGGTATTTAAAAAAAAAAAAATAATAATTGCCCTTTAAATATGACAGAGAACATTAAAAGTAGTGTTCCGGACGGCTCTGATTGATGCTGTGTGCGTGTACACGAGAGATGGCGTTAAACGCGTATCGCAGTCTGGATGCTTACAATTAACTCATCAGAAGTTGGGATCATTTGTTTGTACGATGGATGACATCAGTCTTATGTTCGGTTAAACTGAAGAAAGACAAACAGTGTTACTTACGATCTTATCATGGTGTGTGCTAAGATGTCAGGGGAGGTTTTTGGTGGACATTTCACTTGCATTGCTGGGTCAGTCTGTATGTCTACGCATTCATTTTTATTTGTACAGCTCTTTTCACAATACATATCGTTTCACTGCAGCTTTACTGAACATGCATGTTTATTACAATGCTAAATGAATGCTAATAAACTAAGCACTACATCCCATTATTACTGATTTCAATCGTTTTATAATGTATGCTTAGTGTGGTCACGTTTGTTGCTGTGGAACAGTGCGAGAATGCTCTATCTGAGCCATCATGTGGTCATAAATAAACAAGATGAATGCAGTTCAGTGCTGACTACAGTGTTTTGCATAAACCTTTATTAGGTTTTTTTTTTTTAGATAAAGTATAGCCTACATGCAAATTAATAAATGCACACACATGAGTTTATATGTGGGTATGTATGTTTTTATGCACATTTACTGTAAACACACATACAGGTAAAAAGTGTGGCCACTATTAATCTTTTTGAAATAAGTCTCCAATGCTCATCAAGCCTGCATTTAATTGATCAAAAATATAGACAAAAACAGTAATATTTTGAAATATTACAAATTAAAATAATGGTTTTCTATTTTAATATGCTTTAAAATGTAATTTATTTCTGTGATCTGCAGCTGTATTTTCAGCATCGTTACTCCAGTCTTCAGTGTCACATGATCTTCAGAAATCATAATAATATACTGATTTATTATCAGTGATGGAAAAAGTTGTGCTGCTTAATGTTTGTAAACTGAGATAATTTTTGTATTCTTTGAATAAAAGAACTGCATTTATTTGTAATATAAATGTTTTGTAACAACATGCACTACTGTTCAAAAGTTTGGGGTCAGTATTTATTTTATTTTATTTTTTAAGAATATGAATACATTTATTCATAATTTTTTTTTATTGATTTTAAAAAGTGATCGTAAAGACACACTGTTAGAAAAGATTTCTATAATTTTGAAAATTCCTGTCTGGATTTAATTAATCAATCCTGTATAAAGCATCACAGGTTCCAGAAAAAAATATTAAGCAGCACAATTGTTTCCAACACTGACACGAACCAAATATCAAATCAGCACATTAGAATGATCTCTGAAGGATCATGTGACACTTAAGACTGGAGTAAAGGCTGATCAAAATCCAGCTTTGCATCACAGAAATATAACGAATATTAAAACAGAAAACCGTTTGACAATATTACTGATTTTGTCTGTATTAAAAACAAAAAAATAGTAATGTGTCCAGACATTTGACCAGTACTGCAAATAAACAAAAGACAGAGACTGTTTCCAACATATTTATTAACGTGATCAATATCAAAAGCAGCAGGCTGACCATATGCAGCTTTGAGTACTACATTGCATTTCATTCTCAAGTTCTCAAACACATCTGGGTGTTCATATGGTCACATGTGGTTTGGCACTGTCCTGTCTCCCTGTAGCACTCACTGTCTTACATTACAGATGATGGCTTTCCTAAAGACAAAAGTAGAAGTATTTTATTTAATGCACAACATTTACAAATAATACTATTATTGTTTAATACATCAGTACATGTTGGAATTAACATTAGACAAGCATAAGTGATGACAAATGTTTACCGTTAGCTTTTGTAATACTGCAGTTAACCGTTTCACTATTCAACATTCAAGTTTAGAGAATACATTTCTATAATGTGTTACTCACTGCATTTATCTGCTTACAAGATAGCTAGACAACTAATGAGAACTCATATTTATTTTTTATAGCCTACATAACGCTTGCAATAAAACAGAAATAAAAGCTTGGCCTTTTTCACTTAAAAAGAATCAAAACGCTAGGCGCATATGTAAACAATGACGAAAACAAAATGCTGCATCATACTTGAAGAGTTAACGTAAATAAATACAAAGAATTAGATGGAAAAAACAAGAGCTTGTCCTTACCTCAATGGAAATGTGCGCTGTATATCCTAGAGTTGCTAGTGTCTATTCTGCTTCTTCACTGCTGCAATCCAGGCGCGTTTCTCGGGCATCTAACCCTTTAATTTCCGATTATTTATAAATTAATGTTGGTTCGAGCCCAGCGGGAGCACCCAACCACCGAACTACAAGGATCTAATTTTAATTTCTACATTTTAAACAGCAGGATTAAATAAATTAATCGCAATCCCACTGTGTATCAAGCGCCTGCCGCCATTGTTTTGAACACTAACCGGAAACGTCCGTGGAACAAAGACGTCACTTCCTTATACCGCCGAATATCCGTTGAAATGGTCTATTGCTTGTACAGTTTTTTCTACCACATCTTGTCCTTCTCTTCGCCTCTCTATTAATGTGCTTGGACACAGAGCTCTGTGAACAGCCAGCCTCTTTAGCAATGACCTTTTGTGTCTTGCCCTCCTTGTGCAAGGTGTCAATGGTCGTCTTTTGGACAACTGTCAAGTCAGCAGTCTTCCCCATGATTGTGTAGCCTACAGAACTAGACTGAGAGACCATTTAAAGGCTTTCGTAGGTGTTTTGAGTTAATTAGCTGATTAGAGTGTGGCACTAGGGGTCTTCAATATTGAACATTTTCACAATATTCTAATTTTCTGAGATACTGAATTTGGGACTTTCATTAGTTGTCAGTTATAATCATCAAAATTAAAGGAAATAAACATTTGAAATATATCAGTCTGTGTGTAATGAATGAAACTAATATACAAGTTTCACTTTTTGAATGGTATTACTGAAATAAATCAACTTTTTCATGATATTCTAATTTTATGACCAGCACCTGTATATATAAATAGATAAGTGCTTTCAGTAGCTGTCAGAGTGCTAAAGTGAAAGCCAGTAGTATCTGGATAGAATTGGGTCAACAACATGTGTAAGTTAATTTGAAGCATCTCAAAAAAAAAAATAGTAGGCAGCTCTGAATCAAATAAGGCCGGTGCAGGAATGTTTTTGCTTGTCAACGTGCTTTATCTGTGTGAAATACCTCTGAGATTTGTAGTTTGAAGCTATGAAGGATTGCAGGGATTGAAGGGGTTTAAACTGGTCCACAGGGTACCAATTAAAATGTGAACAGATTCATGAGTCATGAATGCAGTCAAGTCTCATTTGCCCGCATTTAATGGAACGTGAAGGTGTAAAATCAGATCCGTTTCTCAGTGTAATGAATGGGTTTAGCTGCCAATAGCAATTATTTATCAGCAATTACTTAATAGCATAAACAGATATTTGCTGATTTACTATTGAGCAACTTCATTAATTAGCAAGATTGAGTTCTGCAGATCCAGCATCCTTCAGCAATCAACTTCTTGAATGTGCTGAAGTTTCTTACATTGCTGAATGTAGGATTCACTCTTACAACTCAAGCTGTTCACAAGAGCAAGTGCATTAATGGGATTGCACTTTCCAGTTTGTAGTTTGGAAGCGAGAAATTGAGTTTTCAGGTCTCAGAAAGAAGGATTTTTCCCCTGCTGGCCCAGAACACACATACAGCCCGATCTCACGGCAATTCATACATATTTTACAAACTAGGTGGCTAATTCGTACAACCTCACTCGTACAAATTCATACGATTTTTTCTAAATCAAACGTATTTCACGAGTTGTACAATTCGTATGAATTTGTACGAATGACCTACACCTAACCCCGCTCCTAAACCTACCCGTCACTGGGGTATAGACAAATTGTACAAAATCGTACGAATTAACCACCAACGTATGAATTGGTCGTGAGATAGCATTGACACATCCATCCATTTATTGATTCATTGATTAATTTACTTATTCACTTATTTTACTCTTTGCTTATTTATTTACTTAATTGTTGTATTTTTTACTCATTTACTGAATTATCTTTTTAAAGTATATATATATATATATATATATATATATATATATACTTTAAAAAGATAATTCAGTAAATGAGTAAAAAATACAACAATTAAGTAAATATATATATATATGTGTGTGTGTATATATTATTTTTACTTTTTTAATGTATTTATTTATTTTTAAATGTCTTTTAGATGTATGTACTTTTATTTATTTAGAAATATATTTTATTTTTGCTAGAAATCATTTCTAGCAAATATTAAATATGTTGCTAAATGTTGTTTCATTTAGTTTGTTTCTCTTTAGATATTTATATAATTTATTTACTGTTCTTTTTATTTATTTACTAAATGTTTTTTTTTTTATTGATTTAAACTTCAATATGCTTATTTAAGTGTACTTTTAAAATGTACATACATACATTGTACATACATGCAAGAAATATCTGCATTTTTCATAAAATGGTGTTTTCTTGACAGTTTATTTTTTTTCTTCAGCATTTTTTTTGGGACAAAAATAGATAAGTTCTCAAAATAAATTTGATACAAGGAGGAAATGATACATATTATATGAATATGTGATAATGAGCACATAATGTCATAATGAGTGTTCAAAATCATCCAGAACATATTAAAAAAGTTAACACACAGGCTTGCCTAGGCTGCAGCCTAGGGGCCACCAGATTGGCCAGACTTTTTTTAATTATTGTTATTATTATTATTTTAAATTTACTCAAATTGGCAAATAAGAAACATTAAAGGATGATTCGTTGCAGAGCGTCTGATAAAATTAATATCTGGTATTGTAGACTCAGCACTGCCAAGAGTTCGTGCGATCGTTAAATTGAAACCGAAATTAAAAACGCACCCGCACATTCAAAAGCGATTTTAACAACCCACGTTTTGAGAGCGACTCCCTGATGCGCGCAAATTAGGCTACATGTATATAGACCTGTATCATGTATAGATCTATAATGTATATAGATCTGTATCATGCTTGAAAAAATTGGTCTCTATTTGCACTCTGAATATTGAGAGTAGGCTAGTCTACTTTGATTATGGCTGCACTTATTGTTTGCACTTAAGACTAAGAAAGAACTGTGTTGTTAATTTTTTTGTTATTTAGACTGTTTTTATTTCTATGTTCAATTTGTAAAAGGCATTCAGTTTGGAGGTCAAACGTTCTAGAAGCTCATACTCATGTAGCCTACAGTTCTAAGGTCTGAAGAGACATGAAATCATACAGGAGAGAACCCAGTCGGTTGAGTTTGTGGCAAAACCTTTTATAGTGCCTGAGTGTTGTTGTCTTTTACTGCATATGATAATTAATACTCAGAAACTAAAACTGAAATGACGTTCATCACAAGATGATTAGTTAAAACAAATCAAAATGCACCTGCAGGCTATTTTAAAGCAGTATAGCGTAATGGTTAAGGGGGGGCCCCTAACCACCTTAATCCGCCCCTGGTTTTGCCCCTCTAGGGAAATTAGTTCTCTACAGCAACATTTAATTTAGCAGTGAAATCTGCTCTCAGAACTGTAAGAGCTGGACAAGTACTTGTCTAAATGTTGACAATCCTCTGATCTTTGGATCCGGCATAATGGCGAAATTTATCACACTTATGGGTGACTGTTTAGCCATGGGCCTTGGCTTATAACACTGGTACATCATTGTCAGTGTTCATAAACAGGTTGTAATGAAATCACTTGCTCACCTGGACACTGGAGGAATGGTAGAGGAGCTCTACTACATCTCAATATGTCTTGACTACATAGTGGACATATACAGTATGTAATGCTGTATCTTGTACTGGGAAATTACTAGGTATTTTTCTATCAAGTGACAGCACATGGACACATGGATAGATGAAGAAGAAGAAAGACATTTCTTTACTGAACATTTTTGCAAATAAAACTTTTTTTTTTGTCTTCACAGTATTCATGAACACAGCTATTCCAATCGCAGCAGTTCTCGTTGTAAGTATAAAACATTAGGTCTGTTTTTTATTGAAACTATAAACACATACAGAAGTTGAAAATCTCCCGTGTGTTTGTTTCAGACGTTCGTGGCTCACGTTCATCTGTCGGATGATGCAGATCTGTCCCCCGCTGTGGCCTTCGCCTCTCTCTCGCTCTTCCACATCCTGGTCACTCCTCTTTTCCTGCTGTCCAGTGTCGTCCGCTCCACCGTCAAAGCCCTGGTCAGGTCAGTTACAAACCACTGATGCGGGATAAAATCATGTTCAATATTTAGAATTCTATTTTAAAAATTAATTAATGGCTGCAAACTAGGTTTGGAATCAGATTCTTTAACAATGCAAAATCTGACATATGAAATGATATGAAATTATTATTTTTTATATATATATAATTCTTGGGGGGAAGAAATTGCATTTAAAGCCTTTATGTTTAATGCATTATAAAGGATTATTAAAGAGTATAATGCAATAGAATTATTTATAATGTGCATTGTAATGCTGTCATGATCGCCTATTGTGCAAGAGACGAGGCAGCGCGGAGACAAAGGGAAAATTAACATAAACCGTCTTCATTCTTTTCAATCCAGAAGCATAGGGAACAGGCAGGAACACACGCGTAGACGTACAATACCAGACTCTGGAGATGCGGAAACACAGGGCTTAAGTACAGAGGAGAAAACAAGATAATTAATAGAACACAGCTGAAACTAATGGAACTAAATGGGGCCCAAACGAGAACAGGAAAACCAAATATGGACATGAGGGAGAAAACTAGGGTAAGGAAGGCACAATGGGGAGAAAAACACAGGACACGGGGACAAAGGACTGACAAATACATTATATCTTTTCATAAATAATTCTAACCAAATTTAAAATGCATAGTGTAACAATGAATTGATAAGTGTTATAAAGTATTAACTGTGGTTACAATTATTCATGAGACTCTACAATGCATTATAAGGTGCATTACAAGGCATAATTAATGCATTAATTAAAACTACTTTTATAATGCATTATACACAAAAGATTTAAGTAAAGTGTTCAGCTTTTTATCTCACAATTCTGCAATTTCAAGATTAATATAATTAAATAGATTGTGTACAACAGGTTTTAGCAAAGTCCTGATAATTTTGAGATGCATCAAATATGATACAGTAGGCTTTATAGGGTTACCATTAAACTTATATTTTCATTTTTTACGATCCAGACTTCTTCTGCTGCACCAATTACATGGTACAATTTACGGCTTAATCTGTGCGTGGTGTTTTGCGATAGCAGTCACTCTGCATATGACAGTGATTTACAACCAACAACGCGTGTCCAGGATTTACAGGTTTTAATTAACCACCCAGGGATATAATGAATCGGCCCGTGTCATGTCAATGTGTGATAAATCACATCAGATCAGCCGTGCACTTCTTCTCTTCCCATCGCAGATACACTCTCCTGTGAAGAAGAAATGTGTGTCTGTGATCCTCAGGTTCAGTTTCATCAACCCAACCATGTGAAACACATTTAGAGAGGGAAGGCTGTATTTATAGTGTACAAGCAGGTCATAGATCAGTGAAAGCATGCCACATGAGCCACCGCTATCAATATATGACATGATAGCATCAGCTGTTTCCAGTGACTTTACAATATTATCTATTTGAAACAAAACACTCTAGACTAGAGAATAAAATGCGTCTGTCTGACGTCTCTAAGTCTTGTTTCTCTCTGGATTTATTTCCTGCATGTTGGGCCGTGGTAGTATTTCAGACTGGAATTGAATGGCCAGCAATAGACAGTGAAGGTTTTCTCACAAAGAATGATTTCCTTTTCTGTGAATAGAGCTATACTGTGATAATTGCATAGCACAGTGTGTGATATTATTGGTTACAGAGAGGTATATACTTTAGTCCTGTTTTATTTTCTAGGAAGGGTGTCACAATGCCACCTAACTGGGGTTATTTCTTGATATTTGAGTTAATAATTGGCATATAAGTAGAGTTGTAGTGATTGAACATGGAATGACTTACTGTATTGTTTTCTTCTGGCCAGTGTTCAGAAGCTCAGCGAGTTTTTCTCCTGTGACGAGATTGGAGGTGAACAGGAGCCCAGAGCGACTGTCCTGCACAATTCGTGCAATCACAAGTATCAAGCCCTGGTAAGTCAATTCAGTTCACCATAAACATTTATTCACATCAAGAATGAAAGAAATGGCAGATGAAAGGTAACACCATGACCCAAAAGCTTGTTAAGAAAAAAATGTATGTTGTTGTTTTTGATGTCTTTATTGAATTAATGAAAATAAAAATGCATGAATGAAAATGTGAAGTTTAAAAAAATCTTGATGTGTATAATAAATATACTGCTCGAAAAAATTAAAGGAATACTTTGAAAACACATCAGATCTCAATGGGGAAGAATATCATGCTGGATATCTATACTTATATGGACTGGGTAATGTGTTAGGAACGAAAGGATGCCACACAATAAAACCCCCCAGTGTTAAATTAACACTCCCAGTGTATATATAATCTGCACTCAGTGTGTTAAAAAAGTAACACTGAAGCAGTGTTAAAGTTAATGAGATAATTAGTTTAGTAATTGAGTGATGATTGAGCATTAATGAAGAACACCTGCTGTTAACAACTGAATCACTGAAAGAAAGGAAACAAGAACATAAAAAAGAGACGAGATGAGTAGAAATACAAAAACTACAACTGACTTCAGTCACAGCCTTAGATGAAATCAACACAAGATAAAAGAAGACATTAAATCTCTCAAGATCTCAGCAGCACCAGCTTCACTCATTACTAACCAGATTGACTTTAGATGTGGATGTTTTAGTTTTGTTTGAAATACCATTATCGAGGTCAGTGTTTCCATTAGTTGGGCTCTTGACCCTTGACTTAAAACATCAGATTTTCTTTGACTGCCATAACTATGTTTGTTTAGACGTTGGTTATGGAGAAAAAAAATTAAAAAAAAATGCCAAAAGACAATGCAATCAGGTGTTGCATCTATTCCCAACCCGGTCTCATCCCAAGTCGTCACATATTGACACTTTGGATTTGGCGTCGCTTTTTGACGCTCAAGGTACTAGTGATGGGAAGTTCGGATCATTTTACCGACTCGGACCTTTGATTCTCGTTCAGCAAAATGAACAAATCTTTTTTCGAGTCATTTCGTTCATTTCGTTCATTTTAGCAAAATATAATTCAAATGTTATGTGTTACTTTCCAAACACATCTACTACTTATGCAAACGTCTATCACACTACAAACAATACAAAACTATGCTATAAGAAACAGAAAATATTACTTAATTGTTTACCTGGGTCTTTAGTCTATGATTAGCGCACCACCTCTTATCTGACAAGTGTTCGGGTTTGAGTCGTTCGTTCATCACGTGACAGCCCCATACGCTTAACTAATGCAGCCTGAGCCGGAAAGAGAATTGATTAGGTCTTCTATATCGAGTCTCGGGTTTGAGTCGTTCGTTCATCACGTGACAGCCCCATACGCTTAACTAATGCAGCCTGAGCCGGAAAGAGAATTGATTAGGTCTTCTATATCGAGTCTCGGGTTTGAGTCGTTCGTTCATCACGTGACAGCCCCATACGCTTAACTAATGCAGCCTGAGCCGGAAAGAGAATTGATTAGGTCTTCTATATCGAGTCTCGGGTTTGAGTCGTTCGTTCTTTTGTCACGTGACCACTTGCCGGATCAGTACATATCAAATAGGCTACCATAAAGTAAAACTGTATTTTTTGTATGTTGGATCATATTTAAGAATTATCATAAAATTATCAAAATATGTGTAATAAGCATTTTCCTAGAAATAAAAATGGTCTGATCATTTAAAAAAAAAGCCTAGCTTGTTGTGCAGTATTTTGTTTTAGTTTTTTAAGGCTCTGTGGCTTTAGTATATTTTAATTTTCTTGTATTTTTTATTTAAATAGTTTAAATTCATTTTGGAATAGTTATCCTCTTTGCTATAGCTTTTTCTGGCACAAAAATAAACAATAAAAAACAATTCAGGAGTGTGTACAGAGTGTTAATGTCTAAAGTGTCATATGTTACAAAAGTATAGTAAGTAACACTATAGTCCAATCTAAAGGGTTAACTCAAAAGATATAAATACAACAAGGTATTGTATTTTATGAAGATTAGACTAAAAAAAATAAATAAAAACAAAGCATAACAAGTCAAGTCTGCTTTATTGTCAATTCTTCCACATGTACAGTACATACATACAGAGAACTGAAATTGCGTTATTCTCAGACCCTTGGTGCATACAGTTAACATTTAAGACACTGACAGTAGACGTTCAAATACAGATAAATACAGTTTAAACATATGTACATACAACTATACAGATATACAAATGAGGACGTTTGTAGAAAAATAAGAAAGAGATAAAGTGGCATAAGGCACATGGCAGAATAGATAGAGTGCAAACCAGTTAAATAAAATAAAACAAAATTGTGCAGATATATGTGTAGTGCAAGAAGAGCTTAACCAACTCGTTATTATCTTTTTTTACCACATGGTGTTATGGAAAAGAACCATGTGACAGAAATTAAAAGCAATAATTTGAGACCAGAAAAGCATCACATAACTGTAAGAGTAAATAATAATACTAATAATTCTAATAATAATAATAATGACTATGCACCCGTTTGTAAGGAAGGTTGTAAATTAACTAATTTCTCTGTCCAAAACTGTCACGTCACGTGACAAAAGAACGAACGACTCAAACCCGAGACTCGATATAGAAGACCTAATCAATTCTCTTTCCGGCTCAGGCTGCATTGGTTAAGCGTATGGGACTGTCACGTGATGAACGAACGACTCAAACCCGAGACTCGATATAGAAGACCTAATCAATTCTCTTTCCGGCTCAGGCTGCATTGGTTAAGCGTATGGGGCTGTCACGTGATGAACGAACGACTCAAACCCGAGACTCGATATAGAAGACCTAATCAATTCTCTTTCCGGCTCAGGCTGCATTGGTTAAGCGTATGGGACTGTCACGTGATGAACGAACGACTCAAACCCGAGACTCGATAGAAGACCTAATCAATTCTCTTTCCGGCTCAGGCTGCATTGGTTAAGCGTATGGGGCTGTCACGTGATGAACGAACGACTCAAACCCGAGACTCGATAGAAGACCTAATCAATTCTCTTTCCGGCTCAGGCTGCATTGGTTAAGCGTATGGGGCTGTCACGTGATGAACGAACGACTCAAACCCGAGACTCGATAGAAGACCTAATCAATTCTCTTTCCGGCTCAGGCTGCATTGGTTAAGCGTATGGGGCTGTCACGTGATGAACGAACGACTCAAACCCAAGACTCGATAGAAGACCTAATCAATTCTCTTTCCGGCTCAGGCTGCATTGGTTAAGCGTACGGGGCTGTCACGTGATGAACGAACGACTCAAACCCGAGACTCGATAGAAGACCTAATCAATTCTCTTTCCGGCTCAGGCTGCATTGGTTAAGCGTATGGGGCTGTCACGTGATGAACGAACGACTCAAACCCGAGACTCGATAGAAGACCTAATCAATTCTCTTTCCGGCTCAGGCTGCATTGGTTAAGCGTACGGGGCTGTCACGTGATGAACGAACGACTCAAACCCGAGACTCGATAGAAGACCTAATCAATTCTCTTTCCGGCTCAGGCTGCATTGGTTAAGCGTATGGGGCTGTCACGTGATGAACGAACGACTCAAACCCGAGACTCGATAGAAGACCTAATCAATTCTCTTTCCGGCTCAGGCTGCATTGGTTAAGCGTATGGGGCTGTCACGTGATGAACGAACGACTCAAACCCGAGACTCGATAGAAGACCTAATCAATTCTCTTTCCGGCTCAGGCTGCATTGGTTAAGCGTATGGGGCTGTCACGTGATGAACGAACGACTCAAACCCAAGACTCGATAGAAGACCTAATCAATTCTCTTTCCGGCTCAGGCTGCATTGGTTAAGCGTATGGGGCTGTCACGTGATGAACGAACGACTCAAACCCGAGACTCGATAGAAGACC
This sequence comes from Barbus barbus, assembly GCF_936440315.1. Classification (NCBI taxonomy): domain Eukaryota; kingdom Metazoa; phylum Chordata; class Actinopteri; order Cypriniformes; family Cyprinidae; genus Barbus; species Barbus barbus. The sequence continues at coordinate 6,594,400 of NC_136726.1, read as the reverse complement.
TAATCAATTCTCTTTCCGGCTCAGGCTGCATTGGTTAAGCGTATGGGGCTGTCACGTGATGAACGAACGACTCAAACCCGAGACTCGATAGAAGACCTAATCAATTCTCTTTCCGGCTCAGGCTGCATTGGTTAAGCGTATGGGGCTGTCACGTGATGAACGAACGACTCAAACCCGAGAATGCTGTATAATGCGCATGCGCGACTGAACGAATCACTCCCCGAGACGACTCGTTCTTCCCGAGTCACATTAAAGATTCGTTCAAAATGAACAAATCGTTCAAGAACGACCCATCACTACAAGGTACTCCTTTAGCGTCACTTTTCGACGTGAAGGGAAGCGTAATTTTTCGGCGTCGATATGCTAACGCGCTATTGGGAATTTTATCGTCATAATAAGGTTGCCATTATTGCATATATGTAGAGGTGTGATTTTTGAATGTAAACAGTCAAAATAGTGACTTACCCAAACCCTGCCCCTAAACCTACCATCTGTGAAGAAAACGCAAGATATAGGAGGCAGATGCAAGTACTGGCATAATTTATTTAAAAATGATTAATATACGCTAAGTGTTTCCTATTTAAAAAAATTACCTTCCCTTCACGTCGAAAAGTGACGCGAAAGGGGTACCTTGAGCGTCAAAAAGCGACGCAAAAACCAAGCGTCAATATGTGACGAGTTGGGATGAGACTGTGTTACTATTCCAATAAAGACAGAATCGGCATGTAGTGACTTGAGTAACTGATTTAATTTGGAGTATAATATCTGATAGATATATTATAGTATTTATTCGTTAATTTTGTTATTGGGCATTTGATACATATTTTAAGATCTGACAGTTTTAAGCTCCAAAAGACTTTTGAAACTTATTCAGCATGAAAACTTTTGCTTTTCTTTATCAAACAGACTTCAAGAATCAGCATACGAATCTCAACAATGGTGACAATCAACATAAAGCTCCATGTTGCAGTGCCTTCTGGGAGCACCAATCAAAACTCATCCATGGCTCCCAGCATGCATTGCGACGAATAAATTATTATACTTATTTTCTTTTGTTTTGTTATTTTTGTTGTGACATAGTTGAGAGTCAAGAGCCCAACTAAAGCAAATATTGACCTTGATAATGGTAATTCAAACTAAACTAAAACATCAACATCTAAAGTCAATCTGGTTAGTAATGAGAGAAGCTGGTAATGCTGTTTGTGGAGTTGTTTAATCCTCCTCTGCCGATATCTTGAGAGATTTAATGTCTTTTATCTTCAGTTGATTTCATCTAAGGCTGTGGCTGAAGTCAGTTGTAGTTCTTGTATTTCTGCTCGTCTCGTCTCTTTTTTTCTGTTCTTCTTTCTCTTTATTTCAGTGGTTCAGTTTGTTAACAGCAGGTGTTCTTTATTAATGCTCAATCATCACTCAATTACTAAGCTAATTATCCCATTAGCTTTAACACTGCTTCATGTTTCAGTGTTAAGTTAAATTGATATGTGTATATATATATATGTATATATATATATTTATATATATATATATATATACATACATACATATACTGGGAGTGTTGATTTAACACGGGGGGTTTTACTGTGCACATCGTTTGATGGAAATTAAAATTCAACCTAAAGAGGGCTGAATTCAAAGACACCCCAAAAATCTAAGTGAAAAAATGATGCAGCAGGCTTGTCAATTTTGCTGAAATTTCATTGCAGCAACTCGAAATGGTACTCAGTAGTTTGTATGGCCCCAATGCGCTTGTATGCATGACTGACAACGTCGGGGCATGCTTCTAATGAGATGACGGATGGTGTCCTGAAACATAATGTCCCAGAGGTGTTGAATGTAGGTCAGGCGAGTGTGGGGCCATTCAATGTTATCAATTCCTTCATCCTCAAGGAACTGCCTGCATACTCTCATCACATGAGGCTAGGCATTGTCGTGCACCAGGAGGAACCCAGGACCCACTGCACCAGCGTAGGGTCTGAAAATCGGTCCAAGGATTTCATTTCCTGTAGAGATCTGTGCGTCCCTCTGTGGATATGCCTCCCCAGACCATTACTGACCCACCACCAAACCGGTCACGCTGAACAATGTTACAGGCAGCATAACGTTCTCCAAGGCTTCTCCAGACCCTTTCACGTCTGTCACATGTGCTCAGGGTGAACCTGCTCTCTGTGAAAAGCACAGGGCACCAGTGGCGGACCTGCCAATTCTGGTGTTCAATGGCAAATGTCAATCGAGCTCCACGGAGCCAGACAGTGAACATAGGGCCCACTTGAGGACATCCCTCATGAAGTCTGTTTCTAATTATTTGGTCAAAGACCTTCACACCAGTGACCTGCTGGAGGTCATTCTGTAGGGCTCTGGCAGTGCTTATCCTGTTTCTCCTTGCACAAAGGAGCAGATACCGGTCCAGATTGTGTAGGGAGACACAGCAAAGCTTCTGGCAATGGCATGTATTGATGTGCCATCCTGGAGGAGTTGTGCAACTGCCTGTGTAATCTCTGCCGGGTCCAGGTAATGCCTCATGCTACCAGTAATGACACTGACCCCATAGCCTAATGCAAAACTAGTGAAAAATACTAAGAAAAGATGAGTAGGGAAAAAATGTCAGTGGCCTTCACCTGTAAAACCATTCCTGTTTTGGGGGTCGACTCATTGTTGCCCATATAGTGCACCTGTTGTTAATTTCATTAACACCAAAGCAGCTGAAACTGATTAACAACCCCCTCTGCTTCTTAACTGACCAGATCATTATCCCAGGAGTTTAATTGACTTGATGCTATACTCTGATTAAAAAGTATACCTTTAATTTTTTTGAACCGTGTAGAAAAAATAATTCCAAATGAATCAAGTAAATTATTTATTATTAATTAAATAATTTTATTTATTTGTATTAATTCAATAAATATGTAAATTAAAAAGTGACCTTGTATCTGCAGTCGATGTGAATTAATAAATTTAAAACATATAAACAATCAAATATATAATCAGTTACTTACAAATATTTACATAAAAATAAATGCTTCAATAATATATTAATATATAAATTGTTTTAATTCATTCAATAAATTAAGCATTAACGTTAGTTCTGTCAGGTAGGGCTTATCTAGTGTTTAGTATCACGTTTGTTGCTAGACCTGCTTGTTGCTTTAAGCTATCGGTTGTTACTGCAAGTGCTGGTATTCAGTTAAACTTGCAACAGCTAGAAGCTGATGTTAAGCTGTTGTTTAGGCGATCTGACTGTTCTTGAAATATGCTGCTTATGGCTCATCTAGGAATGCTATTTCCTTAAATTTCTCTGACTACTGCAACATGCTGTGATTAAGCAAGCTATCGAGTGCATTGGTAAGGATTTTGTCTGCGCTCACGCGGGTTGTCAGTTTCAGGACATGTTTTCCTAAGAAAGTGGTGGGGAAGTTATTGGTGTCGAGCAAATAAGGGGTAACATTGCATCTCATTCACGTAGAAGTGTTTTAAAATATATATATATTATTTTTGAGCACAAATATCATTGGGAGATGACAAGCTTGTAAACTGATGAGTTGATTTATTGAGTTAATATATGATGTTGTTATAGTTTAAATGGATGCTGAAGCTTTTAGGCCAGGTAGAATCTGCGATCTCTGAACCATTCATTGCTCGCTTCATTGCTCGCTTCTTTTTTGCATTATTGCATCTTGTAGTGCATTAAAAGGGCTTGCTGCTCTTCTTAGAGCACCCCTTCACTGCCTTCTCCTGTAAGGGGCTGCTACCCCCAGTCAGTTATTCAGAAGGATATGCTTCTTTCAGAATGCCATCACTTATGGTTTGGGCGGTTCTGGCCTATCGTTTTTGTTGGGGGGGGGTTATTATTGCTGCTTTCCCTGCTCATTCATGACAGGCTACATGGATGGGCAGGGAGTTTTTGCCCAGAACAGAACCATACCGCCAAACCAAACTTTATGCTAAGTATCATCATAACGATAGTGGTCCTGGCAGAAATTAAGCATTAATGTTAGTTCTGGCAGGTCACATGAGTCAAGCTCGCATCAGCTGATTCTCAGCTGATAACTTCTACCTATAGCAATACGACACCTATCGCGGCATTCCTATATAAGCTCTATTCAGTATTAATCAGCAGCTTTTCCTGCTCGCTCAGGAGCAAATTACCTTCCTCCATCCCCAACTCCTCCTTTCGCACAGTCAGGAATTGCCTTTCTGATTTTCCTTGCTGAATCAGACTCCTTTCTTGAATAATGTTGCACTTAAATATCATTAAGTACATTAATGATATCTGCTTTGTTCTGTTCTGTTAACCCTTGGGGGGTTATTATTATTGCTGTTCTCCCTGCTCATTCATGACAGGCTGCACGCAATAGGCTGAAGCTTGCTGCAAAGCCCCAGCAAAAGTAATTATCATGAATGTGTCGGGGGGAAATAGTAAAGAGATATTTTAATTATTTACTAATAAACTAGTGTCTGTGTCAGTGTCTCAAAAATGATGATGATCCTGACTCGCCATCTCCTCATTAGACGCGCATTTAGAGAGAAGTGCATCTTCACGGATTATAATGAAAGAGTTTTTGTTTTCGATTTGTTTTATTTCATTAAGTAGTAATTTAAAGCTTTCTATAGATATATTGATCATGTCTGTGAGGCATGCATTCGCTGACTTTCGGTTCATTTTTGTGAAGCGCTCCTGTTCAAGACAAGACGGCAGAAAGCGCATTGTTTTCTTTATTTTATCAAATTATTTATATATTTTATAAAAAGTTTTGTTGATTATTGTGAGTGTACACAAATAAAAGTAGACCCTTTACAGTTCCAAATGATGTATTACTCTTACTTTAATGAGCAAAAATTACGGCGGAACTCAGAACTATAAAGAAATGAAGAATGTTGTGTCTGAAAGTTGTGCACGCCGTCACCCCTCCCGCACTCTGCCCGGCGGTAATGGTACTGTCCAACCGCGAGCGCAAAACACAGAAATGGAGAATGAGTCATTTTTATGTTTGTTCAAAAATCATATTCGGACGCAACATTCATCTAGTTCAATATATAGTTCCTCTATAGCAAATTGAACAAAGCCTTACACGGAGAGTGGTTTAATGGTGCGAGAAAGTCAGAGTTGTGAGATATAAACTCGCAATTGCGAGAAAAAAAGTCAGAATTGTGAGTTTATATCTCAGAATTGCGATGTTATGTCTCAGAATTCTGAGAAAAAAAATAAATAAAAAGTTGCAATTACCTTGTTTTATTTTTTATTCATTGGCGGAAACGGGCTTCCATATTTTGACGATAGTGGTCCTGACAGATTGTTTTTATTTTTTTTCTCTGTAATGATTTCTCCAAAAAAAAATATATATATATATATATATATTATTTTCATTTCATGGAATGGTCTGACATCTAGTCTGAATTATTATTATTATTATTATTATTACTATTATATGGAAATACATTTTCATATATGAATAGCCCCACAGAAATGCATTTTGATTAAAAGTCAAATTCTAGTTTTTGATATGAATAGGCCTTAAGTCTTATGCTGCCACACTTTCACTAATCCAGCCATAGGGATTGCAATATTGTGTTATTTTCATTCATGACTGTGACTATACATTATTTATGTTTGTAATATCTCAGTACTGGTCGGCATGGAGAGGTTAGCACTGTTAAAGAGGCTGTTCACGCCGAGCTTCATCAGATATGTTGTTTTTCTCACCTCTGATAAAGCCTCTGAAGGTGGTGAACCGTAAGCGACCCGTCAGAGACGACTGGAACAGCTTTGCCCTTCAGAGCGAGCAGGAGGATGAGCCGCTGGCGGTGGAGGACGAAGATATCTGCATCAAGGTGAGACTTGTACAGGTTATTTCTGTACTCAGGCAGTAAACAGGAAACTGAGCAGCCATTATGAATGAGAATAACAGTCGTCCTCCTTTTATATCCATTCCAGATCACAAATGGGTATTTCAGCTGGATTGATGGAACCCCAACCTTGTCCAATGTGAATATTAAGATTCCTTTTGGTAAGTCCTATCAAAAATACATCTACACATACTGGAGTTAGCGATCATGTTGCTTTGAATTTGGCTTGTGGTATTTCCTGATCCCATCTGCTAACTTAAAACATAGTTTACCCATAAATGAAAAAAATCAAATTACGTTCCAAACCCATGTGATTTCTTTGTTTATGTGGAAAACAATAGGAGACCTTTTAAAGAATGTGCAGGCTGCTCTTTTCCTTACAATAAAAATGTTGATGGTTGCTTATGCTGAAGTATCATAAATGTAGCCCCTACAGTATGACTTGTGTGACATATTTTAAAGCCAAATAATCATTTTGTGTGTAGAAATGATTGAAATTTAAATTATTATTTGAAAAACTGAATTTTCATTGCAGGTCAATTATTATTTTAACACGTTTTGTTGCTTCATGAAACCCATTTATCTTGATTCTTGATTGATTCTCTCTGCAGGTCAGTTAACTATGATAGTGGGCCAGGTAGGTTGTGGGAAGTCATCTCTGTTGTTGGCTGCGCTGGACGAGATGCAGAAGATCTCTGGCTCTGTTATATGGAACAGGTGAGAATGCAGAATGCATTTTATTGATGGTCATGAAATATTGAGTTCAGCATAACATCTGGAGCGGTTGACAGTGTTGGAGACTAAAGGCCTGTTTACACCAAAGACGATAACTGTAATTGGAAATTATAATAATAAATCTAATTCTGTGAGAATACAGAAGTCCAAACTACAACAATAACGACACGAGGAACAATATTATTGGAATCCCTTTCAGAATGATGTTTTTCCAGCTGATGAATCTTAAAAACATGGCAGCTAATCAGAATCCACCAGACTTCAAAGAGCTGAAGCATTTAAACAAACAAAACTGCAGCGTTTGCTTATAACAAACTGAATGTTATAGTCCGTTGGTGTGGACGCTAATGTGGTTTCATAATACTTATCACTTTTAGTGTGAATGAGCCTTGACAATAATTCAACTAAAAACTCGCTAACTCGCAATTCTGACTTTTTTCTCACAATTCTGAAGTCACAATTGTGAGTTATAATGTCCAATTCTGGGAAAAAGAAGAGACAAAAATTCCTTACAATTGTGAGTTTATATCTCACAATTCAGCCTTAATAACTCAGTTACTGCATGTTTTAATGTCAGAATTATGGGATATTAACTAGCAATTCTAAGAAAAAAAGTCAGAATTGCAAGATATATTTTTTTATATCTCGCAGTGATTTTCTTTATATAAACTCGCATAAACTTTATTTTTCTCTCAAAGTTGCGAGATATAATCTCTCAATTCTGAGAAAAAAAGTAAATTGCGAGGGGGAAAAAATCTGAATTGTGAGGAAAAAGTCGCAACCTTGTTTTATTTTGTATTCAGTGGTGGAAATGGGCTTCCATAAACAATAAGCAAATTCAAAATGCACGTCAAAATGTTTACCGATGTAGCTAATGAAAATGCTAATTAGCACAATCTTGCAAGCGTGGCAAATTTTATTGTAACTGTAAATTCTGTGCTGACACTTAGAAAAACTTACACAAATACAATACACAAACTGTCCTTAATACACAAATCTGATCTTTTGACCATATCAGATTTTTTTTTTTTTTTTTTTTGCCTGTCTGTTTACATTCACTCTAGACACGACTGGTATCCGATATCTGTGTTTACATTAATTACCGCCCAAAAGGATTGTCTGCAGTGATCGCTTTACTATGCACATGGTAGACCCTTGAGTTTTAAATGGGTGTGCTATTAAAATTATTTATATAATTCACGTCGAATGGACATTATTATTTACCAGCATGGACAACAGCTGTCATGGATGTTTTAATGGATAAATGGATAAAGACTGGAAAATAACGGTAATTTTAATTTGTTAGACTATTTTATCTACTGCTCGTTAGAGGTATAATTATTTAGTGAAATAAAGATATTTATGCTCGCATGCACCCACGAGCGAGTGAGTGTGAAGCATTGCGAACAAGCTTGTCGGTTTAATTACAAAAACTGCTGTTATCACCTCATTGCTGAGAAATATATAATGTAGCTTTTAGCTGTTGTATTTTCAAAATTCATGGGGCAGGGGTTGAAAACCAGCTCCTGAATGTGCAATTTCTTACCTATAAAAAGTTTCTATCTCAATAAAATGCGAGCGCATACAGCACGCCAGCATTAAAACGCCATTAAAAATCTTTATGAGCAAACGTGTTGCCCTCGCATTGGGAGTTCCGTGGAGAATCTGATATGTGTGTTTAGACGTAGATCGGATGTCCAGATATCAGATGTGTATCCAATTAAAATCCACATTTGGAAGTGACTCAGATCGGATGCGGAAAAATTGGATCTTGCGTGGGTTTTTGTGTTACACGTGTGCAACAAATTCCAATCTGTGACAGATGTGAGCAAAAAATCTGATTTTTTGTGACAGTGTAAACGCAGCCTAAATGTTGTGTTGCATGACAGAACTATACATGCATCCACGTCCCATTGAAGCGCTGAATGACAGCATGTGTCATAAGATAAGTATCACTCTTCAAATGTTTATTTCCTCCTCACCTGTCTTTCCCCGTTGAACACAGGGTTGTGGTGGAAAGAATGAAAGATGGGAATTTGCTGTTAATTGAAAAGCTCTAATCGATGGCAGAAGTGGTCACCCTAATTGCATACCCAGGCCTGGTTGAAGTGATTGGTGTGTTGACAGGACTGAATCCCATTTGTCCATGAGAGCTCTCTGAATAAGAGCGCTACCTGAGTGCAGGGAATACATTGTAACAAGTAATGCCTTTCATAAGGAGCTTGAAATTTGCTTTAATTATACTATGGATGTTCTGGGGATTGGTAATTTGGAGGGTTGGAGTCACTATTATATAAAGATAAATTTTGTAAGGGTCTCTAAGTTGGGAGAGGCTCTGTTTTGTAAGCTTGTTGCTTATCTTGTTACCAGCTTCTGTTAATATTTCAAAGAAAATCTGAAGTAATGTGGTTGTTCAGTTTCAGGCTTGTGAAAAACACAGGAGTAATTGGACTGCCACTGGTATTGATCCCCAATTGTGTGAGCTACCAGTTGACGCAGAAAAATCCACATTGATTTTGGGGGAAAAACAGAAGAATTTGGGAAACAGGATTTATTTAGGAGTCATAATAAGGAATCAGATTTCCTTTATTTTGACAGTGTCCTATGAAAACAAGCTCTTTCAGAACTCAAAACTTCCTCGCTAAGACAAAAAAAATGAGCATTTATTGAAAATAAGTTGCAGAAAATAAGTTGCCTTTTTTTAAATGAGCTTTTATGTTTCTATTTTCCATTTTCATTTTAGTTTATGATTGCTTTTTTATATTTCTATTTAGCTTTAAGCTATTTGTCATTTTAGTTTTAATAATTTAAAAACTTCAAATTATTTTATTCCAGTTTTCAAGTTTTTCATCTATTTTTTTATTTTATAAAATAATATTATAATTATTAAAATATGTTATTGTTAATTCTTAAGAATTCTTCTTTAAGTTCTTTAATTCTTAATATTCTTAGGAACTCCTTTTGGGAACACAAAATATAAAAGTCATTGTATATATGTTATATATACAGGTATATAATATTTTAAAAGTCTGTCACATGACCCCAAGTGTCAAACGTTGTTGCGTCTGGCCAGTCACACACAAACTGCACGTTTTACCAGTGTGGTCGAAATGGAACAGTGACAGATCATCTTTAAAAAGATCATTGCAATAAAAAGGTCATAATGTGCCAGTGCATCCCATAATGGCTCAAATGTCAGCAGATCAAGGGCAACAGGGCCATTTCAGGAAAACACTGTTGCCTCTGTTGATGAGCACTAGAAAGCCTTCCCTCACCCTCTATACGTCACCTTCAGGGGTCAAACAGAAGCTGTGATGTTCCCGTACACATCATATCAAGTCCTCTTCACAAATTAGTCACCTGTTCATCAGTTTATGCTCTCATACAGGCTATTACATTGTTGATTTGGGGCTTGTGTTTTGATGTCCGCACGTGCTTTTAAGAGACGCATCCAGGGTCAAGGACAATACAGAAGGGCGTTTGTTCAAGTGCCAGTCTCTCCTGGCAACAACCAACCAAATGAGCCCAAATCAAAGGGGCTACTTAAGATAACAATGGGATTAGACAGACAATGCAGATCCACTTAAAGTGTTTTAGATTAAAATATAAAGGAGGTGTTCATAAGGTAAGCATGATTTGGAAGCAGTCAGTGAAATGAAAAGGGTGAAATGTCTTAGACCCGAAACAAATCAAGTCACCTTTATTTATATAGAGCTTTATACAATACAGATTGTGTCAAAGCAACGTTACAGTTTCAAACAGTAAATGTTCTTTAAATGAGTTAAACCTGAATTATTATTCATCTAGTTTAATGGCACAGACATTTGAAAGCAGCTCTAGCGCCCCTTGAGTAGTAAGTTTGTTACTGCAACCACAATGCAAATGCCAAGCAATTGCTTATGTGTTTAAATACATGCTTAAAGTATCTGACCCTGAAGCACAGCTGGCTCCTACAGAGAGCCATAAGATTAATTATCTATGAGTTATTTGAGCACTTATCTTCTCACCATGAGCACATTCTCTCTATGAGAACCATCTCCAGTATTCAAATAGCTTGCATGTTATGTGTGCCCAGTAAGCTGAGGGTTAAGCAAAATGTATGTTATGTCTACAAATAGACTACAAAGCTTAACAGCACAAAATATCTCCTTGAATAGTCATCTAGTTTTCAAGCAGGATAAATGTGGGTCTCGAAAAAGCAAATGTTTATACTACCAGTACAAAAATTTACTGTATGTATTGGGTGTTGTCTAATTGGAAAGGAAAGGGTATTTACGTGTGATTGTTCATGTTGGATAGGATGCTTCTGGCTGATGATCAGAGAGTATCTCAGGCACTGTGGTTACAAAACCTCTCTTATATCTGAATCATTTATCAGAGAAATGCCCACATGAATGAGTCTCATGGCTTCTGATCTCAACATGTCATGTCCAAAACATCGTAAATGAGATTTGTTGTAAGTAACAGATAAGCTAAATAGTCTTTGATCTCTGATAGTTGTTGCTTGTAAACATTTACTGTTTCTGTTTATTCTGATATTTTGTTTTATTTAAAGGGATCACACACAGTTTACTTTACTGCTAATAATGTTTTTTAAATAACAGCCAAAATACATAGAATTGTCTTTATTAGGTTTGTTTTTACAGGGGAGATGGCAAGAGTATCAACATTTCTTTTCTCAATCATTTATCAGACAACTGTTTATCTGCCCAGATAAATGACTTTAACAGCTTCAAATGTCAACATTTAATGTCCTAAACCCAAATCTACAACACAACATAGTTACAACTCAAAATAGCTGTCACTATTTTAGAAGTAGCGAATAAATAAGTAGAAAATATAGTAAATCCATGTTCCTTTTCTGTCAAATTGACTGCTACCACAACATTTGATGTTATTGTTACTTTGCAACATCACAAATGTTTAAATGTTTAAGCAGTTATTGGCAATTATAAAATAAAATTGAATAATATAATAAATATTAAACGTAATATAAAATTAAATATTTCATTTAGTGGTAAAATTTTAATGTTTAATATTTGATGTGAAATTTAAATATAAATTAAATATAATATATATTAAATTATATTTAAATTTTAATTGTATTTGAAATATTTAAATATGATAATTACATTTTGTTCAAGACCCCATAATTTTATCATTAAAATTTGTACAATAATTATATTACCAGTATTTTGTAAGTGATTTGTCTTTGAGTTTTATTTGTCTTACTGGGTGCGTATACCATGAATATTGTCAAGCTTAGCACCTTTATACAAATGCCATGTTATAGTTTTAATAATGTCAGTCATTTTATAATGGCACACTGTGGTTAATTACATCTCTCAGAATGGTGTCTAAAAATCATCTTCCTGGAACTGTATGCGTCATCTGCTTTCTACGGTTCTCCGTCATGTGGATTGACAGTTCACAGTACATTCCCATTAAAAGCAATCACTAAGAAGAGGTAATGAGGGTCAAAATGGAAACTGGTCAAGGCTAAACATGTTGCAGTAAGACTTAACATCTCCAAAACAGCCTCTCCTAAATTGACATATGTAGCTTAACTACAAAGCCATCATTGAAAAACACTGAAGAGAAATGCATCTGATTTCTGTAGATGTGCCGCAGTATTTTCTGGTTCTTCTTTTTCCAGGTTTGAAAGGACAGAGCTTAAGAGCTTCAACTGCAGATAATGGCTTCAGGCAGCAGAAAATCTCTTATTTATATTCCTGTTGATTTTTCAAGGATGAATTTGTTTTGTTTAGCCTCAGAGCTAATTTCAATTCTAGCAGTGGCACTTTATGGATTTATTTTGTACACCATTGTATCTTGCTTTCAGAATCCTTGCAATATTACAGCAGCATTATCCTGCTTATCCTTGACCGGAATCTCATAGAAATGTTGATTAAATAATACAAAAAAGTATTGAATTTATTTATGACTTATTTTAGCGCTGATTCTTTGTCATGTTAATTTCTCCTCCATTTTGAGTTCTTAATTTTCTGTGTTCTTTTGCAGACTGCCTACTCTGGATGATGAAGGAAATGAAAGGTTGGTTCTTTTGTCTTACAAAGCTGCAAAACACAAACAAACATTTAGTGCATCCTGCAGAGAGTTGGTTAATTACTGTGTAAGCGCTGAGAGTTTGTGGACGTGTCCTGTCATGCTGTGCAGTGCAGTGCTGATGCTTTGCTCAGTGTTTGTTGGCATTAATCCCTCAGCTTTGTTCTTCAGGGCTCTGTAGTTCCTCTTATCCACTGTCAGCTACTTTATGAGGCCGTTATAATGACAACAACACATACAGTATAAATGCATTTTACCATTCACTATAACTTTTTAAATATGTCTGCCATTATTGTAGCTTTGCATGTTTTGCTGGAGTTTTTGAAATTTGAGTTTTTGATTTTATTTTTTTCAAAATTGTCAATTTTTTTTTGTTTAGGCTGCTCATGTAGACAACATCCTAAGTCATAGTTGGACAAACATGTTCGGACGGTAGGCAGCAAATTATTTAACCATCTGAGATACCTCATTTTGGCCAAAAGCAGTATTTCATGCATTCTTCATTGATGTACCAGAATGCATTGTGTTGAACAGATTGTGTTAAGGGACATGTCGATTATGAATATATATTTATTCAGAACTGATATACATTGAAAGGCTTTTCCTATTGAGCTTAAATGTATTGAGCCCCTAAAGGACATGGTGATTGGAGAAAAACAATTTTTTTTTGTGAGCAAATTCAAAGTTTTTCTGGCAATGCAAAACTTTTACGAGAGAATGCAACTTTTTGCGAGTGACTGGAAAATTTGGGCCACACAAAACTTTTATTAGAGAATAAAGATTTTTATGAGCAATTTCAAAGTCTTTGGGGAACGCAGAACATTTGCAGGAGAACAAATTTTTGGGGGTGAATGTTTCTTGAGGGAACATAACCTTTGCGAGAGAGACCACGTCGTTTTTGTGAGGGAATGCAATGTTTCTCTGCAAACGCAAAAAGAATGTAGATTTTTGTGAGCTAATGAAGCGTTCTTTGAGGAATGCAAAACTTTTGCATGAGAACAAATTATAGTGGCCAAATGCATAGTTTTTTGGGTGAACACAAAAGTTTTATGAGTGAATTTTAGTGGGTGAATGTATAGTTTTTGGGGAAACTTTTGCATATTACATATTTGCATATTGTTTCCATAACTATGAATGAATGAATGAATTAATGATACATTTATATAGCGCTTTATTGTGTATTGACAAGGGCCAGTGGCGGCAATTTGGCCAGGACACCAGAGTTACACCCCTACTCTTTACGAGAAGTGCCATGGGATTTTTAATGACCGCAGAGAGTCTCATCCGAAAGATGGTGCTTTTTGACAGTATAGTGTCCCCGTCATTAAACTGGGGCATTAGAACCCACACAGACCACAGGGTGAGCACCCCCTGCTAGCCTCACTAACACCTCTTCCAATAGCAACCTAGTTTTCCTGGGGGTCTCCCATCAAGGTACTGACCAGGCTCAACCCTGCTTAGCTTCAGTGGGCAACCAGTCTTGTGCTGCAGGGTGATATCTGTGGCATAACTATGTGCTCTTAGGGACTAAAGAAATCTAATTTTATTAGTATTTCATTAACTTACATTAACTTTGTTAGCAGCCACATTCATATTCTATAAACACTCATAACTTATTCTAACATTAGCAATTATCTAATCTAAGCTAAAGAGCTAAGAAATGTTTTAAAACCTTGTGAGGCTACTGCTCACTAAACAGCATTTTTAAACAACCACTTATTCATTGACAGCTCTCCTGTGCCCGTGTTGAGAGAAATCGGGAGTAAGTGCAGAGGCCTTGTGTGCACTGTGTAAACATGATGTTACTGTGGTTCTAGACTAAATATGAACATGCACTTATTCATCTCACCTGCAAAAAAAATGATTCCGTATTCCTCACAATGAATAAAAACAGTGAAATGCAACCTTAGTGTATGATGAAAACTTCCAATAATTAAATGTTAAATAATGCAAATAATTTAAGGGAGTAACTCAATATTGTAATGCATTATTTTTAAAAGTAACGTCTCTGTTATGTATGCAACCCTTGTTCCCTGAAGGAGGGAATGGAGACGTTAACGTCACATTGACTGACGTAAATGGGATCTTGTCCGAGAGCCCAATCACCATCGAGTGTTAAGCCAAGTGTTAAGTGTCAAGCCAATGACAGTTGCCGTGCATGCTTTGCCACATGCACCTGCCCTGCAGCGGGGGTATAAAAGGAGAGAGCGTGTACAAACGCACATCAGTTTTTCGTTGAGGAGCCGAGACTTTGTGCCCCGGCCGTACAGCAGTGGTAAAGCAACTGTGGCGACGGGACGAAATGTCTCTGTTCCCTCCTTCAGGGAACAAGGGATACATACGTAACTGAGATGTTCCCTTTCAGTCAGGCACGTTCAATGTTACGTCATAGTGACTGACGTAAATGGGATCCCTATGAAAACGCCACTATTGCTGACCCCCTCCAGTGCCCTGTGGAAACCGGCAAGTCCCGCCACACCAGTTGGGATGGAAGATAGGACAGGGCTTAGGCAGAGATGAGAGCTACTGCTGTTCCTTACAGTGGGTATGGATAACAGTGGGAAAGCGTACACAATTAGGGGAACCTTACGGAAGCCACTTCCTGCATAAAGGAGGTAACGTGGAGATTACACATATGGATTGGCCAAGGGCAGTACTACATATGGAAGTCTCTGAAGTAGACTCAGCCAGCCTGGGGTGAGATCAATACACAGCAGATATGGCTGAAGGTCTCTGCCAGGGAAAGACACGGGCTCACCGTGAGGGGAGCCATACCGTGGAAGAATACACATGTGGGATCACCTGAAGGGGAATCACTACACACGGGCACCTAGCCGAGCACAAGGGCTGACCTTGGGCAAACGCATGAGTGCTGGCCCTGGCATCTGGCGCTCCGCCACGCCTGACTGCTGAGGGTGAGGGAGGAACTTCAACAGGGTTCGCCAAGAGGAACTGGTAAGCTAGGACTATAGCCTCCACTATCCAGAGGGCATCCCCGAAGTGTCTCCAAATCAGCTGGACTGTCTCGGGGTTGAGTCGATTAAGCTCGCCTGGGACGTGAAGGCTCGAAGCGACCTCAGATGCTTCTGACTCCAAAGGAGGAGATGGCGGGCGAGTTGTCCATATGGACCAGTACATGCTTGTCGTGTAGCAGCGATTTGAAGTGGCGCAGAGCAAGCTATACTGCTAGCAACTCGAGGCAGTTGATATGCCACTGCAGTCGGGACCCTGTCCAGAGCCCCGCGACTGCATGCCCGTTGCAAATGGCTCCCCAGCCCATGACAGAGGTATCCGTTGATACAACAACATGCCTGGACACTTGCACAAGGGGAACTCCCGCCCGAAGAAAAGCAAGGTCTGACGGGGTGACTGAGACCCAGTACATGCCGCGTCGCCATGCCCATCTCGGGACCCGGTCGTGAAGCCAACGCTGAAGCGGAACCCGAGTGGCATAACAGCGGCTGTGGATCCCATATTCCCCAGGAGCCTCTGAAACTGTCTCAGGCTGCCTCCACGAACTTGGTGAAGACACGAGGTGACAGGGAAAGCCCGAAGGGGAGGACCTTGTACAGATATGCTCGCCCTTTGAACGCAAAGCGGAGAAACGGTCTTTGTCGAGGAAGGATCGAGACATGAAAGTACGCGTCCTTCAGGTCGATCGCTGCGAACCAAACGAAAGGACAGATGCATTGAAAGATGCGTTTCTTTGTCAGCATCCTGAATGGCAGCTTGTGAAGGGCCCGGTTCAGAATGCGCAGGTCCAAGCTAAATGCATAAATGTAACCCACCGCCTTTCTTGGGTACGATGAAGTAAGGGCTGTAAAACCCTGACCTCATCTCGGCTGGAGGGACCAGCTGTATCGCATCCTCCTGTCTTGCGTGCAGAGGTGAACCAAATGCCCCTGAACCTGGGAGGGCGCCAGGCGAATTGAATCGCATAGCTGAGTCTGATGGTCCAATCATGTGGGTGGTCTCTCCTCAACCACCACCAGTGTGCAGCATCCACTTGGATGATGTGACGGCAGCCACAGGACAACGGCGCCAGTGTGCTCACCACACACCAGCTACAGGTGGAGAGAGAGAGAGAGAGAGAGAGAGAGAGAGAGACAATCCAGTGGATGGGGATTATTAGGAGGCCATGATTGACAAGGGCCAGTGGTGGGAATTTGGCCAGGACACCGGGGTAACACCCCTACTCTTCACGAGAAGTGCCATGGGATTTTTAATTACCACAGAGAGTCAGGACCTCGGTTTAACGTCTCATCTGAAGGACGGTGCTTGTTGACAGTATAGTGTCCCCATCACTATACTGGGATGTTAGGACCCACACAGACTACAGCGTGAGCACCACAGTTTGACCGCAGTTTGATAAGCTGCAGCACGCCGTGAGAGAAGCAGCAGTACTGGACAGCAACCCCCTCTGATGCGCCGTAACACCAACGCCGAGATTTCTCTGAGATTTGCTGTAAAGGCTCTGCTCCTCAGCGATAAGGTGATATGCATCTGCAGGGGCGGGGTGTACATGGCAAAGCACACACGCCAACTGTCATTGGTTTGTTTTGTTAACACTCAAAGGTGATTGGGCTCTCGGACGAGATCCTTTTTACGCCAGTCACTATGACGTAACGTTGAACGTGACTGACTGAAAGGAAACTGTCCCCAACACTAGGCATGCCGAGACAAAGCTTGTCTCAAATTGTTGAAAATAAATATACGCTGCATCCTGCAATACCTAATTTTGAAGAAATTGTGGCTAGTCAGGCTGAATTGAGAAATTGTTGCTTTGGCCACTTTATTATATGGCAAGTGGAAAGAGGACAGGAAATGATGAGAAAACCAGACTGGGAAGTGACACCAGCTGGATTTGTGTTGCTTTGTATTTGCACAACACGTTAGCATTTATACCAGCTACTAAACCATGGCTCCAACAGAGACAGCCGCAATTTTAATAGCTTTCTTTTCTGCTGTAATGGGTGAACTAATTTGGTTTGTCTGTTACATACATAAACTCTGTGGTGAAAAGCTCAGGTATTAGCTCTTTGGAGGTCTGTTAAAAAGCGTTTTATTATCAAGGTGACAGTTGGTGCTGGTAAATAAAATGTACTACCGTCCCCTCGGTCATCAATAAAACAGCACGCGCTGTCACAATGTGTGAGTGTGTGCAGGTGTCTGTCCTGTTCTTGGCACTTGAGCTGGAATGGCAGCCAAGAATAGACGTCTCTTATTACTGTTGGCGGCAATCACTATGCCATACATTACAAGGCCAAGGTGTGTTATTACCAGACATTTCAAAAAGCCATTTGTTATTTCTATCAAAATGCTATTTGGATACTTCAAAAATGTTGCCTGTTGTCTAGAAATAGTGTAATTTCCCTACTAGAACATAATTTTAAATGATGGGCAAGTTTTCTAATTAAGCTCGACAAGCAATCACAATCCATCCTTCTCACAGCTGAAATAGAAAATGGTATTGTTTAGAATGGAATACTAGCAGGATGCATACTGAATACTGCACAGCATACACTCTATATGTTTACTGTTTAAATTTGTATGTCAGACCGTATGCATTATGAAATACAAAGCATTTTAAACTGTCCCTGATCTCCTCTGCAATACATTTATAAGACGTTTCATATTATAGACGTTTAGAATACGTCTTTAAGATGTTTATGATTTAGAATGTATGTGAAACTGACATCTTAAAGATGTCTGTCAGATGTTTGTACACAGCAGATGCTTTCCAGATCAAGTGATCATTAACCGACATATTGCGGACATATGTGTGCTATCTGGGGTCACATGACCTAAGAAATAAATTTAAGTGAGCAAGTGACATTCACTAGCTGGCATGAGATTGACCTTCATGAATGAAATGTGGTTGAAAAATGTCTGTTTTGTCTCTATGTTGAAAAAACATTAAATTCTAAATGTTGCAAAAAAAAGATAACGCAATAATTAAATCAGCATTGACATTTTAACTAGATGTTGTAAAACACATAGTGATTTCACTGTTGATTCAACAGTGATTGAACCTTGATTCTTGATTCTGTTGATTCACCTGCGAGTAGATATTGAATCATAAATTGCTGAAACAACATTTAATGCTTAATGGTTGTAGAAAAGGTTAACAAAATACTTATCAATATCAATAAAAATCAATAGTGACATTTTTACAAGATGTTGTAAAAGACGTTGAAACTGTTGCATATCAGCATTGATTTTATTTGAAAAATCAAAAACAAAAATCAACATTGCAGGAACTCTGATTCATGATGTTTATTCACCTGTGAATAAACATTAAAATGCAAAAAAAAAGTTGAAACAGCATTTACTGCTAAATAATTGTAAAAAGATAAACAATTACCACTAACAAATCAAATTAACATTGCATTGTAAAAGACATTGAAACAATATCGACATTATTTATATTTAAAAAGAAATAGCAAAAAGCAGTAATTAAACTTTGATTCATGACATTAATTCACCTGTGAATAATCACTGAAATGCTAAAAAAAGTTTACTTCTAAATAATTGTAAAAAGACATAATACTTAAGTTAAACATTTAACAGATAATGTAAACAAGACAATGTAAAAATGCGAAACAATATCAATGTTAATTCAAATTTAAACAAATTTTGCTGTGATTCATGATGTTGATTTACCCATGAATAAACGTTGAAATGCTGCTGGGTTTTTATCATGTTAGAACTAAATATTCAATTAAGTTTTTTGTCAAAACTTAATTTTGGCAAGCTATCTCACACCTGAAATAGAAGGTCAAACACGTTGCATTGTGGGAGACAACATTACATGCAGTATATTGTTACTGTATATACTGCACAGTTTGACAAAGTTTGTGTTAATAATATGATAGCATGCTTTTCCAAACACAGCCTTAAATTGTTTTCAGACATAATTATGCAACTCTCCCATAGTTTAAATCAATACTCTAAAACCTGATCCTTTCCTGGCTTGTACAAGTTACCAAGGACAGCATGGCATTATATGTCCAAATGCTCAATAGACAAATCCATTAAGGCTCTTTCTCACTGTACTCATCCCTATATAAAGCTTCATTGGTTCGGCTGCACTGCATTGCGATTCAGCCATACGTGATTACACAGCCCTTCTCCGGCCTCCTTTTACATGGCATAAGAAGCAGTTCTTTAGTTTTAATGTGGAGCTCAGTGTAGCTGAGAGAGATGTACTGCAGAGGTGACGCTTGTGTGTGTAAATGTCTTTTCATGATGCTTTAGGGGAACCTTTTAAAGTGATATTTATGTATTTGTGCTTTCAGCCCCACAGATGCAGCTGCAGATGGGGATATAAGGTGTGTATCACACACACACACACACACACACACGAGACTTGATTCACTAGTTCTAATATAGTTGTTTTAAAAGCAGTTTCTGAATACTAGTCAGAAAGGTTAATTCTAACAATAAGATATAGACATTAACTTCAGATACTTTTTTTAGAGCACATAGTACATTTTAAAGAAACAGTACATTAAAAAGGATAACTCTGTCATGTTTTTTTTGTTTTGTATTTTTGGAAGGAGAAATTTTAAACCTGACATGCCAGACATACAATGTATTTATCATTTAGTAAACTTAAAACAGAAAATAAATTAAAGCTAAATTTTAAACAATTATTCAAATAGACATGACAAAAAGACAAAATAATAATAATAATAGTCTCTGACTACTCTGCCTTTAAAACTTGTTTAATGTAAATGAAAATATGCATTATTATTGGCTAATTTTTGCATACCAGCACTATTATCATCTAAATTATTGTTTTATTTTATTCTTTAGTTTTTTATATTGTTCTAAATGTTGTCCTAACTAACTGTGATCGCAGTGATTTTGCTGGCCAGTTGTGTAGCCCCACTCACTAAGAAATCTCATTGGTCAGCAGACTGCATATAATTGCTGTATATTGAATGGAAGATCAAGTTTTGTTTTTATATATATATATATATATATATATATAGCAATGGTTTGTAACAACAAACAAACAACATGACAAAATTCCATAAACTAAAATTAAAATAACAAATAGAACAGTAAAAGCTAATTCAATTTGTTAAAATAATGCTATAATAGTATATAAATAATACTAAAATAACACTGTAATCACCACAAAGAACAACAGTTCATAGTGACCACATCTGCCCCAATGAGGAAAAAAATGACATAAACGTTTCATAAAAATGAGGACTCATGCATGTGATGCGATCTAGGAAAATCCACCATATGGTGAAATTTAACCTTTTGTGGGTTTTGATACCATATGAAAGCTGGGTTCAACCCTTTCCAAAACTGTTGGAAATGCGACATGAAAATGGTGCCCTTTAAAAACGAGAGCTGTCTGTCAGGAGTGCAATACTGCATCATTAAACAAACAGACTAACGTTACCTTGAAGAGGACAGTTTTCTGTTGTTTATCATGGGCTTGTATGTTTAGATAGCAAAAATAGTGTACCTTGTAGTTTACATTTAGAAAAGTGAGCCCAGCGCAACTGTTCGCGCACCTGTGCATATAACAGACTGTCATCGGACTCCTCCTCTTTAGTAACTTCATCCGATCCTTCATCTCTGGATGTGAAATAGTTCATTATAACATTGTTTAGGGTACTGACATCAAGATTGAGCAGATTAAGACGAGCAAGATCGTTTAAGGGAGCAGTTACTTCAGACTGTGTTCTCTTGCACTCCGCCATCTCACGATTTTAAAGATTAAATAAATAAAAATCTTTGCATGCCGTTTACACAGGACTGGCGGGAAATGTGCATTTATACACCTTTATTGCATATGTTACGTGGTTTATTTTGATAGGTAACTGTTTTTGTGGTGTTAAGAGAAAGCACCTCCGCGGCGTGTTCTTAAAGGGGTCATATGATGTGATTTCAAGTTTTCCTTTCTCTTTGGGGTGTTACAAGCTGTTTGTGCATAGATAAGATCCCTGAAGTTGCAAAGACTAAAGTCTCAAAACCAAAGAGATATTCTTTATTAAAGTTAAGACTTGTCCACGCCCCCCTAAAACGGCTCATTCAAACACGCCCCCACATGTCTATGTCACGATGTGGGGAGATTTTAATAACACCTCCCAAATGTATACGCAATGGAAGAGGGCGTGATTTTTATTCTCGTTGTAGTATTGTTGCTGCTGCCGGCGCCATGTCGTGGAGACGCTGTGAAAGCGAAACTACTTTGTTTGGGCTTCCAAAAGAGGACACAACTAGAAATCAGTGGTTAAGTTGTATTTACAACACTGTTCCAGAGTAGTACAATGTAAATATTAGAGTGTGTGCAGCACATTTTACAGAGCACTATTTCCTGAACCTGGTAGGTGAGTAGCCTACAATGCTGGCTTGCACAAAGGCTGTTTCTATAAAGTGGGGCAATTCCAACTTTGCAAGGACAGTCTGACGCTTCTGACTCCCAGCCTGTAAGTACGTTTCTGCTATTGATGATTCAAACGTGAGTTTTGAGCAGTGTAGAGTAGTGCTTGTTGTTTGTCGTTTCTCCGATCACAAATGCAGACGTGGTAATGTTTACGCGGTGCGATGCGTAAAAAGAACCACAGTATAAGTCATTATAAACAGTAATTATGTCCCCACTGGATGCAACAAATGCTTTGTTTGTAATGTATTTTATTCTCGTCGGCGTTAGGAAGCGCCATCACAATACAGTCAGGGGCGTAACATTTCCGTCACACGCTTGAGGTGTTCGGCCAATCACAATGCACTGGATAACTGGCCAATCAGAGCACACCTCGCTTCTCAGAACGATGAGCTTTGTAAAAATTGACGTGTTTCACAAAGGCGGGGCATAGAGGAGCAACAATAATGTAAAGTATGTGGAAAATAATGTGTTTTTAACACATTGCATTACACCAAATACACAAAGTATTGTTCTTTTTAGCAATGTCATATGACCCCTTTAACATAAGAGAAAGACGCAGTCTTTTCTGCTTGCTGCAATATATTGCTATTTTTCAGCACTAAACAAGTGAATTTTGCCAAGATATTTTCAGAGATGATAGACAAGATGCTATGGAATAATAATTGAATGAAAAGCTAATTTTGACAAAAAAAAATTTACTTGACCTATTTTTCGAATTTCCTCAAAATGTCCCAGCGTGACATTCAATGGGTTTTCTCAGATCGCATCACATGTTTACTAAGATGTAACTTAAAGGTGCAATAGGAGAATGATAACTTTAGCCTGATAGCACTGAAAGCATACGTCCCACCCTCCCTGCAAATCGCCGTCCAAAGCCATGCCTCCTGAAGGAATATACCCACACAGACCAGACGACCAGAGACAACATTACTACAATACATCATGTCATTCACTGGTGAGAAAACTTTATAGTACAGGTAGTAACAGTACTACAATACCAAGAAGGAAGGTCAGGTTGTTGATGTTTGCCTGCCATTCTCGCTTTGTTTGCACAGCGTATGTGGCCGTGCTAATGACGTATCCTCTCTGCGCGAACTGGGTGCGCAGAGGTATGCAAATACATATGTTGACAGGCAGGTAGGAAAGTCAATAAAAATGCTTGGAACGAGCATTTGATTGGACAAACATTTCTTGGTCATATGCCTTCCACAGAATATATAAATACAGATAAATACATTTAGACCACTTAACTTAATGAATGCTATCGGGATGTGAAGAGACTTTTTTTCTAAAGACAATCACCAATTGCACCTTTAATTGGGGGGGGGTCTAATGCTATTTCATGTATGTTGAGTTATTTATACTTTTAAAGAGTTGGATTCTCATGCTAAACATGGCCAAAGTAAAATACATACTTCCAGGTTTCTTACAAGTTTCGGAAAGTTTTTTTCGATCGTTGCTCTTCGTGATGTAATGAAGGGTGGAACTCCTTATATGGGCATTTCTCCTGGAAGAATGAGCCCTTGCCCTCATCAACCAGAGTGACAGCAAGAGCGCACCCATCACCACGCTTCATCCACCAGCACTGCGTGGGACTCAACTGGGAAGAATGTCTCTAAAGAAGTGTGTTTTTGGTTGTAAGGGAAAGATAATTTTGTTCAGCTTCCCAAAAGAACCCAGTGTTTTACGTGAACAGTGGATGCAGTTTGTTCTTCGGGGCAGCAGCGGAGTTTCACAAGTGTGTTCGTTGATGAACGTTTTATAAACATGGCCCAGTTTGACACTGGATTTGCACATCGTGTGATACTGAAAGATGCAGCGGTCCAAGCTATAACAGATCCCGGTCATGATTCAGAACTGCATATGGTAAGTGAAACGGCATCAAATGTCTCTGTTTTGTTGGTAATCGACACTCAAGTGCTCGCCACTCTTTAGCTCCACCCACGGCACACCTCCAGGCTATATTCGTAGAGAATTGTAAAGGTGTATCTTTTATAAATATGATCAAACTAAAGACTTTTTGGAGATATGAAGGATGCAATACTACTCTATAGGTACTCACGATTTACATGAGATCGGGTGAAATGTCTCTGTTACATATGTAACCCTTGTTCCCTGAAGGAGGGAACGGAGACGTCACGTCGGATGACCAACGTAATTGGGATCTCGCCAGAGAGACCTATCCACTTTGAGTGCAACTAAACGAGCCAATGGACATTGGCATGCGGTAATTCGCATCCAGCTGCCGCTGATCACAGCGTGAGTATAAGAGGCAGCAGGTGCACCGCATTAATTCATGCTTTCGCTGAGGAGCCAAGCCGTTGACCCGGCAGTTCAGCGGTGGTACAGCGACTGTGGTGTCGGGACGTGACTCTGACACTGCGGAGTCACCTCCTCCCAGAGAGGGTTAAGTGACATTTAGACATGCGAAGTAACCCCGTAGGGCACAACTTGTACTTCATAGGCCAAGGTGATGGCATCCACTATCCAGAGGGCCATCCTCTGCTTGGAGACAGCCTTCCCCTTCTGCTGTCCTCTGTAACAGACAAAGAGCTGTTCTGAGGTCCTGAAGCTCTGAGTTCTATCCACATACTGTCGCAGTGCGCGTACAGGACAGAGCAAAGCTAGGGCTGGGTCTGCCTTCTCCAGGGGCAGCGCTTGCAGGTTCACTACCTGGTCCCTGAAGGGAGTGGTAGGAACCTTGGGCACATAGCTGGGCCAGAGGCCTCAGTGTTGCACTGGAGTCAGCCGGCCCAAACTCAAGGCACGATTCGTCGACCGAAAATGCCTGCAGGTCCCCCACCCTCTTGATCGAGTCCAATGCAGTCAGGAGTAGGGTCTTCATAGAGAGAAACTTCAACTCGACTGACTGCAAAGGCTCAAAGGGGGCAGTTTGTAGGGCTCTTAGCACCAATGCCAAATCCCAAGAGGGTAGGGAGGGAGGCCTAGGAAGATTTAACCTCCTGGCCCCCCTAAGAAACCTGACAACCAGATCGTGCTTCCCCACCGACTTCCCCTCTACGGGGTCGTGGTGAGCGGAAATGGCAGCAACATAAACCTTAAGGGTGGAGGGGGACAGCCTACGCTCCAACCCTTATTGCATTTAGGAAAGCACAGCTCTGATTGAACATCTCCGAGGGTCCTCATGGTGAGAGGAACACCATTTGACGAACAGGTTCCACTTCAGAGCATAGGCCCGTCTTGTGGACGGCGCACATGCTGAAGCGATAGTGAGTGCTACCTCCTGGGGTAGGCCACCTAGAACCTCCGTGTCCCAGAGGGTGCCCTGTCTCTGAGAAAGCAGATCCTTCCTCAAAGGAATCGGCCAGGGAGGGGCTGTCGTGAGGAGCATGAGTTCTGGGAACCAGGTCCTGTTGGGCCAATATGGAGCCACTACCAAGACCTGCTCCTCGTCCTCCCTGATCTTGCACATTGTCTGTGCTAGTAGGCTCACTGGGGGGAACGCATATTTGCGCAGGCCAGATGTGTGCCAGTGCATCCGTTCCGAGCGTTGCCTCGGTTAGGGAGTTGAACCACTGGCAATTGGTGGTTTCTGGAGATGCAAACAGGTCCACCTGAGCAACTCCGAACCGTCTCCAAATCAGCTGAACCGCCTGGGGATGGAGTCTCCACTCCCCGGGAAGTGCTGCTCGAGACAGCTCGTCGGCTGCCCGATTGAACACTCCTGGGATGTGGATGGCACAAAAGGACTTCAGATGCTTCTGACTCCAGAGGAGGAGGTGGCGGGCGAGTTGCGACATGCGACGGGAGCGTAAACCGTCTTGCCGGTTGATATACGCAAAGGTTGCAGTGTTGTCCGTACAGACCAGAATGTCCTTGCCCTGAAGGCTCCCTCTGAGGCGCCTCAAGGCAAGGCGTACTGCCAGCAGCTCGAGGCAATTGATATGCCAATGCAGTTGGGGACCCTTCCATACCCCTGACACTGCATGCCCGTTGTACGTGGCTACCCAACCGGTGGCCGAAGCATTCGTGAATAGCACAGCATGCCTGGATACCTGCTCCAGGGGCACTCCTGCCCAAAGGAACGAGGGATCTGACCATGGGCTGAAGGTTTTGCGGCAGTCCGGTGTAATCTGAACCCGGTGAGTACCACGTTTCCACGCCCACCTCGGGATTCGGCCATGGAGCCAGTGCTGAAGCGGTCTTATATGGAGCAGACCAAGCGGAACTATCGCTGCAGCTGCTGCCATATGCCCCAGGAGCCTCTGAAAGATTTTCAGTGGGACCGCCGTCCTGACTGATAAAGTCTTGAGGCAGTTCTGCACCGACTGAGCACGTTCCTGGGTGAGGCGTGCTGTCTGGTTGACCGAATCCAACTCCATGCCGAGAGAAGAGATCCTCTGCGTTAGCACGAGTTTGCTCTTTTCCCAGTTGACCCGAAGGCCCAACTGGCTGAGGTGCCTGAGCACCAGGTCCCTGTGTACGCACAACTGCTCTCGAGACTGTGCAAGTATGAGCCAGTCGTCGAGGTAGTTGAGGATGCGCACACCCCGTTCTCTCAGGGGAACAAGGGCTGCCTCTCTGACTTTGGTGAAGACGCGAGGCGATAGGGACAGCCCGAAGGGCAGGACCTTGTACTGACATGCCCAACCCTCGAACACGAATCTCAGGAATGGCCTGTGTCACAGGAGGATCGAGACATGAAAGTACGCGTCCTTCAGGTCGACTGCTGCAAACCAATCTAGGGGACGGACGCACCCGAAAATGCATTTCTGCGTCAACATCTTGAACGGCAGCTTGTGAAGTGCACGGTTCAAAACTCACAGATCCAAGATCGGTCTTAACCCACCTCTTTTTCTTGGGCACAATGAAGTAAGGGCTGTAAAACCCCAACCTCATATAGGCTGGAGGGACCAGCTCTATCGCGTCCTTTGCCAGCAGGACTGCAACCTCCGCATGTAAGACAGGGGCATCGACGGCCTTGACTGAAGTGAACCGGATGCCCCTGAACTTGGGGGGACGCCGGGCAAATTGAATCGCGTGGCCGAGTCTGATGGTCCGCAGGACATCGCACGACCCAGAGACTGTGCGGTCACCTTCGATGCTCGAAATGCGAGGTCCGTCGTAGCACGCAGCTCATGTAGAACCACCAGGTCGTGACCACTCTCATGCAGGTCTTTCAGGGCTTTGGCCTGGTGGACCTGCAGTAACGCCATGGTGTGGAGGGCAGAAGCCACCGCCTCCCCTCAGGCTCTATAAGCACTGCCAGTTAGACCTGACGAATACTTACAGGCCCGTGAGGGGAGACACGGGTCACCCCGCAGGGTGGTAGTGGTTGTTGGACACAGTTGCATGGCCACAGACCGCTCCATCGAGGGGATGCCCACGTACCCCAAAGCGGCCCCATCATGGAGGGTGGTGAGGGCGGAGGAGCCACAAGATTTGTGTCGGGCAGTGAAAGGTGCCTTCCACGATCTTGTAAGCTCCTAATGTACCTCCGGAAAGAATGGCACCGGAGTAACCACTCATCCAGCCTCAAAGGATCGGGACGCGGTGGAGGATTCCACACGAGCCCGACATTCTCGGCGGCCCGGGAAAGCATAGCCGTCATGTCTGGCTCGGACAACGCTACCACACCCAAAGGGGGCAGCGCAGCCGAGTCGTCATCCCTGTAGAGAGAGAGCAGCGATCAACATCTGGTAGTCAGAGGGGCTGCCGAAGCAAACGCTTGGTTCACCCCGTCCAGCAGAGGGCCCAGAGCTGCTCCGGCAGCTCCACCGGCTGCAGAGTGCTTGAGGGGTGAGGAGCTCCACTTGGGGAAGCCCTCACAGTGATCCTCAAATCACCTCTGACTCCACCGGATGCAGCGTCACCCCGGGTGCCGGGACGGAATGTTGGATCGCGGCAGAGGGACTCCGCCATGTTTGACATAATGGAGTCTATTACGCAACTCTGAGATGGTCATGTCCCCACAAGAAAACATGGTTCATGGTTCATCCACGAAAGCTTCCTCAGCGTGCTGAATGCCCAGACACGTAAGGCAGCGATCGTGACCGTCCTGAGGCGCCAGGAAACGACCACACCCAGGAACACACGGGTGAAAAGACACGTTCACCCGTGTTGCTCTTTTAGAGAAATTCGCTCTTTCAGTGCTGAAGCACGCAGGGGAGCTGGCCACCGCACACTCCTAGTGTGGCTGACAGCAGGAAGATGATCTTCCGTCCGATGTGACCACCGCTGCTGCGCCGTAACGCCCGAACTCGTAGAACACTCTCTTGGACAGGAGAGCAGTAGCTTCAATCACTACGGCTCGACTCCGAAGCGAAAGGATGAATTAATGCGGTGCACCTGCTGCCTCTTATACTCACGCTGTGATCAGCGGCAGCTGAATGCGAATTACTGCATGCCAATGTCCATTGGCTCGTTTAGTTGCACTCGAAGTGGATAGGTCTCTCTGGCGAGATCCCAATTTCGTCGGTCATCCGACGTGACACGGAGTGACCGACTGAAAGGGAACTGTGTTATGTCCCCTTTAATATGTCATTTCCTAAAAATATATTCCCCTCCATTTTAGCCATCAAATTAAAAATGGCGCAAGTTTGGATTTACGCATGCTGTTTTGACACAATCTGCATTGTAAAAAGCATTATGTAAATAATGGTGACTTGATTTGACTTGAAATCTAAATATCATGAGTCTATAAACAACAACATTCAGGTTCAGAACGACATGAGGGTAAACAAATGGTGACATAATTATCATTTTTGGTGTACTGTTCATGCAAATAATATATTTTTTTTTTAGTGTAGGTCAGGTAAAAAAGCTTGAACAAGCCTTTCTTTTATATTTAAGAGCAACATTGGTGTTGTGAAGGAGGTCACTGATGTTATGGCAACCCCTCTGACAGGAAAAGAGGTGCTGTGGCATATGCTTCCCAGAAGCCCTGGCTCCTAAATACCACTCTAGCGGAGAACATCACTTTTGAGATGCCTTTAATAAAGCAAAGGTAACTGACCTTCATTTACTTTCTCTAGATATTTATCATTGATTTCTCACTCCATGGATTTGTTGCCCATGCAAAAGCCACCATATGGCATCTAGGTCCAACGTTTGTGTCTAATGGGCCTTCTGTACGCATTATGCATTAACCTGTGTCTGGCATTCAGTTGCCCTAGTGATGTACAAAAGTCAAGCGTTTATTCTTCTTTTTAGTGTCCATTTGTCAATACAAAAGCATCCTCTATACCCATCTGACATTCGATCATTATCGCCTCTTTAAACTTCAGTGAGAGTCATTAGACAGATGTGGCCTTCAGTGTCTCTCTGTGAGTTGCCGCTTCTCATAATCTGTGTTTTACTGTTCCCTCAACGGCTGATACGTGTCATCAGTGTCTGTACTCAAAGTACATTGATCTATTTATTTGCTTACAGCCCACTTGTCCTTTTAAGATGCTCTCACAGTAGCAAAATTCTTTGGCGAAAAAGTCAGTTTACTGTCGGTAGTGTAAAAATATATGAAGCACAGATTACATGGAAGTCACTTTCAAACCAAGTAGCTTTCTGTTCATCAGTGCCGCAAATTTATGTGAAAAACGTGCAAAATCGGCATGGGGAAATTCCAATTCACACAGATTTCTATTGAAATGACTGGATTTCACCAAGCAATGGCAAATGTTACTGCACCTTTGGTCAAAGTTTCTTGTGCCAATTAATTTTTTCATGACCGTTTTCCACTCTTTGACTCAGAATCTCAGCTCTGAGGTTGTTAATCAATGGTATTTTACTTCTATTGAAGCTATCAACCGCATTTTCAACTTAATCTTACAATAATTATGATTAGAAATAATTGTGTGTGAAGAAAATACCCCCAGAGTCGCAATATGAGCTAAAAGCGCTTTTTAGTTCCACACACTTGTGTGTGTGTGTGTGTGTGTGAATATATACTTATATATTTAAAATGACTAGTTTTATATTTCTCTGTCATTATTCATTTGATTAATGTCATTCGCAAAGCTATGATGTATACAGTCTTGTACCTTTGCATTTTTTGGCATTTTTCGAATACTTTTTTGCTTCAAATCAAATGATTCACCTCATACTTACTTGGCCTGATCACACATTTTTTATGTTCTGATTGGCTTTTTTATATTGTGTATATTTTCACATTATTGTGGACGGACACATTTCTTAAAGCTCTGATAGTTTTGACAAATTATATTGGGACGTAAATTAGAATCTTTGGACTATGGCGTCATTTTCAAATGGCTTACTTTCAGTGGCTTTGTGAGTGTTTGTCTGTAATTTTTATACTTAAAGTAGTAATGCTTTAAAAAAGCTATTATATCAGTGACATGCAGAGAATCAGTAATTCATTATTAGCCACCAATTTTATTTCAACAACATTATTTCAAAAAGTACTAAAGCTAGATTACCACATAGTGTTAAGTATCTAGCCAGCTGTGCTTTAGTCTCATATCTTTTGTTGTTTCCAGGTACAGAGCGGTAATTGAAGCATGTTCTCTCCAGCCGGACATTGACATCCTGCCCCAGGGGGACCAGACGGAGATCGGAGAGCGGGTTAGTGTGCCGCCCATGTGACTTTGGTGATGCATTTCATTACCAGCCATCTGGAATGGCTTTAGAACTGCAAATGGTAGAGTTTCAGTTATGATGGGTCATATTGAATTCCACTGATAAACATGCATATTCCTCATGTTTTAGTATCCAGGCAGCCGTTAAAAAGGCACTGTCTCTTTTTGTTTACTCTCAGGTTTTTAGTCCAGGTCACATTTAAGGCAGCCTGATGTCGTAAATGGCTTTCAGGTTGTTCCTAAAAGCAGTTTTCCAGCTCATTTAAAGAGTTCAGTCAACAGTCAACATGATCAATACACATGACAAAGTGCGTGCGATACGGTTACCATAACAACTTCTACCCCCTGCCCCCTTCCTAATTAGGTGTTTTATCAATACAGCCTTGCTGGTAACTTTCCTCTTCCCTATTCTTTGCTCTTTCCAGGGCATTATTCTTTCCGGAGGCCAGAGGCAGCGAATCGGTGTCGCTCGAGCTCTTTACCAAACCACCAATGTGGTGTTCCTGGTAGGTCCAGATACAGTTAGCTATACATGCAAATCAGTGAAGTGAGACGTCAATTTTTTTTTTTCTTTTATCGTAGGATGATCCGTTCTCAGCACTGGACATTCACCTGAGTGATCACCTGATGCAGGAGGGCATTCTTAAGCTACTGAGGGAGGAGAAGAGGACGGTGGTGCTCGTGACACACAAACTACAGTATCTCCCACATGCAGATTGGGTACTTCATATGCAAATACACTTATAGTTCTTCCCCTTTAGAAAGTCATTTAAATCAGTTGGTCAGAATTTTGATGACTAGATAAGATTTATAACTGCTCTTAGGCAGAAGAGCAGACTTGGCCTTTTGACTCTTCTCTGTTATATCGGAAAGAGAAAAAGCAAAATAATTATTGAAAAGGTGAGCTCTGAGGTCTAGAAGCCTAATTTAAAAGTCAAATCTCACAAAGGCTGAGCTATACTTATGAATTATTTACCTTCATTCATCATCTGTCGTCAACCTCTAGAAATCATTTCTGAGGAGCCCTCAGAAATTATTTCTGTAGAAATGCGTTTTATTTATTGCTCAATACAAGCCTGTTCTAAAGGATGAATTAATTTGGTTTCTGTCATGTTTTAACCTGCAATTCCTACTAACGCAGTTCATTATAGATCACATTGAGTAAAATAGACCATCTGGTCTACAGAAAAATCTAATTAAATTCCCATTTGGCCACTGTTTGCAATGAGAGAAATCAAGCTGAAGACCAAACTAAAGCTGTTCAACTAAAATAAGGTCACTGCAGGTTTAGAATAGGCAAATCATTCTCTTCTGATAATTTCTTTTTCACCAACAAGAAATGTTCCACATTCGGACAACTTATGAGATGTAACAGGCACAAATGTTGTACTCAGACATGTCTCTCTGGAAACACTTATAACAATGCACCAAACTCCTACATTTTGAGCTCAGTTGCTGGAAACACTACTTTTAAAAAAAGTGAGACATGCATTATTTATAATAAAGGTAACTAAATATGTTACTTTTAATTTCTCTCTTCCAGAATGGAAGCACTTGCAGAGATTTTACTTTTACAAGAATATTCCAGGTTCAGTACACTCAAAAAAATAAATCGTTGGTGTAACTTAATATAATTATGACACACATTTCCACGCATTTGAATTATGTTATCTCTGCTTAATCTAGGCAAATAGAACCCATAAGCAAAAATCATCTTCAGCCAATGAGGTCAAATTATTTTTGTTTTAATTGTCTTGTGAATTTAACTTTACACAATTTTGTCTTGTTGAGCCAATTAATTGAAACCACTTAAATTTAAACAACCAGAAATATGTTAACTGAACGACGTAATTGTCTTTTAAACCAGCTTAATTTAATTACTGATATTTCAGCCAAAATTTACTTACAAATCAAATACTCAATGTGAATGTCTCAAATCTTTCTTTATTCAGTGTCCAAAGTGAAACAAAAAACAGCAATTACCGATCAGTGCTGACCTACAATTTCAAAACTACTCCATCTTAGAACAAGACAGATCAAAAATACAGTATTTCCAGAGTCAGTTTAAAGCAACTACAGAGGTAGTTTTAAGGTTTCAGGCAGGTTGACAAATATTTTGTCAAATAAAGAAAAACTACACAATAGAAATAGAGGAGAAACAATATTGCTATTGCATGCAATTAAATAAAATGAAAATCAACCACTTTTAATGCAGATTTGGCAATTACTGCACTCAAGGGAAAAAACACCAACTTGTGCTTAGTGTAGAGATACAATCTCAAAACTAGTATCTTACAACTACATATTTCAAGAATCACATTAAAGCAACTACAGCAGTAGTTGTAAAGTTTCAGCCAAGTCAAGAAATAAAACTTAGAAACCAACCACCGTCCGAAAAAATAAAAAGAGGATTAACAATACTGATATATTGCATGTAACCAAATAAAATGACTATACAATAATAATAAAAAAAAATTAAGACAATTTCTGCTCAGTGTTGAGCTACAACAAAATAGAACAAGGTCAACTTACTCCAACATCTTGTTCTTCAGGGTTTGCACTTTTGGTGAAAGTCTGTGTCCATCCAGGTTGAAGAACACTTTCTGGATTACCTCAAATGTAGATTTGAGTTCTTGTGGGTAGCTAAGGTTCAAGGCGTAAATGAGTCCGAATAACATGGCCACTGCTACAGCTGCATTCCTCAAGGAGCTGAGAACCTCAGTCCCTTCAATCACGACACCAACATCTACAGGCTGATCCACTGGGTCATGTCCTTCATGTCGAACAATATAGATCCCCATTACTGTCTGCTTCATCGCTTCTTTGGCACTCAACCAATCGCAATCCTGTGCAAAATAAACAAAATATGCAGCATTTGTATGACAACTAATCTTTAAGAACACAGTACAGGTAATATATGAAAGTGAAATAGACGGAAGAGAAGGATTTGCTTACAGCATACTCCTTGAACAGCTGTACATGGTCTTCATTCAAGTATGCACACAATGCTTTGAGGATGCATTCTCTTCGCACATCTATGCTGTTATTCTTAAAAAAACAAATACAAAACACCGTTAAAAAAAAAAAAAAATTGAATATTGATAACCAAGAGGTGTGTATAACTTTGTGTACCAACCTGTGAAATGGGTTGCATGATGTTTTTTATTGTTCGGCCATTGACTCCACATTTAGTGTTAAAAATCTTCATCAAGCTGTCTGAATATTGGTCAAGCACAACAATCAATTAGGAAATTGTAAAATCACAGGTATCAAAATGTATCAGTATGTAAAATCTGATTTAGATTTGACTATTATACATTTACATACTGGATTCCAAAACATGTATGTGCAAGCACCGATTAATAAAACACGTTCCTCTATTCCATGACAGTAATAAAAGGTGTTTTAAAAATATCCATGAATCAATTAAAATTAAATAACATTAATTAGCCTAATACTACTTACCCAATGGGGAAAAAAAACAAAGCCAAGCATGATTTATGTTTCTCTTGTAAAACCTGTGAAATGAAAACAAAAATGAATTAGCATGATATTTACTTGATAGTTATTTAATTTTTTTTAATGTATCAGAATGAAATGCATTTTTAAATAGATTCGGATGGTTTAGTTCTGCTACTGAAACCACTTTTCATGTCACTGTAAATTATAAATGAAACTTTCACTTTAAAAATTTGTGATCATACGTTCTATCACTCTTCTCTCCATACTCTGATTGTAAAGTGAAATGTACTGTAAATTAGGGCTGCAGGATAATCATCGTGCATATGTCACACTGAGCCGCATTTATAACGCAGAGCCGTTGTTCACTGAGGAGCTGCGCACCTGATGGAATTTACCGCTGATTACAGAACCGGCTTTACTGACGAGATGCGCGTTACACATCGTACAATGATGCAACCCTAACCATAATGTACTGTAACAGAATACCGCTAGCAAACCATGTCCCGACTCCATAGAACGCGTTTTTCGTTTTCCATGTATTTCCGAATACAAAAATCACGCTTTGGGTACTTATAAACTTGTATTTTAAGTGAAATAACTGTAAATCGTTTTACTTGAATTTGCTGTGTTCTCGTCTCTACCCGTACGGAAATATCACCTTGCTAACAGCAAGCTCAACAAAATTCAATGGTTAATTGGTTAATGTTTGTAATATAACTCAAACGATCTAGTGAAATACCCCTTACAACTAGTGTCAGATCTAAGTAAATACCACGTTAATGTCTAAATATGCACATGAATACAGGCATTTAAACGAATTTGCTATTTTTTCATTGCGTATACAGGGTGATCCGAGTCTGTTTTAAATATAAAAAATAAAAAGTCAAATATCTGCTTGAATACAATACTAGGACTGTTTTGAACAGTTTTTAATAACTATTAGCACAATATAGACAAGGATGGTAAAAGATTTTTGGACTTACCGATTTCAAACAACTCCACCACATTAATGGCGTCGGCTGAAGCGGTCACCGGAAGTTCCTGTCTTCTGAGCATGCGCAGAAGAAGTAGTTGACTCGACTCAATTCCTTTTTGTAGTTTCAGCAAAAATTAGTTGAGCTCATTTAATTTCCCCTGGATTTAGTTTAGATTGATTTGAAATAACTGTGTATATCCCTTAAACTGATTCATTTTATTTGTTACAATATACTCTATTTATTTTAATCAAACAACACACAGATTTCATTTTTTTGAGTGTACAAGTTCAGCTAAATTGACAGCATTTATAGCATATACTCATTACCACACACACACACACAAATATATATAAAAAAAATAAAAATACTTTATGCTAATCAACATGTCATAGATGTGGTCAATTGCGATTACTTTTAACCTTTCTTCAATATAAAACAAGATAAATTAGCTTAAAAGTTCAATTAGAAGTGGATGAGATGTACAAGAATGTGAGACTCTCCTGTAAATATCCTATAATTATTTTACTTACCTCATGTTCCCTAAAAACATCTTGAGATTGTACACAGTAAATCTGTTTTGTTTTAAGGTGGTTTAGATGTTTACTGGAAACGTTTTGATATGTTTGATTCCTAGATATAGTTTGATTGCAAATATTTCTTTAGTTAATTAAAACATAAATATGCATATTTCCAAAGGCTTTGATCCAACATATCTAACCAGAGAAAACGTTTTCATGAAATTGCAATTCTCACATCGATTTGTTGTCATCAGCCTTGTTATTAGAAATAAATAAAGCCCCAGTCTCTCTCATACTGGCTCTGGGTGATGAATTGCCTTGTTAAAGTCTTCCTCCTTCTGGCACTCAATAAATCACCAGTGGTCACACAAGAGTTTGTTTTTTGTTTTTTTTAAACTCCCTGTTAGTAGTCACTTTAAGCTGACAGATAGAAAGTGTCAGTCTTGCTGTTAAATATTGGCTTTACTTCTCATGGGGCATTAAAAATGTCCACCTTCTTATGTGGCAAATGAAGTAATAATTGAATGTTGTTTCTTTTGTAGATCATTGCAATGAAGGATGGCAGCATACAGACAGAAGGGACATTAAAAGACATCCACAATTCTCAGCCTGAGCTCTTCAAGCAGTGGAAGACTCTGATGCACAGACAAGATAAAGCATTTGAGAAGGTAGTCTGCAGAAAATTAATGAGATGCTAGAGGAAGTGATTTAAAGGGCAAGTTCGTTAGTTTAGCTTTGTTATGCCAAATATTCACTTGACCTTTTTGTTGACATTTGTTTGTATTGTTTGAGAGATTGGAAAACTAATCTCTGTTTATGCTGACAAAATATAAGCTTGGAAATCAAAAAGACAGGACACAGTGGATACACTGAGAAGAGAATGCATGTAAAATTGGAACAAATATACAAATCTAAATAGACTGTAATATACTCAAGTCTCCAAACAAGTACCTAATATGCCATCTAGTGGCCAACACAGCTGCCGATCAGGTCACTGAACTGTTCTTTTGTGTTAAAAAAAATACATTTAAGCCTCAGGACTTTGAAGTACCTCAAGGAACTGTGTTGGATCCCTTTCTGTTCATCTTCTACAAGGCATATCTTACAGTATTTGGACCAAAACTACCTGCAGATGTTCTTTATAGGCTTCTTCATTATAGGCTCAGATCTTTCAACATGTGCAGTAGGATGTAAGGATGTTTTTGCAGAACAGGTCATCTCAGGCCACTATAATTCAGTGTACCTTTGCAGAAACCCAAATACTCAGGCAAAGAATTGGAAACAAATCATATAAAGAATAAAATTGACATTTAAGCTGCTTAACTTGCCAAATGGCTAAACAGAGTACCCTGTTCTACATTATTTTGTGTTCCAGGAGACAGTAGATGAAAATATGACGGTGCTGGAAAGAAAAAACTTGAGGCGAGCCATGTACTCCAGAGAGGCTTTGAAGACTGAGGAGGAAGAGGAAGGTAAGAGTAGAAAAACATGCGGCAAAACACTAATACAAGTGTTTTAGTAGAGTGTGTATAACATGCTCATCTGATACAATAATAGATTTTTCCTGCAAGGTCCTTGCAATTAAAAGACAATGGGTTGTTGCATTGTTAACTATGCAAGCCCCTGGTATGAATCCTCATAAATCTTCATTAAAGATCTGGGTGACAAGAGAGTAGTACTTCTTGTTCCCTTTTGCAGTTTTTTGCTGATGGCAGCATTGAAAAAAGCCAATTATCTGATTGCAACACCCTCTGCAAGTCCTGATGCCAAGATGTTTGGATGCCCACCCTCACCACCTGTCAGGAAGCTCAGGATGCACTGACAGATGGCTGAGGGCACTGGTCTTGGTGGCAAGCCTAGACTGAGCATTGTAATGAATCTGTAAATATGATCCTTCCAAGTGGAACAGGGCAACATATTGGCATCATTCAGAGGTCTTTGCCTGCAATGAGGAAATTGCAATTGATATAGAGCAAAGCTAGACAACCCTTACTCTGGAGGGCTTCCTTCCTGCAGACCTTAATTAGCAAGTTAGGTGTTTTTAATTAGGGATGGAGCCAAACTTTTTTGAAAGTGTTGGCTGTCCCGGTATAGAGAATATGACCATAGTTGTCCAAGCTTTGTTTTTGTTGTGTTATGCATAATTTGTGAACATTTTACAACTACACACCAAATGCACTTTACTTGCAAATTTGTAGTTGATAATTTGTAAGTAGGACTTCATGGGAGGACTTGAAGTCAACATATAAAGTCTGTAATTCAGGGGTGTCCAGACCTGATCCTGGAGGGCTATTATCCAGCAGAGTTTGACAACAACCCTAATCAGGCACAACTGAAATGAAGTTCACAATGCAGATTTGGGAGGAACCTAATCATCCAGTCCTGTCAATCATCGCTACAACCGTATATAAGCAGCAGTCATTGCTCCATTCCAGTGACAATTCGTCCGGCACCCTCCACCTCCCCTTCTCCTCTAATTCCTCTCTTTTTCCTCCACACTGTACGATCATAGGGGTTCTTACTCTGAGCTCGGCTCGGGTTCGAGCCTCCTTCACGGACAGCAAGCCAAGTTTGTTTACCATTATCTGGCAGGATTGAATGGGCAGGCACACTCGTGAACTAGCTATTCAAGGTTTTCAGGATCACTAGAAGCTTGCAGGCAGGTGAACTGGAGCTAAACTCTTTAGGAAAGTGACCCTCCAGGAGCAGGATTGGACCCCCTGCTGTAACACATCATTCTGCTAGTGCCACTAGATTCAGTGCATCAAGGAGTTCCTGTGTTCATGGGTTTGGAGGGAAATAATGATTTCCAGTTATCGAGTATTCTCTAGATGGCAGATCTAGAGAATAGATAGACTGAGCGCCAGTCATGTGGCAGTTGGCCAAATTTCATTATACTCCAGTCCTGAATGTATATTGAAAGGTTGACTTACAAAATGCTATACTCCATGTTTTGCTTGAAAAAGTGACCAGAAACTCTTCCAGAAGTGTTACTGCACACATTGTGTTCACTGTGAAATCGCTGTTTTATTATATTCTGTATGCATCCAAGAGTTCAGGGTTTGGTTGGCTAGCTTCAACTGCCATTGACAGTAGCAGATTTTCTCCAGGTGTTATTTTGATTTGTTTGCTAAACATTGTTGAATTTAGTTGTAGCATGGGAGAGAGAGCAAGAGCATTTGTCATCTGCTGACAGTCCAGACCATACTGGAATTAATGAATAATAAATGTGGAGATGGTTCTGTCTCCTCAGCATTGGGAATGTGCTGAGTTCTTAAACCATAGTGGGCTGTAGCATGTTTTTTCCCTTCATGATGGCTAATGTGCTGTGCTAGTAAGTATTCAAGGGTATTCCTGGCACGGTCCAAGTGTTACATGCCTTTGGGCTTTGCAGACTTTTTCTCATGTTTATTCCTTTCTATATCTCTACCCTCTTTGACATCCGCCTACACTTGTGTTTTTTTTAAATGGCAGCATGACGCTGCTTTTTAAATTTATAGTAGCAAGTGCAGTGTGCTCTATACATTTCAAGTTTGTACTTGTTCAAAAGATTATTCTGTGGAAAGGATATTTTATATGAAAGTCAAAAGGTATAAGTTGATTGTTACATGATCTGCCTATATGTCTGTTTCTTCATCTTTCTACCTGGGACAAGTTGTCACATTGTATGTTACACAATTCAATTTCTGTCTATCCATTGCTATATATAGAACAGTCTGTGGAGAGCGATGAAGAAGATAACCTGTCTCAAGTGATGAGGCACAGAGCAACCATCCCATGGAGGTCCTGTGGGACGTATCTGAGCTCAGCAGGCCTCCTGCTGCTTCTCTTGCTCCTGCTGTCCCAGCTCCTCAAACACTCTTTTTTGGTGGCCATCGACTACTGGCTCGCTCACTGGACGTCCAAAGTCATCACAGCCAAAATAGATGCAGCTGCACACAACTGCTCCCTAGTGCAGGTAAAGATAGCAGATCTTACTTGTAAACTCAAATTTTACACTTTCTGAAGAATGCTATGTGGTTGTAAGTCTCTGATATTCTGGTCAAATATTTGTTTAAAAATGAACATCTGACACATGCCTTGATTTCGACTTTGAAAAGTGAATGACCTCTTGAATGATTTAGGCTTTAGGAGTGTATAAGATTTACATAATTTATGGTTTGCACCTGCTGAAGTGGCACCATTCCTCAACCTTGGACAGTTTAGATGCATAATTTAATTGGCTGCTTGTGTTATTAAAATTCTCCATGATAAATATGTCAAATTTGTAATGTCCTACTGGCGTTTTATATGTCCATGATGCACAAAAATGCTGAGAGTAGCACACAGGAAAAAGACAAGAGAAGGTGTTAAGAACCAGAAACAGACTTCTCACTTTATTAATAGACCACCGCTGTCACTGAGGAAGAGCATGTTGTGGTGGGCTTAGCCTGGAGCTAGCATGTGCACTGACAGCTCAGATAACACAGTAAGGCTAGACTCCAGTTGTTCAGGATTAGAGGCGAGGACGTTTATCTAATAAACCTCAGCTTGACTTGTGTTGTGCTGCTTAGAAGAAGCCAGTGGTTCTCCAGGTCTTTCAGGCCTTTCTCATAGACGGAAATATCCAGCACGAGGGGTTTGCTTAAATATCCTCACCATCCCACAGGATTCTCTGCACACAGCTGTTCTGTGCGATAAGTGCAAAAAATCTATTTTTTTCCACTTCACACTCTTGAGCAGAGACGCAACAGGACTTCTTATCAACCTATTTTTTATATTTTTCACAAACCAGTCTTTCCGATCAATACTTAATTCTCCACCACTGCTTAGGAAATTGCTCAGCACATTTTAAACAGCCACGCAGAATGCAAAGTAGACTTAAACCTGATTTAGATTTTCCACTAATTAGTTCTTAAGTTAATACTCATTATTGATGTTCTCTGCTGGAGTGCTACGGTAATGAATAGCCTTTTAGTCGTCTTGATTGCGCCATTGATTTTCTTTCAGTTTGTTATTTCTATAGCGTGTACGATTAGCATTTGGAGGGTTGCAGTACATCAATCAGAAAATCCTTAGTCTTGATGTCTAATTTAAATGATTTGCCTGCTAGCAGTGTTATATTACTGTAAATTGTTAATAATCATTCTGTGAGTTAGGGCTGTGAAACAAAATGGCGGAAAAACTAAATTCGAATTTTGTACTTAAATATTATCAATATTCGAATTATATTAGAATTTAAACGGCATAATTTCAGTTAGGGGGGAGCATTTAGCTTCTCTCCTGAGGCCACAAGTGGGTGCATCGAGCGATATATTAATAATGCACGTTTCTTCAAAGCAATAAAATAACACGACTGACTTTGAAAAAAGTGCATAATGTTTATAAACCATATAATTAAGTTGCTTAAACAATTAGAAACAAAACAGCATCATGCGAAAACCAATCACAAAGAGTAATTTTTCATTTAAAAACATGCAGTTTGGGGAAAAACCGCCTTAAAGTCTCAAGACATGTTTTTTAAAAGTTGAACATTAATTTTACATGGCTTTCTAAATATGCGTCTCTCTTGTGTGAGACGTGAGTGCAACAGTGATAGATTTCGCTCTAGAAAATGCGATAAATACTGTATACGTTCTGTGTGAAAGGCTTGGTTTCAGTTTTGATGTAAACAACATCATCTCCGCATTGATGCTCTCTTTTTCCGTAATATTTTGAATGAACAACGTAGCAGCATCGCATCTATTGGTTTCAAACTATAGGGTCAAAAATCATTCAAATGCAATGATACCTACATCGTCATCACATCTTATGTGCCACTGATAAGGCTGCCTGATGCACACCTAAAATTCGAATGTGGATTTTTATCTTAAATTCCACGAAGAAATATTAAAAAAAATATATTTTAGTTTTTTTGACAGCCCTACTGTGAGTATAATAAAAATAATAATGACACTGAGAAACAATAATGTTGGAATCACTTTCAGAAGACTTTTTTTTTTTTTCTAGCTGAAGAACAACATTGACAGCCAATCAGAATCCTTTTAATGCTTAATTCTGTTGTGTACACATCATGTAGTAATTTATAGGAGTGATAATCCCATTTTACAAACGAATTGACTAAATTGAATAATTATCAACTGAGTCCAAATAACAAGCCCAAAGACGCTTACAGTTTTTTTTGTGTTTTTTTTACAGCTTAGCTTACAGCTATAATAAATGAACATGGCAACTATTCAAGATAGCGCTTTGCGAAGTAGCCTTTCAAACATAAACAAAACACGACGGCTCTGTTGACAATGCTTTAGTTAAAATCAGTGAACATAACACATCTTTGGTTGCTGAAATATTACTTTGGTTAAAAATAGCGGATACTAAACTCCGAGACGGCATAACATTGCTATGGTTTCCACGTTTCGAGAATGAAGAATTCTGTTCCATACATACACACAAATCGATAATTTAAAGTATTCACTCCTGTATTCAAATGTGTTTGTCGTTCCTAAATGTTTCCGTTGCCATTAAAGAGTTCGAGCATTTGAAGTGGCAGGCGACAAAACTGCAGTGTGCGTTTATAATAATCAGAATATTATCGTCCATCGGTGTAGATACAAATATAGCTATCTTTATTTTTGTAGTTATTGTTCTTGCAGCACTGCAACACTAATATTGGTAAATAAATGCTTAAAATATGCAGCTGTTGACATATACAAAGTATAACCATGACAAAACAATGTTAATTTAAGATTAGATTGATAAAAATCACTTACCTGTGCACAGATATATATTCTGGCTTTAACTCATGTGGATACCAAGCGAGTTGGTGTTTTTTAAGTGTCATCATTGTTCTCCCTGCAGGACTATGGTTTCAGTCACTCATCATACCTGCTGGTGTTCAGTCTGCTGTGCTGTCTGGGTATCGTACTCTGTCTGGCCACATCAGTGGCTGTGGAGTGGACAGGCCTGCGGGTGGCCAAAGAACTGCACCACAATCTGCTCAATAATATTATCCTTGCCCCAATGAGGTACATCTAAACCTTCATATTCCTGAAGGGTTTATGTGGAATGTTATTGCATATTGTGCATAATTTGTCATGACTGAGTCTCAATGTCTGTGGGTATGTATTAGATGAGAGGACATGAGGTGTGTGGCCAGGAGCATAGTAGAGAGAGAGTTTATGTGTGTCTTGTTTTATTGCTCTTTGCTTGTGTACCTTCTCTATGGCTCATTTAACTAAGCAAACAATGTTAGGGGATTTAGCGTCTTAGAAGCACTCTAAGTGCTCACGGAAGGACATCTGGACAGATAGGGTGATATGCTAATCGGTAACTCACTGCTTCCCAAACTGGGGTTCATGAGTTGGTGAAAAGCTAGTTAATTAAATAATAATAGTTAAATATAAGAATAGCATCTGATTTAATAATAAAAAAATAGTACAATTTTTAAATAAATGGATGATGGAACAATTTTGAAAGTCCCTGCTTTAGGGTATATTTAAGCCAAACGTTGTGAAACGTGGCCTTTGGCTAAATTTGATATAAGATTAAATTCTTCACATCTTTCTTTTCCCAGGCTCTTTGAAACGACTCCTTTAGCAAGCATATTAAACCGCTTCTCTTCTGATACCAATACGATAGATCAGGTATGATGTCACAATCCATCTGTGTGAGGCAATATTTCTTCCTTGGTTGACTATTAGAACAGCATTTAGCAATAGCTTTTAAATAACTGCATATTAATATTTCTGTCACTCTGTTTCAGCACATTCCCGCTACTCTGGAGTGTTTGAGTCGCTCCACGCTGCTGTGTGTATCGGCTTTGGGTGTGATCTCATATGTCACGCCGGTTTTCCTCATCGTAGTCGTACCGCTGGCCATCGCCTGCTACTTCATCCAGAAATACTTCAGAGTCGCATCAAAGTAACCAGTCAGATTCATTTATCAGAGACATTTATATGAAACTGTTTACTTCTCTGTTGCAGTTGCAATGCTTTGTCCACATGTGTTTTGCTTGATTTGGATTTAATAGGCCTTTAATAGGTGTGAAACTCATGCGAGAA
Source organism: Barbus barbus (assembly GCF_936440315.1). NCBI lineage: Eukaryota > Metazoa > Chordata > Actinopteri > Cypriniformes > Cyprinidae > Barbus > Barbus barbus. Next base: position 6,550,798 of record NC_136726.1, on the reverse strand, counting down.
GTGATGTGGAAGCACAGTGGAATACGTCATGTTAGCTTGGCGCTCTCTTGAACGCATTTACGACAGCAGGAAACAATGATTTATAGTTAAAAAGTTCCGTAAGAGGGTCAAGTTTACGCTTGATGCCAGTTCTTTGTAAAGTATGATGTAAGCGTGTGGTGAAGTGTGTATAAAGTTTGTTGTGAAGCTCACATGGGAAATGATGTGGAAGCAAAGAGGAACATCACTTCTCGAGCGAGCTTCAATGCAACAACTTCTCAAGCGTAAACTTGACCCTCTCTTGAACGCATGTTCGCAGGAAGCCATGCTTTATAGTCAAGTTTATATTGATTCATTGATTCATCCTGTAAGGTTGAATGGATTACGGTCATGATGATTGTATGTACTTGAGTGGCATGAGGGTGAGTAAATGAGAGAAGTTTCATATTTGGGTGATGTATTCTTTAAAGGGCTTAATTCATTAATTAGCATTAGTCATTATTTACTCACCCTCATGTCGCTCCAGACCTGATCTTCGGAGCACAAATTAAGATATTTTTGAAATCCGAGAGCTTTCTGACCCTCCCATAGACAGCAAGGGAACTACCACAATCAACGCCCAGAAAGGTAGTAAGGACATCATTAAAATAGTCCATATAACATCAGTGGTTCAACCGTAATGTTATGAAGCTATGAGAATATTTTTTGTGTGCAAAGAAAACAGCTATGACTTTATTCAACGATTTCTTCTCTTTCGTGCCGGACACAGATCTCTTTTCGTTCACGACAGTACCACGACGCATGCTTGTGCATTCCTCTGCTCAAAAACAAGGTTATATGGATGTTATATGGACTATTTTAATGATGTCCTTACTACCTTTCTGGGTCCTGAACGTGTCAGTTGCGTTGCTGCCTGTGCAGGGTCAGAAAGCTCTTGGATTTCAACAAAAAATATCTTAATTTGTGCTCCGAAGATGAACGAAGATGAATTTTTGGGGGAACTCTCCCTTTGAGATGTTTAGTTGAACTGACCTGTGTGTGTGTTTGCAGAGATCTCCAGCAGCTGGAAGACAGCACACAACTTCCTCTGCTCTCACACTTCTCTGAGACAGTAGAGGGACTCACAACCATCAGAGCGTTCAGGTGCGCAGAACAACATTCATCTGTTGACCTTGTCAGTCTTCCTCAGTCGCTCTGGTTAAAAGCATCTGCTAAATGCTTTCCATTTAAACAGATTCTTCTGGTACTTTCCTTTCTTAGGTATGAGCCTAGATTCAGACAGAGACTTCTAGAGTTCACAGATGCCAATAACATGGCCTCTCTCTTCCTCACAGCGGCCAATCGCTGGCTGGAGGTTCGAATGGTGCGTTTATAAGCCACACTAATCATTGTGTTACTGTTTGTTCCAGTTTCTGTGATGTTAAAAATAAATGTCGTCTTCGTTTGATCAAATGCTGCCTAAAACAGCTTCAGAAGTAACTGTGATACTGTTGTATCTCCTGCAGGAGTACATTGGGGCTTGTATTGTCCTAATAGCAGCTGTGGCGTCCATCACAAACTCTCTGTACAATCATCTGTCCACAGGGCTGGTGGGGCTGGGACTCACATACGCCCTCATGGTAAGAACACACACACATATATATATGTATATATATATATATATATATATATATATGTATATATATGTACACGTATACGTATATGTATGTGTGTGTATATATATATACACTTTCGACACACTGATCCTCAGTAATATTGGATAACTTCTGTATATTATATCTCTCAGGTGTCCAATTATCTGAACTGGATGGTGCGTAATCTGGCAGACATGGAGGTGCAGTTGGGAGCTGTGAAGAGGATAAAAGCTCTGCTGAAGACTGAACCTGAAAACTACGAGGGTCTGCTGTGTGAGTATCACTACACACTAGATATACGAGCCAATTTACTGACTACAGCCGCTTCGTCCTACACTTCGAGTCACTGGACTTGTACACTCTGCATCTGTCTCCTTCGTTTCCTGTTTTTTTTCAGTTTCTGTCTGTCTCTGTATAACTTACGCCTCTTATCTCTTTGGTTGAATGTTTTTCTCTCAGCGGCGTCTCAGGTTCCTGAGGGTTGGCCTCATCGGGGTGAGATTCAGATCCAGAATCTGAGCGTGAGGTACGACAGCACCCTGAAGCCGGTCCTCAAACAGGTCAATGCCCACATCCACCCAGGACAAAAGGTACAAGTGACAGTCGTCTGCAAACGAAGTCAAAAACAGACAAATATCACTGCTTTTTATAGTGGTATAAATGGAATAAAATATTGTTTTAATATACTGTATGAATTATAATAATATAATTAATTAGAAATTGTAATTATCTATTTAACTGTATAACAAATTTAAGAATATATATGAACAGAAAATATTTGCTCCAGTTATTGCTTTAAATATGTAAAAACTATGTATTTTATATTAAATAGATTTTTTTTTATGATTAAGTTAAACAATGTATTAAAATAAAAACACACACACAAACACACACATTCTTTATTTAAAAATAATTATTGGTAACACCTAACAATAAGGTTCATTAGTTAACAACATTAGTAAACATGAACTAAGAATGAACAATACTTCTACAGCATTTATTAATCTTAGATGGTTAATTTCAGCATTTACTAATGCATTATTAAAATCACGAGTTGTGTTTGTTAACATTAGTTAATGCTCTGTGAACTAACATGAACTAACAATGAACAACTGTATTTTCATTCACTAACATTAACAAAGACTAAACGTAATAAATGCATTGTTCATTGTTTGCTTGTCAACAAATGACACCTTAGTGTAAAGTGTTACCATATTTATTTATTTATTTATTTTAATAGTGCTGTCAAACAATTAATAGCATTCAAAATAAAAGTCTTTGTTTATATAATATGTGTGTGTACTGTGTATATTTATTAATGTATATATAAATACACACACATGCATCTACAGTTGGGCAAAAAAGTATTTAGTCAGCTACCAATTGTGCAAGTTCTCTCACTTAAAAAGATGAGAGAGGCCTGTAATTTTCATCATAGGTACACTTCAACTATGAGAGACAGAACGGGGGGAAAGAATCCAGGAAATCACATTGTAGGATTTTTAAAGAATTTATTTGCAAATTATGGTGGAAAATAAGTATTTGGTCAATAACAAAAGTTCATCTCAATACTTTGCCAACAAAGGGTATATAACAATGACAGAGGTCAAGCGTTTTCTGTAAGTCTTCACAAGGTTTTCACACACTGTTGCTGGTATTTTGGCCCATTCCTTCATGCAGATCTCCTCTAGAGCAGTGATGTTTTGGGGCTGTCGCTGGGCAACACGGACTTTCAACTCCCTAAGATTTTCTATGGGGTTGAGATCTGGAGACTGGCTAGGCCACTCCAGGACCTTGAAATGCTTCTTCGTTGCCCGGGCGGTGTGTTTGGGATCATTGTCATGCTGAAAGACCCAGCCACGTTTCATCTTCAGTGCCCTTGCTGATGGAAGGAGGTTTTCACTCAAAATCTCACGATACATGGCCCCATTCATTCTTTCCTTTACACGGATCAGTGGTCCTGGTCCCTTTGCAGAAAAACAGCCCCAAAGCATGATGTTTCCACCCCCATGCTTCACAGTAGGTATGGTGTTCTTTGGATGCAACTCAGCATTCTTTCTCCTCCAAACACGCCGAGTTGAGTTTTTACCAAAAAAGTTCTATTTTGGTTTCATCTGACCATATGACACTCACCCAATCCTCTTCTGGATCATCCAAATGCTCTCTAGCAAGCTTCAGATGGGCCCGGACATGTACTGGCTTAAGCAGGGGGACACGTCTGGCACTGCAGGATTTGAGTCCCTGGCGGCGTAGTGTTACTGATGGTAGGCTTTGTTACTTTGGTCCCAGCTCTCTGCAGGTCATTCACTAGGTCCCCCCGTGTGGTTCTGGGATTTTTGCTCACCGTTCTTGTGATCATTTTGACCCCACGGGGTGAGATCTTGCGTGGAGCCCCAGATTGAGGGAGATTATCAGTGGTCTTGTATGTCTTCCATTTTCTAATAATTGCTCCCACAGTTGATTTCTTCACACCAACTGCTTGCCTATTGCAGATTCAGTCTTCCCAGCCTGGTGCAGGTCTACAATTTTGTTTCTGGTGTCCTTCGACAGCTCTTTGGTCTTGGCCATAGTGGAGTTTGGAGTGTGACTGTTTGAGGTTGTGGACAGGTATCTTTTATACTGATAACGAGTTCAAACAGGTGCCATTAATACAGGTAACGAGTGGAGGACAGAGGAGCCTCTTAAAGAAGAAGTTACAGGTCTGTGAGAGCCAGAAATGTAGCTTGTTTGTAGGTGACCAAATACTTATTTACCGAGGAATTTACCAATTAATTCATTATAAATCCTACAATGTGATTTCCTGGATTCTTTCCCCCCATTCTGTCTCTCATAGTTGAAGTGTACCTATGATGAAAATTACAGGCCTCTCTCATCTTTTTAAGTGGGAGAACTTGCACAATTGGTAGCTGACTAAATACTTTTTTGCCCAACTGTACATATTTAAGAAAAATATGTTCTATTTTTATAATGAATATATTTATATATAATATGAATTATACAAATATATACATGTAAATATTGTCAAAAGATATACTGTATGTGTGTGTATTTATATATATATATATATATAATAAATATACACAGTACACACACATTATCTAAACAAAGACTTTAACACTTTGTTGTGTTGATGTGTTATAGGTTGGAATTTGTGGTAGAACAGGAAGTGGCAAGTCGTCTTTCTCATTAGCTTTTTTCCGGATGGTGGACACATTTGAAGGTAACTCATTTTTCAAATTCAAGCTAACGTAATTTAAATTACAGAGTATGTATAATATATGGCATGGATTTTAAGTCTCTATAATTTAACAGGGCGTATATTCATCGATGGCATCGATATAGCAAAGCTGCCTCTTCAGACGCTGAGGTCGCGCTTCTCTATTATTCTTCAAGATCCCTTCTTATTCAGCGGAACCATCCGGTGCGTCTCATGAAACCCAATACTGCATGAGTCAATATTGACACAAAGCATTTACATTTGAACAGCAGAATCAGTTGGATACATGAGATTTGATTTCACAAACTGTACATTATACATTATGAATGGAAAACAGACAAGCATAAATAAGCATTCCTATATTATTTATCACAGCCGTTCTCTAAATGTACCACAGAAACAGCAGATTGAACTCATAATAGGTCTTGTTTCAGTGTTTTTAAAAGCTTAGTCACACATAGCTATGGGACTGAGGAACTGAAAGATTTCTAGGGCAAGCTGAATTTATAATGAAGTTTTATAATACCTCATCTTCTATTGTTCAGTTTTAATCTAGATCCAGAGATGAAGGCTACAGACAGCATGCTGTGGGAGGCATTAGAAATCGCACAACTCAAACCAGTAGTTAAAACCCTGCCTGGAGGACTAGGTAAGACAAAAAACACGATTACTCAACTTTTCTTCTGTGGAGCATAAAAGCAGATCCTTTAACCCTGTAAAGCCTGACATACAAAATAACAACAAACGGAAGAGTTTCCTTCATAGAAAAACTCTCTTTATTGTTGTTGTGTCATATTTGATACATCAGGCTTTTATGACTCATATGATATAGTCCGAATATGGAGGGAAAAAAACACCTCAGTTCATTCAGAGGACAAAACTGAGCAAAAATATGCTAATATTTTTATGGCAAAAGCATAAGATGAAATTTGCTGCAGCAACATTTCACTCTGAACCTATAAAAACCATTTAGACTGCAAATCAAATGCTCTCTAAAATTATGATTGAGGATCTTTCCCCTTGTGTTTCAGATGCCATAATAACTGAAGGTGGGGAGAACTTCAGCCAGGGGCAGCGTCAGCTCTTCTGTCTGGCGCGTGCATTTGTGCGGAAGAGCAGTATTCTGATTATGGACGAGGCCACTGCTTCCATAGACATGGCTACGGTGTGTGTGTGTGTGTGTATTTACACTACAATAGAGGTGTCAGCCCAGGGTCAGAGACCTCGAGTCACTCGATTCTCAAGCACTCTTCTCTTCTGCCTTCATCTCTCTGAATAAATGAAGCATGCTCTGCTAAACGAACTGGCTGAGTTTAATAGAGGAATGGACACACAGTGAGTGTCATTTTGACTGATTCATACTGAAAGGAAAGTGTTGGTGTTAATACACCACCTACTGACTGATATCAAGAATTCAATATAAAAATGTAAGGTTAAAGTTAGATTCTAAAAATGATCATAATATAATGCTGTTTTTAATAGTAGGTTAGGATAAAATGTTAGAAATTATACATATATAATTTTAACCTAGCCTTTTTAATAGGCTTGATTAAAAGGTTACATGTTATTTATAATATAATATAATATAATGCTCTTTTTGATGTTAAAATTTTTTAAATTTATCTATCTATCTAATATAAAATAATATATATATATATATATATATATATATAAGTATCTTTTATTTTTAATTACTAATGCTCTTTTAATGCTTTTTTAAATTACTAATGCTCTTTCATTATAAAAATTACAAATATAAAGCTTAGGTTAGTTGTAAAGTATGAAAGTATATATATATATGAAAAAACATATATTAAATTGTTATATCATGTTATATTAATAATGCTCTTTATTTAATAGGAGAGCATTCTGCAAAAAGTTGTGATGACTTCTTTTGCGGACAGAACTGTGGTCACCATCGCTGTAAGTTCTCTATTAGGTTGCTTTCTGACTTCAATATTTAAAGTGTGGTTGTCGTTTAAGTCTGACAGCATGACGACGATTGAATGCTTTTAATGATTGAGAGGCGTTTATCCTGCTCAAACAAGGTCTCAGGCACTTGAATGCCATCTGGTGTGTTTTTCCACAGCATCGTGTGCACACCATCCTGAATGCAGACCTGGTGATTGTGATGAAGAGAGGCGTCATTCTGGAGTTTGATAAACCAGAGGTTCTCCTCAGTCAAGAGGACAGTGTGTTTTTGTCATTCGTGAAAGCCGACAAATAAACCACAGACCCTCGACTGAAAGTGCAATTGTATCTTGAATAATGAATAATTTATTACTGCGAATATCATCCCATTTGTAAATAAAATAATAATCATTGATTAATAAAAATATATAAACAACTTGTATGCATATTTTGAAATGTTTTCCCCTTTTATTTTTAATATTGCTAAATGTGTCAGTTGGTTATAGTACTGTAAGTTATAGTGTATTATAATATAGTATTGTTTGTCTCATATGAACATGAATTTTTTTTTTGTCAATGCAGAGTGAAGTATATTTAATATAGCAGATTATAGAGTAGTACAGTACTTTAGTACAGCATTGTTGTCTATAATATGTGTTAAAAATAAATTAGAGAAATGATAAAACGATTAAAATAAAAACTATTAAAACTAAACTATTATTATATTATATTTAATGTCCAATAGGTCAGGTTAAAAATGTATTTTTTTATAGATTAAAGTTAAAAAAAATTATATAATCTAACAATACTTTTTTTGTAAATAGATTAGGTTAAGAATATAATATATGCTTTTTCAAATAAGTTTGTTAAAAAGCTAGAAATTATTCAAAATAAATATAATATAAACAATGCTCTTTTTAATAGAGTGGGTAAAAAAAAGTTGGAAATGAACAAAACCTTATGATATAATATAATTTACGCTTTTTAAAACCCTAAAAATTATGTAACCGTATAATAAATTGATAATGCTCTTTTTAATAGACTGGTTAAAAGTTGGAAGTAAAACAATACAATTATATAATTATCTTTTTTAATAGACGGTTTTAGAAATAATAATAAAAAATATGTATTATATTATAACACTATATTATATTAAATAATGCTCTTTTTTTAAAGGTTTAGGATAAAAAAAAAGTTAATTGTTAATTTAATTTTAAATAAAGTTAAAAATACATTGTTATAGGCAATGCTCTTAATATGAGAGAATTCTACAGTACAGGATTGAAGACTATAGCCTTTAGTATATTTGTCCCTTTAGAACTGGAGTCCTCACTATGACACAAGTATTGTAGTGTATAGTAGCTCAGTCTAGCGTGTCGTTTAATTGTTAACACAGAGCGGTTTCTAACTGTGCTAAAGATAGCGTTTAGCACGCATGCCCTGTGCTGAACGAGTCTTTCTGTCCGGCCCAAAGTCACATCTGAGGATGTGCGAGAAAATATCCGATTGCAATTGACAGACAGCGGCAGCCGGGAAACTAAAAACGGCTTCTTCCCACGGGACCTCCTCACCTCCTGCGAGTTTGCGCGAAAAAACACGAGCCACGTTACAGCTTAATAACGCAGCCGCGAAATTATAGCATGGACCAGCTATGTTGTCCAGAAAAGGACTCATTCCCGAGGATTATCTGCTGACCCGCTTGGCGGAGAGTGTGTTGCAGCCCAAATTCAAGACTAAACCGCGGAAAGCGAGATTCGTGGCCAAGAACGGAACGTGCAACGTCGCGCACACGAACATCCGCGAACAAGGACGCTTTCTCCAGGACGTCTTCACTACTCTAGTGGATCTAAAATGGCTTCACACGCTCCTGATCTTCACCATGTCGTTCCTGTGCAGTTGGCTCTTGTTTGGGATGATCTGGTGGCTCATAGCGTTCGCGCACGGAGATCTGGACGCGAAAGGGGACGACTTTGTGCCGTGCGTAACGGACATTCACTCGTTCTCCTCCGCCTTTCTGTTCTCCATCGAAGTCCAGGTGACCATCGGTTTTGGAGGCCGGATGATCACGGAGGAGTGCGTGTCGGCCATTGTGATACTGATCATCCAAAACATCGTCGGTCTGGTGATCAATGCCATCATGCTGGGTTGCATCTTCATGAAAACGGCGCAAGCGAACCGGCGCGCGGAGACGCTCATCTTCAGCAAGCACGCGGTTATTACCGTCAGAAACAAAAAGTTGTGTTTCATGTTTCGCCTTGGGGACTTGAGGAAGAGCATGATCATCAGTGCCAGCGTGCACATGCAGGTGGTGCGCAAAACCGTCTCCAACGAAGGCGAGATCGTGCCTTTACACCAGATAGACATCCAGATGGACAACCCGGTGGGCTCCAACAGCATCTTCCTGGTGTCTCCGCTCATCATTAGTCACGTTATTGATAAAAACAGCCCTCTGTATGATTTATCGGCGGCGGATCTGCAGAACGAGGACATCGAAGTGATCGTCATTCTGGAGGGGGTGGTGGAGACCACCGGCATCACCACCCAAGCGCGGACCTCTTACCTGTCCGAGGAGATCCTGTGGGGCCAGAGGTTCGTGCCTACGGTGTCTGAGGAGGATGGGATGTACGCCGTGGATTACTCGAAGTTTGGAAAAACCGTAAAAGTGGCGACGCCGAGCTGCAGCGCGCGAGCTCTGGATGAGGCGGGAGGGATGGAGAGCTTCAGACTGCAGCAGTCCAGCGGCGCGTCAGTGAGGAGGAGAATCAGACATCAAAACACTAAAGTACTGTGAATGTACTCATTAACCTCCTGAGACCCAAAGAAATGGTATATATATATATATAATATTAAGTAACCTATAACACACAAACACACGCATATATATATATATATATATATATATATATATATATATATAGCCAAGAGTATTTGACTACTTTATTCATTTCCATGAGTACAGATGTGACCCAGGAGCACAAAACCAGTCATAAGGGTCAATTTTGTGAAATTGAGATGTATACATCACCTGAAAGTAGAAATAAGTTTTCCATTGATGTATGGTTTGTTAGGATCAGACAATATTTGGCCAAGATACAATTATTTGAAAATCTGGAATCTGAGGGTGCAAAAAATCAAAATATTGAAAAAATCGCCTTTAATGTTGTCCGAATGAAGTTCTTAGCAATGCATATTACTAATCAAAAATGAAGTTTTGATATATTTACAAAATATCTTCATGGAACAACATGAGGTTTACTTAATATCCCATGATTTTTGGCATAAAAGAAAAATCGATAATTTTGACCCGTATTGTTGGCTATCGCTATAAATATACCCCAGCGACTTAAGACTGGTTTGTGGTCCAGGGTCACAAATCTTAATGTTTAAGCATATAATGATATTCTAGAAATTGTGTGCTTCTAATTTTATAGCAACAGTTTGGACAGAACCCTTTTCTATTCTAACATGACAGTGCCTCTGTGTATAAGACACAGTTCAAAAAGACATGATTGATTGAGTCAGTGTGGAAGAACTGGACTGGTCTGCAGAAAGACAAGTCCTGATCCCAGCTGAACACCTTTGGTGTGACTTTATATACAGACCTTGAGCCAAAAACTCATCACCAAACACCAATGATTTGAAGATAGAACACCTGGATAGATTAGAACACCTGGCAGATCTGTATATATTGACCTTTTTTTGCCTCCAAAACATGATTTTATTTCATGAAATATGCAGATGGTTGCTCTGAGCACAACAAATACCAGATGAAGTGAGTCATTGTGTTTTTATCTACTTTTAACTTTAATATTTGGCATGTCCACCTTTTGCAGCAATTACAGCAGCACATCTCTCTGGCATAGTGTCAGTATATGTCCTGAGAACTTCAACACTAATGTTATCCCATGCCTTCTACAACTCAAGCCAAAGGCTTTCCTTTGAATGTACAATAGATCTGTCCACTTCATTTTCCAACTCGACCCAAATTTGCTCGATGGGGTTGAGGTCTGGACTTTGAGGGGGCCGGTCCATCTTTTTAAATGTTCAGATTTCGCAGGTATAGTTCCGACAATAGTTCGTTTGATGGATATTGTAATGGACAATTAAAGAAATACGGATGCACTGTTGGAAATACCTACGTGGTTTCTTTATATAAAGCTCTCTTGTTCAGAGATATGCAAGTTTGAATGAAGCTCTCAGGGTGTTGAATGACTCCTTTGAGGAAGCGCATGACGTTTCATAAAATCCCTGTTTTATGCCTGCCTTGTTATAAATAAACCAGCCTGTTTATTTATTTGTATTGTGTTCCTGTTTAACACTTACACAGTAGGCTACATTTAAAGAAGTTGCTTTCAAACATGTTTCTCCTACAGTAAAGTCGTGACGTACAGTAGGGCCTACAGCTAAAGGTTTACCTTATGGATATTAATTAGGTGACTCTGATTTACCAGAATATAATTATCCTGATGTTGCTTGGCAACCGCCCTGACCTACCCAGTGACTTACCTTAATCAAGATTCATGAGCATTTTAAAATTCGTAAATTTACGCCAGGTTTATGCGTCTTAATTGAGAAACATTGCCATCTTGTGGTCAAACCAAGTAGTAATAGAGATTGTGAAGTTGACCTACATATTAATGGTGCGTTTCAGTTATTTAGCTAGCGTTAGCATGATTGTCTCTGAGATACAAAACACAACGTATTTCTTAATGTGTAAAACATTTCAAATTTCCAAGTCTGAACAAACAAGTTTCAAAGGACTATCTTTCCTCTCTCAGTAAAGAAATAAACAACACACCGAAGTAACGTGGCATTTCTTGTTTTTATTTGATTATATTTCGCAGAGCTTAAAATATTAAGTGGCCTTTAACTTAGATAATTAAAATACATTTAAGAAAGCAAGAACTGAATAACTCTGCAAATATAGATAAAAAAGTAAAAATAAATAAAATGAGGAGAGATGCTCTCTCGCTAAAGGCAATTACTGTGATTTTTTTTCATTATATATATAGTTTCAATCTATTTCTTGGGAAACAAAAATGTAATGTGCATTTTCTACACACGTGGGCTGCCACAATATTCATGACCTCTGATAACTTAAAGGAAAAAAGTGAAAAAAAAAGGTTGTGACGCTGGAGGATGTGCTCATCAATGCAACACAGCAAGTCAACTGCCATGCAACAATCATTAGTCCGCGTCTGCAGCGTCTCTCTGAGCGAGCAGACATGCAGATATCACTAATATCCTTGTCGGAAACCTACAAAGCAACTCCAGACCTTCTCTAAAGCATCATTCAAACCCTTTATACATCATCGTAAAAGGCTAAGTACATTGGAAATGATTTAAAAACACAAAAGACATGGATAATGATGGCTAGAATATGAAAAAAGAGATTTTGCACTAGTCTGGTACAGTTGTATGTGAAATAAGGCCTGCAGAGATCATAAACAGTCAGTCGGTGCGTGACTTCACTCCCTCCACAAGGGGGAGCCAGAGGTCAATGATGCATTTCTAAGCATTGTTGCATATAAACAGACAATACCTTAGCTATAATTCTAAGGCACCGATGAGAGCTGAGCTGAAAGACCATTCCCTAAAAGAAAACAAAAACCTCAAGAGCGCATGCGCAAAAAACGATAATAAAAACGCAAAGTAAAATATAAATTGTTCCTGTATAAATGAGAAATGGAGACAGATTGTTTTGTCCTGTAGGAAACATTCACACCAATCTGTGCTGGTAAGAGAATTGCAGACCGCCGGCCCTCAGCACCATCTTTTGATCAGTTCTCATGAGAAATAGTGACGGAGGGGCCCATCCGAGGAGGCCTCGCACGTTTCGTCGTCGTCGTCATCCTCGAGTTCGCTGCTCGAGGCTCATCTCTCGGTCACGTGGTTGTGTGTATGGGGCGGCAGGGGGGCGCACAGCACCTCCGACAGGTCGTCCATGATGCAGGTCTCCTTGGGGTCGATGAGGTTGAACTCCCTGACGAAGACGATGAAATGTGCGTACAGTGTGTTCAAGTGTCCCTGCAGCTCCAGCGCCACCGTCTCTTTAAAGTGAGCCCAGTAGATGTGAGCCAACACGTGAAACAGATACCGGCAGACCTTCTTCACCAGAGACTCGAACGAGTTGGGAAAGTCTTTGCCTGAAAGCAAATTGAGATATCAGTTATCATTTGATAATAATAATAAATAAGTTTTGTTTTCATTTACATTTATTGTTACATAAGTAAAAAAAAAGTTTAATTATCAGTAAAACAACATGCTATAATTACCCCCAAAACATTTTATTTAGTAATAGTTTAATAACAATTAATAATAAAAAGTATTTATAATGAGCACAGCTATTTTTGCAGGCCTTTTTCAAACACTACATCAAATGTGAAAATTCAACCTAAATTTAGTAAATTATCAGTGATATTTGTTTTCATTTCATTGCATTTATCACTTGTGAATTTAAATAGTATATTAAAAGTATATGTTATTAAAATAACAGGTATAAGTAAAACAAGTCAGTAATGTTATTTACTGCTTATAATTAATTTAAATGTTAATTGACGTTATTTAAATATCAATAACCTGCTAGGATTACAAAAATGCTGATTTATTATTATAACTTGCAATAATTTATACATTTTTGGAATATGTTCAATGCTTTATTTACTTTAATTACGACAGTGAAATGGAAATCATTTGTGCCGCTGTTTATTTTTTATATTATAATTTTTTTAATACTTTTTATTATAGTCTTAGTTTAGTCATTTTGTTGTGTTTTTGTTATTTTTATTATTTTTTATGTCTATTATTAATCTTTTCGTTTATTTAATTTGATTTATTTGACTATTTCAACAAGACAGGAAAATGTTAAACTAGGTAAAACTTCAGTAAATATAATAATATTCATATTTTACTTCAAGTAATTTGTTTTTATGGTTTGAGTTTTTGTTGACAAACAAAATAACCCTGATCTGTACATTAATTAAACCACATTATATAACTTGTGCCTATTTGTTTTACATTTAATTTAAATCTTGTAAATGAAAGTGAAGTAACAAAATAAATATTTTTCTTCTTTCTAAAATTAATAAATTTGAATAAATGTCCTTCCTAGTTTACATTCACAAAACTCATTCTCCTCGATGAACACTAGAAGGCGCCACTGATCTAATGAATTTTACTTCAAACTTACAAAATCTCAGCTCTTGTATTTCTCTATTATGACAGCTAGAGAGCAGTGATCATACACACCATATTTTGTGGGAAAGATTTCTTCGTCCGTCACTAATTTCTGCACAAAAGTCATGACGAGGTCGACATACTGAGGCGCAGTGCACTTCGTCTTCTTCCCCCTCTCGTCATACCAGTAGTATATCCTGTAAAAATAGTGAAAATTACTAACTTGAGCACTTCAGGACAAAGTGGACAGTTTAAAAATGTACTAAATATACAGCTCCTATCAGCACGTTCAGGAGGATTGCTCATGGTGACAGTCAGTTTGGGAGGGTAGCGTGGGTTTGAAGGGCTGTAGACATTACAAATCTCTAGGAATGCAGACTGAACGCATAACTGACCGCAAACCAATGCTGAGCCCTCCACGGACGAGCAGCTCAAACATCAGTTGAACGTTCAACTGAAATAAACACAGACGCTGCACGTCTCTGAACGGACAGGTGAGTAAATGTTGGGCTGAATGCCAACGAGTGTCTCGATGTTCTCAAATATCTTCAAATGACACGGCTGAGTTACAGATTTCAGAGCAGATTCAAGTCCAAACGGTGGCAGATTAATTCACAATCACAAAAGCAAACAAGTGCATAAGACTCTTCAACAAAACATGAAATATTAAGATTAAAAGGCCTAATCTTGACATGGTCATGCACTTTCGTGGAAATACTTTGGAGTGTGTTTTATCAGAATATGTACACAAGGAACAAGTTACGGAGAATTTGGGCGATTCTTCAATGAAAACTTTTTTTTGACAATTTTGGTATTTTTGACACACTTTCAAATTTTAGAAAAACAAACAAACAATTCACTTGTATATATTTTTTATTTATTTTGATCTATTTTTTGTTGTTGTTGTTTATTTCACAAACATTTAATTTATTTTACAAACATTGGTTTAAAAGTGTGGAAGCACGTTTCTGCCACTGAATAAAAAATTAAAAAGGTAGTTGAGCTTTTTAATCGCACAATTCGGACTTTTTTTTACTCAATTGCGTGATACACACACAACCTTTTTTGTCAGAATCACATGATATAAACTCGAGAAAAAAAGTCAAAATTGCGAGAAATAAACTTGACAATTGCAAGAAAAAAAGTCGGAATTGCGAGTTTTTATCTTGCAATTGTGACTTTATAAATCGGAATTCTGAGAAAAAAGTCAGAATTGTGAGATAAAAAGTCGCAATAACCTTTTTTCTTTTTTTATTCAGTGGCGAAAACAGGCTTCCATAAAAAGCCACTGCAGAAATATCATAATTAAAAACATTGAATCATTTCTTTTTGTAAATAAAATGGCATTTTTCATAAGTGATGTTTACCTTATGCTTTTCCCCTTTATTTTTCTTTACAAATGTAAGAAATTTCCCCAGTCACATTTCATCAGTGTTTTTATTAAAACTGTTTTCTTACTCGTAAAAATCTACACATCAATATTTGGCCCATGGTGTCAATGACGATATAACGATATCATAATTTGTCAAAACATTATCCATTTACAAAACAACTGAATATTTGTTTTTATTTATATTTATAAAAATATTTATTTATTTATGAAATGTTTTCAAAGTTTGAAATAGAAAGTCTATAAAAACATTTAAGAAAGCAAACTTGTTTATTTATTTTTGGCATTTATTTATTTTTTAAATTATGATAGGACAGATCAAAGCTGACAGGGAGAGAGATGGGGGATGGGATCGGGAAAGGTTCTTAAGTCGGGATTCGAACTCAGGAAGCTCGTAGCACAACGGCTATCGGCACCGACATAAATGCAACTTTAATAAAAACCAACCCATCTGAAATGGAAGTGTTTGTAGTTCAAGAAACACCCACTACAAACAAGCATACTAATACAATACCTTAACACATGAGCACATAACTCAATAAAATGGACATCAGGTCTATTTGCGCATCGCCGTCCCTCCCTTTCCTTTTCATCAGTAATTGATTTCTCAATGGACAGAGCGGCTCGTGTTTTGATGAGCGCGCCTATCCTTGCCCTGCGAGGAATGCCTGAGGTGAGCGTGTAATTGTTGGTGTTTTGTGTGCTGGTAATTCACGTCCTTTAACGTTTGTCAAGGATAGTCATGTATCTGGTTCTACAGGGTCAGTCTTTAGAGATTCACACCCAAGCGTCACTCCGGCCCAACAGGGCGAACGAGTCGGGCAGTGATATTTAAAGGCTGTGGGAATGTAGAGATGGAGGCATGTTTTTCCGTTTGACTTGTATACGGGCGATTCTACAATTACAGGCATTTTTGCAATGCTTGAAATTTGAAAATGAAACTTCAGATTGTTTCATTTTAAATAGTAAAACCTTTATGATTAACCTTACGTTAGATACCGTTTGAGGGTGTATTATTTTATAACTATTATTATTTTTTATTTTAATTTTTTTGAGAAAATGTTCAATAAGTTAAACTATGTGAAGATATACTCAAATACTGAGTGTTTTGGTAATGAAGCTGCTCTCACATCATAAAAAAAATATTTAAAAAAAATATTAAAATCAATGACATTCCTAACTCATTTCCATCATAATCAAGTTAACAATTTTATAGAAAGTCAGTTTTCTAAAAAGCTTTGTATGATGATAATGACAGCTGTTCTGGGAACAACAAATTGTTATAAAAAAGTATTGCACATTCTTCAAATAAACAAAATGTCTGAAATATTAACTAAAATAATAATTATTAACATTGTGCTTAAATTATAAATTAAATAAATGCATAAATGTGTATTTTAATTGTATATTTGTATATCTCTAATTATATGTAAATATTTTGTATTATATATATATATATATATATATATATATATATATATATATATATTAATAAAAAAAAGTTATATTAATAAAATGTGTTTAGTAATATATTTATTTGTTTACATTTATATTTGTATTTGTTTTTAAGTGTATTAATAATAATAATAGTAATACTTGTGTATTATACATTTATTTTTATAATAACAGTAGTATTAATAATATTTATAATAATAATAATAATTATTATTATTAATTACATTATATTTATGTTATAAATTATTATTAATAATAATAGTATTTATTATTATTACTATTATTATTATTGTTGTTGTTGTTAGGTAAAAACACAGTTTTCTGAATTTTCAGACTATATTATTTTGGAAATGTAAATGCACTCTTGAACAGAACTCTCAAAAATGAGTAAAAAATAATTAGTGCTATCACTGAGGTGGTCGAGACTAAAGCTTTAAGGTAAATGTTGCTTAAAGTCATTGTATAACTGATCTCTTTCATCCTAAATTTGGGCCCCTGATCGTCCCAAACAGCCTGTGAGAACATGTAGCTTTTAATTGGTTCCACCTCCAAGAAACTTACAAAATCCCTGATTCTGAGAATAGTTCCCTTGTATTCCCTCGTTCAAAACACATC
This sequence comes from Barbus barbus, assembly GCF_936440315.1. Lineage (NCBI taxonomy): Eukaryota > Metazoa > Chordata > Actinopteri > Cypriniformes > Cyprinidae > Barbus > Barbus barbus. The sequence continues at coordinate 6,533,421 of NC_136726.1, read as the reverse complement.
TGAAAGCCAAACAAGCACTGGCTTCAGTCAAATGTGTGTCAGCTTTCATTCCAGTCATGCATTAACCCTAATCACACCCACAAACCCAGATTCTCACAAAGACTGTGTGCTGATCTGGAATCTGGTTTTAAATGGAAAAACACTGTAAATATGAGAAATATTTGATCCAGAAGCACTTCTCGTAAAAGGAGGGTTCTGGTTCTCGCCCCAGGACAAGACTGGAGGAAGAAAGAGCTAGAAAGACAGACAGATGAAAGAGAGAGGAAAACTTACGTGTTGCAGGCCGTCATGGCTTGACATGTGTCGCCAGTGCAAAACTCTGAGATTGTGCTATACTGCAGATTTATGAGATTGAAGAAGGTTGTTGCTGCAAATGACAAAAGAAAAGTTTTAAAAAGTGACATTCGAAAAGTTGAGACAATAGCTCTGTTCCAAAACCAAACAAGTGCCCTATAAAGGCAGCATTTTTAAGACAGTCACTCGTGGTGCAAAGTGTCCCTGCTGATAAAACCAGCATAGACTGATTGGCTGGTCTTAGCTGGTTTAAGCTGGACATCTGGTCTCCCAGCCTCTAAAACCGCTCTAAAACCCCTCTAAAACCAGCCTGCTAAATCATTTGACCAGACTGAAGGCCGATTGACTTAACTGTTAACTTAAGTTAACTGATTTTTTTCAGCAGGGTTGTTCAAAACACAACAAATTAATTATAATGGCTTACTAAATACACTTTTTTCTGAAGCACAACATCCCAGAATGCACTGTGACGAGCTTAAAAAAATACAAGATGGTGGACAAGGCGAGATAAACGTTGATTATAAACGTATTAAATTGATTAAACACACACATTTCATTCAATACCACAAATCATCAATAAACATTATTTCACAATATCTTGTGTACTATGTTGTTTTTATTTAATTGAACTATCCTAAGCTTAGCAACATCAAACATGAAAGCTTTTGTTCACCAGGTGAAATTCAGGGGTTTGTTCAAATCATTAACCCTAAGGATTAGCATTAGTTAGCTATTTCAGTTAGCAAGCTGGATGAACACTAGTTAGCAAACACTTATTTCTTTGAAACATTTCCTATTTAACAGGAAATAACATTTGGTTCATGAAAAAACAGTTTTCATGGTTTACTTTTTTTCCAATTTTATTTAACTATGCTGTCATTAGCTTAGCAATATGCTAACAGTTTTTAGTCCAGTCACTTAGAAGTGTATACTTGTGTGTAGGGGTTTGTTCAAATCACTAACCCTAAAGATGAGCATTAGTTAGCAAGCAGCATTTCCTTTTCAATAGAAAATAACGTTTCTAATAAAAATTTTGCACATTTTAATTGTTTTCACATTTACGATTTAAAAAGGTTGTACTCTGCTTTATGCTTAGAACGTTTTTGCACTCACACACAAAAATGTGACTTTTCTAAACTCCTGACTGACAGAAGGATATTTTTGAAGACGGACAGAGACTCTAAGCCTCAAAATACAAAGCAAACACTCGTAGGGGCTGTAATGTTTGCTTGGGAACTCACTGTTGTTGGCGAGCCATTCGTTGAGGTCGATCTCTTTGGTAGGAAGCGACACCAAATCTTTCAGGTCGAAGTCCACGACCCGCACTTTTGTGTACTCTGGCTCCATGTAGTGCTTCTTCTCTTCAGGGGGTGCTTTCTTTCCATTGGGCTTCGTTTTGGATTTCCTGCAAAAGAAGAGACGCGTTAAGAAGAGACGCATAGAGTGAAGTGCGTTTTTTCATTGACATTAGCGCCATCAAATACACAAAAAATATGTTTCCCAAACAATGTACATGTACAAACAAATAAAGTTTAAAATATATTATGATGTAATTTCTCTATTTTGTAAAATCATAACTAAGTCATAACTTTTCATTCAGTTTTAGGGGAGTTGCACCACATGACATTTTGAACTGAGCTAACCTTGCCTTAATAATAAACCTAAATAAAATAATAATAATTCATTCAAATTGTAAGCAGCATCACAACGGTATGCAGGGGTGCTCTCTATGATGTCATTTCCTGTTCTATGATTTTTTTTCTGCATGTTGGTCGCACCACCTGACTGGATTTGGCAGACAACATCAGTGAAGCTATTTTAATGATATTTCCCTCTAACAAATAATAATAAAATATTAGTTTAAATTTGTAAAAATAAATAAATAGATAAAAAAATAAGCAGAACAATTGTACCGCTTAGATATTTACTTTAAAACCCCTAAAAATAAAAAAAAATAATTTTAGAAATTAAAAACATGCTCATCACAAAAGAGGTGTATTCAAGTCAATGTATGTGTGACTTGCATTTTTTATATTTTCTGAATAAATTAATTGATCCAGACAACAAAAAAAATTGTAAGAGCTTCCACTGACAAAAACTGTTCCTAGTCTAGTTTCTAAACTAAATCTACATCTCTGCTTCGCTTCTTTGGAGTAACCCACATTTCTGGTCTGTTTCAAACTCAGGTGTGAAAACAGACTTGTACTTCCAGTGCAAGTTTTTACATGTAAATGTCAGAATCGCATTGCTGTGGCAGATCCCGCAGCTGGCTGGGACAAAGGTTACAGGGGCATTAAACGGCTAATAACAAGAGTACAGGCAAAGACAGGTTTTAAAGAATTTATATCCTTTCTTGCACTCACTTCAACTCCTCTTGGGTTTATTATTTATATTTATAGTTTATTGTTTATGTGAACAAATAAGGCACTTTTACAAAGAACTTCTCTTTACTGCTCCTTCATTTTAACTCTGTTTTTCATCACACAAAAGAAACTCCCTAAATGCATAGCTCGTCCACCAACATGATTTCCTGTTAAAGCGTCTCTACACTGTAAACAGCTCATTCCCAACCTCAAGTTTCTGACCACCTTCAACGGTTCCTCTTTTCACACGCAACGGTCCATCATAGGACCAGGAAGAGGATTTATCTCAGAGACCAAAGTCCATAAACATAGTTTACAAATTGAAGCCAAGACAAAGGAGCGGTTTGTGGGATTGTCTGGATTCTGGATTGCTTCCGAGCAGGAAAGATCTTATCCATATCGAGGTCTTAAATTAACTCGTGTCAAAGGTCTAAAAGGGTTAATCATGGAGCACGGTCCGAAGTCTGGTAAACTTCAATTTTATTTGGACGTCATTCCATTTAACTACTCCGTATTAGTGTTCCTTGTAAAACAGGAAAGAGATGGAGATAAATCACCATGGGAATTCACACTATGAGGCAAGTTACTGCTTGGCTAATGTGTCAAAGATAATAAAAAAATGTTAAATATATAAAGAAATAAAGAGGATATTTCTCGATCCTCTGTCAACAATAACACTGATGAGCCATCTCATTATTGAAATGGGAACAATAGGAGGCATAAAACATTGCAGAACTCGTCTTGCACCTGCGTTTTGGACATAAAAATACCTGAATGATAAGAACAGCACAGCACATGATGGATGATAAAATGACATCCAATGAACGTACACTAAAAATGGACCCAAACTATATCTAAACCAAAATGACAAAGGCCTGGGTGGGATCTTTTGACTTGTCCCAATAAGCAAGCAATCAGAAACATTGTACTTTTTGGGGAATTGGTGGATAATTTATACGAATTTGTAATCTCATTTGCATGTTTTCGTACAATCTGCTAATATGTCCTACTGGTTAGGTTTAGAAATGAACCCTCATGCATGGTTTTTTTTTTCTTTAAAAAAAGTGTTTTCCTTGTATGCTTGTTTTTCTGAAAATTGCACATTTCTGTATGAATCACATTGTATAAATTTGTAAGAAAAACAGCACCTTGTAAAATAGTCTCTAAATCTTTTTTGCCTTTTACTATGATAGAACAGTATGTTGACAGGAAGTATGGGGTATGGGATCAGGAAAGGTCCTCAATCGGGGATTCGAACTCGGGCACAATATATGACAATCTCTAAATCTGGTTGAGCAGAAGATGAAATCTCGCTCAAGAAACTATTCTTCAAAACTGATCTGGGATAGGCTTCCTTTTCCATATCTAAAATAAATACGAAGTTATGTCGTGAAACTAGATGGTGCAACTCAATTTGATATAATCACATCATTATCCACATATCCTTTCACATTAGCAGCCAATGAGCTCGCTGCTCAACATTCAAATACGTGGCTAATGCTTGCTACAAAGTATTAAAGAACTTGCACAACTGATCCAGGATCAGTATAAAGGATCGAAATAGAAGGATCAATCAGTATCAAGTGAAAGTGATGCCAGCAAGCAAGCAGGCAGCTGTCAGGTCCAGCTGGTAGGAATATGAACTTGAGGATTGAGCCAGCTGGAAGATCTGAACATCTCCCAGATCCTTTGATGGATCCGCGCAGCTGAGCTCAAACACTCTGCTTCCCGCAAAACCCATCCCTCTGCTGACTAATAAAGGACATATTTTAATGTCCAGAATTGAAAGACGATATAATTTCTTAAAAGTGACATACACTCGCTAAAGTTTTGGGAGTGATATCTAAAATGTAGGAGTGTCTTCCCTAAATTCTATTCTACAAAATAAAGGATTCGCTTCTGAACACACAATGTTGACACAGTCAACATTTCAGAAACATCTCACAGCTTTTGTTGTTGTCATATTTTATGCTTATTTGCAAATAAATCAAAGAACATACCTCAAAAGTGGAGTGATATCAGATTAAATTCAAATGTGAACACTACCAACGTGGAACCAAGAACAGTAATCTGTAAAGCTATGTCGAGAAATGTGATTTTAATGTTTGATACACAAACACAGATGGGTTTCTAGAGCTGAGTGGATGATACAGGTCTTTGGTCAAAACCTTGGCTTAGTTTGAGAGTCTGGAAACTACAATGCCTTTTATGGCAAAGATATCTGCGGGAAACTGCTATGAGTGGGCATGTGTGTGTGTGTGTGTGTAACAGGAGGGCCGCTGGCAGCAAGAAAGTTTTTCTTTCTCCAAAAATAAACTAGCTAATGGCTTAAGAATTTGCCCTCCACCACATAATTCACAAAAACGGTGTTTCCTGGAAAATTACGAAACCTTGTGAAAGCTAAAATAAAACAACGTGCGTTCAGATTTTTGGACGCACAAACTGTTTCTTCATGTAAAAAACAAATATATTGGGGTACTGACATAACATTGAGTTCTGGATCCTCAAATGCACTCCCATGCTTTGCTTTCCATTGTTTTTTGGTTTTATCAGAATCAATAAGGATAATCCTGGACTTGATTTCATCTTATGACTAAATTTAAAACATCAATACTATGTGTGTTTATCTTAAAGCATGTGAAGTGTCCACTGGTTTTCTTCAAAGGTTTGGTGTGGATAAAGATCACAAGCTCTTATGGAACTTAAGCAATTAAACAATTTAATACACTGCCAGGTAAACACCTTGTCAAAAGTAATTATTAAACACAGGATGCTGTTCAGAATCTCAAAGATGAACTACGCATGAAGCCTGCCATTATGCAACACACTGTGCACATTGTCATCCAGCATCTGCAAGCAGCTAAAACATCTAAACATCCCTAAATCACTTTGACTCGAACAGAACAGGGCTGGAAACTTCAAAGCTGCCATATGGATCCCAAAAACTAAAATCTGGAAATCAGTAAACGGCAGTAAAACAATCCAGCACCTACGGACTCTTTTGCTCTTCAGGGAGGCATTATGTTATTCCTAAAAAAAAAATGGAAAAGCATCAAAACAGTGCAATGTTTCTCTCAAAATTGCCAGAGAGTTCATTCAAGTGATGTTGAAAACCCATAAATAGCCATGATTGAATGACTGTCACGTGACATGACATTTAGTGTACATCTGTTATTACGTAAACATCGCTATTATTTTGGCCATCAACCATACTGCTCTCTAGATATTAATATTAGCACCACAATTTATTTATTGTACAGTCAGAATGACAAAATAAAAACTGGATCTTTTATAATGGAGCATTTATAACGCTTTCAAACAAACATCATGACCTTCAGCATTGATGCTAAAGTACTTGCTGGTCTTTGGCTGCGTGCATCTAGCCAAGTTTGGACTTTCTAGTTCTCATGGGCATCGGGAGTGTGTGAAGAGCCATTGGGATGACAGTACCGTGTTAAACACAGTAAGAGCGCCATGGGGACGGTACAGCTAGAGGTCACCAGCATCACAACAAAGAGGTGGCTGAAGAGAGAGGTCTTTGTAAACCATCCCTCACAAACACAACCTTTCCAAATTAATTGTAGTTATACCCCTTTCTATCTCACTTACGGTGCTTTAATGCAGTTTTACGCAAAAATATTGAGTGCAGCATTCATTTTTTGACACCATAATACTAAAAAAAACAAACAAACCAAAAAACATGGCATGCAATACTCACATTTACAGTATCACTGCTTCTTGTTTGAAGTCTCTTGAAATAATTAAGAGCCCTCTTGAATTAATTAGAATTTTCTTTTGTCTATGCAAATTTTTCTCTATTGTATTCCAAAGTAAATCGTTGTAACATTTCTATCTATCTATCTATCTATCTATCTCCACTAATCACTCATTACTTAAATTTCCCTGGTGTAATAATAACTGGTGCAAGTGCTTGAAGTTTTCAAATAAGTTAAATAAGCAGTGAATCATTACAAGCTTTTCATGTTTGCTTATGAATATGCATGAGACACGTGATATCTGATAACTGCTAACTGAGTGTATTATTAGAACAGCTCACGCGAATAATCAATGCCAATACCAAATGTTCAGCGAAATGTTTGATTATTCTAATAATCAAGAGCCTTATTTGAAACATTTTAGAAAAGTCTAAAAATGTAATTTCAACCAAATAATTTGCCTATTTACTGTAACTTACAATTAAATGTTTTGCGTGGATGACACGGCTTCTAATACTTCATATTTTTGATTTATAATTATAGTTTTAGTAATATATTCTTATATCACCCTCCATATAGTATAATTAGTCTTAATGTAGCCTAATCATCATTTGAGATCATTAGAAACAAAAAATGACATTCTCCTGAATGCACTGGATATCTGCTCTCAAAACGTGCATACATTATGAACACATACATTTATTAACATAATCGTGTTACTTTGTTTATTACATATGTAGGTTTATGCAGCTGTTATAGACATGCAAATCTCCTTGATTTATAAAAACAACAAAGCCGGGTTACCATAAAACTTTACCAACAGCCTGAAGAACCATCTTGCAACTTAATCCGCTTCTGGGAGTTTTCTGTGAGTGCATATCCACGAAGATGGACTGAGTCCAAGGCGTTTTGAACTGACCGGTCTTTCCCTTCAGTGGATGCTTTCAAAGGCTGGGTAGTAAGAGAATATAAAGTTCTTGCTCCAAAGTTCTCGTTCTACCAAACGGCCAGCCAATCAGAACAGTCGACGGGCGGGGCATAATATGTTAACACCAGAGGACAGCCAATCATACGCGCGCATGGGCGGGGCGTGTAGTGATTGCCATGCAGTTAGAAGCTCTGCTCTCTGTCTGCTGTCTCTCGGTCAGATTCCGGCCAACGTGGTGTGACCAGCTTCCGAATGAAGTTACTTCTTTACATTTACGTTTAAGAGGAAACATTTACAGTAATTACAAGACATTTTCTGAGGTTACATTACATTGCACAACTTGTTTTCTTCTTTGCTTTGGTGGTTTAGAAAAACCTTGATAAAAGCGACAATATCTTACTACATCATTCAAACTAGCACATAGTATATTTTAAGAGCCTTCTTATTGGAGACAAAAATGAACTCACATTATTCCACATAAATCTTTATTTAATATTTATGATGATTTCAAATTTAAAGCCAAACATACAAAGGGCTTAGTTGAATTATGCCTGAAGCCAAACTTTCTGGGTAAATAAAAGATATTACACAGACTATGAAGAGAAAAAAGGTATTTTTACCTCATTAAAGGATATTTATATAACTTAGTTGTTGCAAAAGCTGTTTCGTAACTGGCATCTTGTTTGTCTTCCAATGAAAATATTTGATCAAGAAGCCAGTGAATCATAAAACCACAAAGTTCTTGAAAAAGCAGCGCTAGTCTGACGTACTCTGATGACGGACAATAAGTACAATTACGACATTTGCAAAGTTTCTCAAGGTAAAAATAGCATATTATCTCATCAATGTTCACATATTACGCAAGTTACTCTTTTGGAAAAATAGCTACATGGGGGTGGGGGGCTTGCGTAGTGAAATGGTATTTGTCAGCTGAGGCCCAGCCAAAACCTCTGTCTGATCCCACACACTTCATGAGATGTTTACTCACCACCTGATTCACGACAACTGAAACAACATACCAGCCGCATCTGCCGTGTCTGATAACACAATTAAGTCACTGATTTACAGGGCACGCTTCCTGTTCAGACTTTACTTTCAGTCTTAAGCATTAAGTCATGTTCTCATGTGTTCAACTACCAATTATAGAACAAAACACGTACTGTAGGACCAGACATCATGTTTAAGACAGTGGCATCAGGCCAGTGAGAGTAACAGCGATTACGAAAGTCATTTAACTCATTCAATAAGAGAATGCCAGGTTAATAAAATAAAATAAGATAAGATAAAATAGTAAGTCCAGTAAAAAAAATAAAATAAAAAAAATTGGTTGAATTTACAGTTTGTGCCAGTGTCCAAAACAATTGTTTTTCTCAAGCTTGATCATACGATTGGTCACAAGGCTCGCTCGACTCGTTCGGTAAGAAAGTCAACGAACATTCCTCTTAGACAAAGCAAACAGAAAAAATACGTTTTTAAAAATCCTCTCAGACACAGTACATTAGGCCCGGAGCTAAAGCATCCAGCAGGTGAGTAATCCAGCCCTGCTGAAAAGCCGAGGGCGACATGAGATGAACAAGATAGATAAGAGCCTACCCACAATCCTGTCGCAATGGGAGAAAAGACGTTAAACTCCACCGTGATTACTAATATCATTTCAAGTAGCTGAAGTGTAGAGAAGTTTATCCTTCATTAGCTAATCAGTGAAGATGATCTGGTGCACTTAAAAATAATAATTCCAAGCATTATAAGAATCATGAGATACACCCACACATAGCCGTGGGAACTAGGGCTGCTGCAGCACCCCCCACCACAGAGCTGGGTCTAAGGAGGAGCAATGCCCCCCAGATTCTTCTTGTGCCCCTCGATCATCCTCAGGATACTTAATTTGTGATAGTTTTGTGATTAATTACATATTAAAATGACCAGAAATATACCCAATGCAGTTGTATTTTTCTTGCGTCCCGCGTCCTTACACTTCCCCCTCACTGACAGAATTTCATGAGAAATGTTCACGCGATATTACCGTAATTTTAAATTCCGACTTGTAAAAAGCACTCACGTCAGCTTTTTCGCTTCTCAAGACAACGACGGACAATCACATAAACACTATAGCTCTGTAATTGTACTCTATAGTCAAACGCGCTCAAAACACTGTAGCCTAATGTAATCTAACTACGCACAGCATAAAGTTTTGGGCAAGTACAATGTTATGTATATTTTAAAAGACTGAATTTATTTTAAACTGATCACATAATAAAAAATACATTTTAAGTTTAATTATAATGCCTTATGTCCACGATTATTCAAACAACAAACAAATTATACAGCGAGCAAAGAACATTACATTTTCAAATAATAGGCTATAATAACTGAATTCAGTCTAGCACAAAAAAAAGCTCTAGTAATAATAAGTGAAGGTGTCTGCAGTGTATTATGAATGAATATCTTATTTACATCGCATATGCATCTGCACTTTGTTGTTTCTGATGAGAGAATTCGCCAAATTGCATAATTAAGCCAGTGATCGCTGACCAAAACTAAAATCTCATAACTCTGTCTTCATTCATTTGTATGTTCATCTATAAGAGTTTGGGCTGCTTAATATTAGGATTTTGTCTAAAAGAGTTTTTTCTTCTTATTTTTTTTGGTATGAACTGACCATTTAGCAAAGTGCATTAAATAATTTATTGCAACACCATGAGTTGTCTATCTACTCACCCCCCTGCTGTCCTGAAGAGAGTTTGGATGATGGCCATTATTAACACAGTCCTGCATCCTATCACGCATTCCTGCCGCGGAGCGACTGCATGCACCAACATGTTCTGCTCTCAGCTAAGAAAACACATGGCGGGGAGCAGTGAAAGCAAGAGAGAGATGGATGGATGATAAAATATCAGTTTTTTACAGCAATCGTGTTATAAATCTCACTTGAGAGATTCTGTTTCATTTTTGGCTGATATAGACGCAAATTCCGGGAATGTGTAAATTCGGATTTTGAAACCGATTGTGCAAGTGTGACTTCACTTTACCTCTTTACAACCAAAAATGATATATGATATGAAGCTTTTCAGGTACTATAAAACAGAAACTAGTCCTGCAAATGTAAAGTAAAAAGGCCAGAGAGGGGCAGAAAAAGAAAGCGAGCAAAAGAGAAAATGAAGGAAACAAGTGAGACGAGGCAAGAAGTTGGAAGCGTGTTGTAGCATGTTCAAAAGGCTTCACCACACACGCAGCATTCCAGCGGTTGGAGGTTCAGTTTGGAAATCTTGATACGGGGCAAACAAATCTACAAACAAACCCTGAGGTCTCAACAGATTAATCAAAATCACAAAATAGCTGGTAGTTGCAGTTCAAAGGTTACTTCAAACTGTGCAGCAATTGTCCAATAAAACAATTCGGACACTTTTTTCTCAGAATTGCAAGATGTAAACTCACAAATGCAAGAAAAAAATCTGAATTGAGAAATTAAACGTACAATTGCATGTTAAAAAATCAGAATTGCGTGATATAAACTCACAATTCTGATAAAGTCAAAATTGTGAAACAAACTCGCAACTGTACGAAAGTCTCTTTTTTCAAAATTGGATTTTTTTGTAACTCACAATTGCGAGTTTATATCTAATTTCTGAGAAAAGTCGTCAGAAAAAAGTCAGAATTGTGAGAAAAAAAAAGTTAAAATTGTGAGAAAAAAAAAGTTAAAATTGTGAGATATAAATTCGCAATTGCGAGGAGAAAATCAGAATTGCGAGTTCATATCATGACATGCAATTCTGAGAAAAAAAAGTCAGAATTGCTATTTTTGTCACAATTCTGACTTTATTTCTTGTAATTGCGAGATAATATCACACAAATCAGACTTTATAACTCATAGTTATGAGTTTATATCTCGCAATTCTAAAAAAAAGTCAGAATTGTGAGAAAAAGCGACAATTACCTTGTTTTATTTTTTATTCAGTCGCATAAACAGGCTTCTATAGATGCGTGATACTTTATAACCAATTAACCAATGAACTAACGAAATCATCTAATCGGTTCATTTAAATGTCATTTTAAATTGATCAGTGTTTGTTTATTAGCACCAAATCAGCCTTTAGTTAATGTGCTATTGCTCACTAGATGGCAGATGATACTAAATAATATCCTTTGCGTCATCTAATGCTTATTTGATTTAATATTTAGTTAAAGTTTTAGCAAATACTGGTCATTAAAAACAGGCTTAATCGTGTGCTTTGCCACCTTCAGTTACAGCGATTTAAATAAACACAGTCATTATGATTTCAAGTGGATTAGGATTATTTTAAAGACGGGATACAGATGTTAATCCATAGCAACATCAATTGAGACTAGGAAAGAAAGTAGTAGAAAAAAATGGCTTCATTCAGCTTGTGAAAGAGCCACTGAATGTTGGTAATTATGGAGGCAGAGCCTTTGATCCCTGGATTCAGAGGTAGGAAAAGCTAATCAAGTTCTTTGTTGGCAGGACAAAAAGATGAAAGATGATGAGACAAGCTTCATCAGTGTGGACAAACATTATGTAAACTAATGAGGTATACATGAATAGTCACAAATGTGCACAGCCACACACCAATACTTCATCCGAAATGTATGGCATGAGTTCGAGTAAGGATTTTAAAAGATCAAGAGCAAAAATAGATGTGGGCTAGAAAAAGCCCACGTGATGCAAAATTGCACTGGTTAAACCACAAGCTCCATCTGAAAGCACAAAGAGATACAAACAGTGAATGTCTTGTTTTTACTATAAGTTCACTGCCTCCTACTGGAGAAATACAGAAGTACATCAACCAAAGTTGCTGGTTAGCATGGTCCATTCAGCTCCTGCTGGTAAATACTGTAACTACACCATATGATTACAAAACGCATTTTTATCCATTGGCGGCCATTCAAAAGTCACTGTATATAGACCATCATGAAAGGTTCCTTTACTTTCCTCTTTATTCATTTTCAAAACTGGGCATTCTTGCATCATTCTTTCAGGATTTGCCAATATTTTGTAAACAGAATAACAAAAGGGCCAAGACAGAGGGTCGTATGGTTAGGGTCTAATGCAAAAAGACCTTTGTGTAAGAGAGGGAATAAATATGCTGCCGGATGCCATGTTTGTACAGGAAACATGCTTGAGAAAGGAGCCATATAATTGTTTGTGCTGCACAACACAAGACCTTCAGGGTCTCTCAGACAGCGATTTTAATGCGTATTGACCTTCAGGCGTCAAATGCCAAACAGTAAGGACTTTCTGATAACAGGGGTGTTCAAGCAATTTGACCACAGATCTGCAAGACGAGCATCAGGACAAGCGCTCCAGCTGTTTTTTGTGCTATGATCACGAATCACTTTGTGGTTAGTTTCGTTCTTGTCCAAATTCCTTTTTTGGCAAGTAAATGTCTAAAACCACCCAGGAACTGTAATTCAGCCCTTAAGTGCTCAATCAGGTCTTACACTATCATAGACATTTATTCCGGTGTTTACACAAACATCTCCACCCAGCCTCACAACCAAAGATTGATTCAGCACTTTCCAGTTTGTAGACACGATGTTTATACTCTTCACTTTTAATCTTTAATTTAATAACAAGTCCCTTATTGCTGTAGTACGTGCTCAGCTATGAGACTGAAGGAAAACACCTCAGAACAACTGGGATTGAGAGTCTACTAGAAAAACCCCAAACACGTGTATATAGTCATGTGAAGGGCTCAGCCTCGTGTTTTTATTGGATGTAGAAATGTAAACAGAAGCCCAGCTCAGGTGTGAGGCTCATGGAAACTGTTATCCTGTAAGCAGCTTAGATGCCTCTGAAGGAGGCCGTTTCTTAGAAACCCATCCAGCCAGACCTCAGTAGAGCCCTTTGGTATCATCCCTGAGGATGTTGAATCCACAACAACAGAACGTTTTGGTTCAGAGCTTCATGTCATTAAAGTAGCTTTTCTGAACCTGACGCTGGTCTGGTCAACCATTTTCAAGTTGCACTTATTGAGACGCTGGCCAAGTGCAGATGACAACTACAAACTGGTGAGATAAACGGATGAAAATTTTATGCCACAGAAAGACCTACAGCTAACTTTTGGTCAACTTGAGGCTGGAATACATTACATGAATTTCCCCCAATTTACAGTTTGGATAAGTCAACTCTAGTTGCCGAAAGTCAGAGCTAGTCTGCAGATTTGAGTTGACAGATTTCATAGAAAATTGTGTAGTCTATGATGGTCACAGACTTTTTTAACTTCAGCCTATGATTCTGTCCAGTCAGAGGGTATCAAATATGTTTATTTTAAGCCGATTTTAGAACATTTAGAGCCATTTTCTAGCAACAAGGCACACATATCTGCATGAGTTTGTGCAGTGATCGGAAGGACTTTAAAGTCTGGTAGTCTTTGATCCTCAGTCGTTTAGTGTATGATGTCCAGTTATTTCTTTGTTACTGTTTACAAAGTCAGTAAGTAGGGGTGGGCGAAATGACCAAAATCTTATATCACGATATGAGTTTATTTCACGGTAACGATATATATATAACAATATAGTTATTTTCGCTTTAAATAAAGTCTTTATGATATCAACATTTTTGATACCATAGAAATTTTATAATTCTTGTCTCCAGTTTAAAAAAAATAAATACTTGCCTAAATAAAAAAATCTCACTGAAGACAAGCAAAGAGTCAGCGATTAAATAAGAATAACTAATTACAAGCAATGGGACAAAAAAAAAAAAAAACTACTACTGTAGAACAAATAAAAAAAAAAAAAATGCTACATACACTGTATAAAGTAATCAAATATACACTGCCCGTCCAAAAAAAAGTCTCACACTCTAATATTTCGCTGGACCGCCTTTAGCTTTGATTATGGCACGCATTCACCGTGGCATCATTTTGATAAGCTTCTGCAATGTCACAACATTTATTCCCGTCCAGAGTTGTATTCATTTTTCGCCAAGATCTTGTATTGATGATGGGAGAGTCGGACCGCTGCGCAAAGTCTTCTCCAATACATCCCAAAGATTCTCAATGGGGTTAAGGTCTGACTCTGGACTGGACTGGTGGCTAATCCATGGGTGAAAATGATGTCTCATGCTCCCTGAACCACTCTCTTACAATTTGAGCCTGATGAATCCTGGCATTGTCATCTTGGAATATGCCCATGCCATCAGAAAAGAAAAACTTACTTGATGGAATAACCTGGTCATTCAGTGTATTCAGGTAGTCAGCTGACCTCATTCTTTGGGCACATAACAATCATCCATGCTGTAATCATCCAATGGGAGGATCTTACCTATTTGCTAAGTTAAATCCAGGTTGTGACTTTTTTTTTTGGACGGGCAGTGTATAAAAACACTGCATATTTAATATTTATTCTTATTAATGTTACAAAAGTGATTTAGTCGAAAACAGTGAGATATTTTCTCTCTTTTGCTGTTTGATTAGCATTAATGACAGACATCACTGCTGTCACTTTAAGAGCTGCCCGGCTTTCTTTCTTAGCTGTTTGCTTTCACTTACAGTAAGACCTAAATTACTAGCATTTACGAAGATACTTGCACATATCATCATTTTGACACATCCAAGTGTGTGTATTCAAGCGTTCAAGGCCTAAAAAGCGGCAAACAATCAAGAAAAAAAAACTATTCAATACTCCAACGCTCTGAACACCGTCTTCACGTGTGCGCACCTCTCTGACAGCACTCAGTCTCTCAGACAATATGTGCATACAGCGAAATTAGTTCTCTTTTGCTGCTAATTGCGTTTCAATGGCTTAAAATCACTTGTTTTTACCGCAATGCGTTGAACCGCATGCAAACGCTAAGTTTTCTTGACCACGAAGCACATAGTCGAAAATCTCTACCGGTTGACAAATTTCTACCAGGTTAATCGTGTCGTATATTGCCCACCCCTATCGGTAAGTGTACGATGTCTTTTCAGATTTTAAAAGTCGTGTAGTGTATTCCAGCCTTTATTTGTGCCTCCCATTCTTGTTTCTGTACAACACATATTGGCAAGAGTAACAGTCGGACTGGTCTCAGATCACCATAAAAAGTGGTCTGACATACTTTTATGGACACAAACAAACCTATCCAGCTAGTATCTTCAATGAGCGATGACTTCAATAACCATAAAACAGATTCAGTGACCAATCAGAGTTCACTTTTTTTAATATAAATCTGAAATAAGACATACTGTAACCTAGAGAACAAACGTGAGCATACAGGTTTGCTCAATGGATCTTGCTTATTTGCCACGGTTTCTCAAACAAAACTCTCAAATATCTGAAAGCCATGACCCTTACACTGAGAACAATAACACTTTTTTTTAAGGTAAGTGGTTGCAAACAATTTATTTTAGCTACATAAAAAAAAGTTAGTCAACTAAATTTGTTTATTTCAATGTAGCTAAAATAAATTGATTGCAACCACTTACTTTTTTTGTAATTTAGTAAATTCAATTATTTTATTTTTTTCAGTGTAGAAACTTTTGTGATTAGATCTCTATTAGAACTGTTTCGTGACAGAGTGATAAAAACAACCTCGGCTTATAAAACTGTATAAACACCAGTCCAGTTCTTATCATTTGTGTTTAATGTGCATGAAACGTTCTGGTCCATAGGTACGCCTTTTGAGATTAAAAAATATTCTGAAAGAGGTAGGATAGTCTATTTTCATAAGTACTTGGCCTAACAACAGATGGCTAAACCACTTCCAGTAGAACCTCCTACACTAAATAAAATTAAACTCTCGAACTTTCGAAAACTAAATAATTCAAAAGAGAAATACAATAGGCCAACCAACCCTCAATCTCTTCAATGCTAACATTTCTTCAAAGAGTTTCAGTCCTCCAGTTTATACCTCCAAATATCCTACTCCCACACGACCAACAAATTCCTTGATTTCAAGACATGAAAATGGGGTTAAATGTCAAGAACTAACCTTTAAAACTTACTCATGATGTTACAAATGCAACTGAATGTGTCTGTCGGAATGCAACTGTACCTGAATGAGGCATTTCCAACCGGATGACGTCACAGCTGCGACCTCTGGATGTTACGTAATAGGAACCTGCTGTGATGAGTAATACTGCGTTCCTCCTTGTAATTCTCATCCTTTCTGCTAAATATAGAAAGGCTTAACACTGCAAAAAACCCATCGCTCCCATTATGAGATGTGAACATTATCAAGCTAAGGGAGTGGCGAGGACTTCTGTGCTGATGGTCTTGTGGTAACCTCCCTCCATTTCAACACAATTAATCAAAGATAATTACAAACGAAATGAAAGGGGCACATCTGTCAAGAATGAACAACATCTCTAGGGTAATTAAATGGGTACTGGGAGGGGTGGACATGTGGTTTGCCGAGTACTGCCAGAAGAGATTATGCCTTACACGGCTTAAGCATTCATTTATCCTTTGCTGATGTGATTAAGTGTCAAACGGCTGGATGTGTGCAGAGTCTCCAGCTGAGGTAGGAATGAATGAAGTGACCTTGGGCAATGACGCTGAGCAAGCATTATCAGGTGCTCGTGCTGCAGCTTGGGATGCTGAGGCAGAGCGAGAAAGGCATCACTGCAAGCCGATCTCTCGCAGTGGGAGGAGGCGCTTACGTAAATTTCACACGAGAGACAGAAAGGGCAAGACAGGGGGGAACTGGAGGTCTGAAGGGGCTACAGATAATATGACAACATTACTCAACTATGACAACAAACTATGGAATAGATACTAAGTCTTTATTTTTATGGCTGAAAGTACAACTCTTTACAGTTTAATCATTTTAATAGCATTTAGACCAAATATACCATCTAGAATTGTGTTTTTAAGTGAGATCACAGGTTTTCTAGAAACTTGGTACAGGAACTTGGTACAAAACTTGCTAGCTTTCAAAAACTTGGCAAAACTACCACTTCTTAAACTTACCAGACAACAGAAATTTCGTTACCAATACATTACTTATAATTTGAACATGATCAAAATTTCCACCTTCCAAATTAAGCTTTTACTTCATAGCACATGAATTACTCCTCACAATGCCAATTTTATTCTTAAGGAAACCTCAAAGATCATGAACTCAGACCTTAGCTTTTGAAAGTCTGGCCTTTTTACCCCAAGACATGATCGTCCCAGGAGATTGGCCCAAATCTATAGAAGAATGCAGACAGTAAGGAACCGCTGGCTGACACAGACCAATTAAAGCACATCAGATTAAATAGACGCCCCTGTTAGATGGTTTGGCAGATAACGGCATATTCCAAAACCAGACAGTAGTGGAGTATTTTTAAACTACTTACACTCCTATAACAAATCACTTCCATGCAAAATCCTACGCCACCTCTGAGGAAGAGCTAAATGGAAAACAGTAACAAAACTGTTTACACGATCCCAAACAGGATGTGATTACGAATTTT
Source organism: Barbus barbus (assembly GCF_936440315.1). Lineage (NCBI taxonomy): Eukaryota > Metazoa > Chordata > Actinopteri > Cypriniformes > Cyprinidae > Barbus > Barbus barbus. The sequence continues at coordinate 6,515,720 of NC_136726.1, read as the reverse complement.
GGGAGTTGGACTTCGCCTAAACAAGTTTAGCAACACTATATTTGATACAGCTTGAACTTTGCAAAGATGCATTTTCCATTCATCCAAGTCCTGGCGTGGTCACATGCAACAATTTCCGTCAACACACAACCAACTTATCAGTACGGTTAGTGCAGCTTGAGTATAGCTTAGGTTACGTACAAGCTACTATCTAAACATCAGACACTACAGAGGATAAGTTTTTTTTTTTTTTTGCAGAAAGCAGGTGTGTCTAAAACCAACATCCCTGAGGACACTTACGATTGGCAACGTAAACTCGAAAGACTAAACACCACCTGACGGCGGCGTTATAAAACAAAACAGATAGTACTGCACTACAAAGACATGAACTTCTTCCCCACCAGCCAGCCAATAACATCTCAGCCACAGAAGACAAAATACACGGCCAGATCAACCAGAGCTTGATGGTTTTCTTGCTTGCCAAACGTAATCAACACAAGAGTCTAAAAAGAGACAGAAACAATGAAGAAGACAGAACAAAGGACAGATAGATCAGCAAAAAACAAACTCAACCTTTTAATCAAATACATCTGGGACTTTTTTCACATTGGCGAGCAACCTTGAAAAACCCTGGAACTTTAGCGATTTGTTATATATAGCAGCACTGCAGTAAAATAAAACTAAAACCATATGTAAAGGAAAAAGGAAACAGCATCCTCTCGAGCCATCCATGTGAAGAGCATGCATTGGTCTAATAGCGTTCGCTAACTTTTGAACAGCCCACTTGCTTAACTTTCCAATTCGAGGTAGGGGTCGAAACTAATACTGGAGAGGGCAAAGTCTGTCCATAGCAGTAGGGAAAAAGCAAGCTGGGAACACAGTGTCCCAACCAACATCGGTCTGCAACCCCCACGCACTACAAAAAAAAATGATGAGCTGCATTGATTTTGAACTTCAGATAATGGCTCTCTCTTTTGCCGAAAGTTCTAGGTGTCATCTTAGAACTGATCGCCCAGCATAACCTGGCAAAGCTTCAAGAACATCCTCAACTCCAAGGCACTTCTGTGAACAAACATGCAGAAGAGGAGGATAAAACATCCCAAAACTGTTACCTGTAAAAGAAGCAGTCACAACATACTAGAACCCCCATGCAGCTTGTGAAGTCAGCAATCAGTTTGTCCCGTTCTCTGTTGCGCCTGCTTTAAGATGTATTACAGGTAAGTGGCATCCGTTAGAGCGTGAACTCTTGGCATTGCATCTTCGCAGATCTGCAGTGGCGCCGCAAACTGTTTCTCCTCACACTTTCTGACTCCCTCTCCTGTTTCCAGTTGCTGGATCACACACAGTCGGGGCTTTGTTAGGTGGTGATTTCCCTTGGAGCGGTGCAGACTGAACAACACTTCAGTCAGCAAACAAACAAGCGTCCGCAGCAGGCGAGCACAACGCGTACAGTCGCTCAGCACTTGTGTGTTCCTCTCTGCTGATACCCTCAGTTTCCCCCTCCCATCTTCTCCCTCTCTCTCTCTTATTCTACTGCTGTCTCTCTCTTCCTTTCCTCCCTGTCTCACTCTCCCGTTGGCTCTGACTTTGAGGCGGGAGCGCTGGGTTGGCAAATAGACTTGCTGTAAACCGATGACGGCCCACTGCAGGAATATTCTGAGCCAGGAAATTTGAACGCTTTGAAATTTGAAGCCATAAACGCTTTCTACGCTCTTAAAGAAAAATGACAATAAAAACAAACTCACCATGGGTCAGTAACTGGAGATAAGTGACCAATTTGAGGGGAAAAAATCCAACTCTAGAGGCAAAGCTATTAAAAAAAATTAAATAAGTAGATAATTTTCTGGCACAAGGAGTTACAGGGAAACAACAAAAGAATGACGTAATCACTTATTAATATAAAACAAAATCAAATAAAGTAGTTTCTGCTCCTCTAGCATATAATAATGTTCTACTCTAAGCTTAATCCCAAACATTTGCCCTGTCTCTCATTGTTCAGCCAAACAATTAGTCCCAAACTCAAAGCATTGGTTGAGTTTGGCAGAGAGCCACATCCTGATTGGCTAGCATGTATGGTCTTGCTTTGTTTTTCCATTTACAGAGCCTAAACTTTTCATAAAGATGGAGTTATTTCTCAGGAGAACTAATTAGTTCACCCCAAAAAAATCTGTTACATTTTTACATACACATTCCATGCCACGTTTTATGTCAGACATGGACTATATGAACTATGTCACTGCATGGAAAACAGTTTTTGAAAATTTCTTTTTTTAAACCAGTGCACAACTAAAATAATAACAACAAACGTTTGAACAGACATGAAGGTTACTAGAAAAATTACTAATATATATATATATATATATATATATATATATATATATATATTAGTGCTGTCAAACGATTAATCATACAAAATCAAAGCTTTTGTTTGCATAATATATGAGTGTGTTCTGCGTATATTTATAATGTATATATAAATACACATTCATGTATTTTGAAAATATTTACATGTATTTACATGTCCATATTTATATTCCTATAATTTATATTATAAATAAATATAATGTATAAACAACATGTTTTTCGGAGATATATACAGTGTCCTCCATAAGTATTGGAACAGTAAAGACAAGATTGCCCTGTTGGCTGTGGAGTCAAGACATTTACAAACATGATTAAAAGATGAATATGAGACAAAACTACAGAATGTCACATTTTATTATTAGCCGTTTCAACACATACATGTTTTACCAAATAAAAAGAACAGCACTTTTAGAGTTTGATCCCTCTATCTGATGTGAGCATAAGTATTGGAGCAGTTGCCTCACAGGTCTTTCTAAGTGATCAGCTGTGTCCTGTTACATTAATTCTTCAGATATTAAAAGCAGGGAATGTGTCGTATCAGTTATATCCATTACTTCTGCATTCTGAATCTTGCATTTGATGATGACACACACAAACCAGGATGAAGATGAGGGAGCTGACTTTGAGAGAAAAGCAAGCAATTTGGATGCTAAAAGAAAAAGAGGAAGTCAATTAGAGCTCTAGCAAAAACAAAGGGCATGGAGAAATCAAGAGTTTGGAAACCACCAGCAACCAACAACGACCTGATCGGCTGAGAAAACAACAGTAGTTGATGACAGACAAATCATAAAAGCTGTGAAAATGAACCCTAAAACACATGTCTGTAAAATCACCAACAACTTCCAGAAAGCTGGAGTGATGCTCTGACAATCTACTGTCCTCAGGAGACTTTGACACAGAATTACAGATGCTACACAGCAAGATGCAAACCTCTGACCAGCACCAAAAATAGAAAGGCGAGAGTGGAGTTTGTAAAAAAGCACAATGGTGAGCCAGAAGAGTTTTGGAACTGTGTTTATGGACCGATGAGACAAAGATTAACCTTTATGAACCTAAGTGATGGGAAAGCAAAAATGTGGAGAAAAAAGGAAGAGCATACAGCCTCATCTGTAAAGCATGGTGGAGGTGGTGTCATGGCATGGGCATGCATGGCTTCCTCTGGAACAGGCCCTCGCAACTTTACTGATGACTTAATGTATGATGACAGTAGCAGAATGAATTTGGAAGGGTACAAACCATCTTGAAAGAAAATACCACCAGATTAATTGGGAAGTGCTTCATATTGCATCAGGACAATGACCCAAAACACCCTGCCAGTTCAGTCAAGGAATTTATAAGGGCAAAGAAATGGAAAGTCTTCGATTGCCCAAGTCAATCTCCAGATTTAAATCTGATTGAACATGAATTTCAGCAGCTGAAGAGAAGAGTAAAGGCAGAAACTCCCCAAAACAAGCAACAATTGGGATTGGCTGCATTAAAGGCTGGGAAAAGTATGTCCAAGGATGAGACCAAGAGTCTGGTGATGTCTATGGGTCACAGACTCACTGCTGTGATTGTGTGCAAGGGATCTGCAACGAAATAATAGCTTTTAATCTTTAATAGCTGCCTTATGTTCAACTGTCACAATACTTATGCTCACATCAATGAGTGGGATGAACTCTAAAAGTGCTGTTCTTTGGTAAAACATGTATGTGTTGAAACGGCTAATAATAAAATGTGACATTCTGTAGTTTTGTCTCATATTCATCTTTTAATCATATTTGCAAATGTCTTCACTCCACAGCCAACAGAGCAATTTTGCCTTTACTGTTCCAATACTTATGGAGGGCACTGTACATGCATGTGTATGTATTTATATACATAATAAATATACGGGCGCCGCAGCATGGCTGCCCACTGCTCCGGGTGTGTGTTCACGGTGTGTGTGTGCATTTGTTCACTACTCACTGCTGTGTGTGTGCACTTGGATGGGTTAAACGCAGAGCACCAATTTCGAGTATGGGTCATCATACTTGACAATACGTCACGACTTTACTTTACTTTATACACATATATTATGCAAACAAAATTATGCTATTAAATCACATTCAAAATATAAGTTTTTAACATACTATAAAGTATTTGTACTGTGTTTATGTAGTATGCATATGTAAATACACACACACATACAGTATATATTGTAAAAATATTTAAGTGTATATAGATTTATATATTTTATCTTATATATAAATATATTTAATATATAAACAGCATATTTTCTTAGTTATATACATTCATGTGTTTGTATGTACATATACATACATATATACAGTACACACTCATATATTATGTAAACAGAAACTTTTATTTTGGATGCGATTAATCACAATTAACCGTTTGATAGCACCAAAAAAAAACAAAATTAAATCTATATATATAAAGACTAAAAAAAAAACTCCCAGTAAAAGGCTGCCTCTCCTTTGTTTTTGTATACATGTAAATATGCACAAAAGATGATCAATTACCTAACCACAGAAACAGATTACGTCACCCATTGTGTCAATCTAAAACCACTGAGAGGAGCTAGACCTCAAGCATCAGTTTTAAATCTTAGCCCTCTCTGCATTAACAAAGCAGCAACCACAGTGATCTTCTCCCAGACTCGATGACGTTATCCCTAACAGCACAAACTGAATACAGAGCAGAAGCTCTGGAGACTACAGCACCCGTGTGATAAGAACCTTCCCTTTGTGATGAGAAATCTGGAGAGAACTGCTTTCTTCAAAACCTTTTCTGGAAGAAGTAACATTTTGTGGGAACACCAGGGGAAAATTCAAAGGAAAATGTTCAGATGGCAAGAAATAATCCTGCATGATCTGAAAAAGCTGAGCATTTCTGAATAAAGCAATCAATTTAAAGCCAGAATAAGGCTGCATGAGTAAACAACTAGTGTGTTTTCTTCTTAAATACAGCATGAAAACATGTTAAATAACAAAGGGCTGAGAAAGTGCATGCGTCTTGTGTCCTAATGATCTGACTATGAATGGACTGGTCACTCAAAGCCTAAATGCTGAACTCATTGAATCCAATGAATATCAGTTGCGAGGATGCAGTAGGAACGGATGATGCTATGCGTTCGTTTCTGTTCCCTCTAGAAGAAAAGTAACACCCCTCCGCCCTCCCTCCTAAAAGCAAGTTTTACAGGTTTATTCCACGAAATCAAACCCAACAGTTTCATGGTTCGTTCTGGACGTTTTAAACCACGGAATAAGTTCGTAAACTAAATGAACGCTGCAAAATCAAGCGTGCGTTACACATTGAGCCCGACTAAAACACTAGTGTTTGTTGGGTCATTGTCAATTTAAACGCTTTTTTCACGATAGCGCGTAATGTAACACGTGTGGTTCTAATGGAACGTAACAATGAAATTCGAACGCGTTTAAAACCCAACAAAAGAATCAAACTCAACATTTGGCGAGAAAAACTTGAATAAGTCATGATTATGCCAGCTCGGTATTTAAAGTGCTTACCTATTTAAGGTGTACGAGCCGTTCCGTTTGAACCTCATCTTGGATGATAAAAGTTTGACGATTAAATCCAGAACTGTAAAAAGATCAGGCTGCTAACGGAGTATGTTACAGTAAGCTGCTGAAACACAAAGAGAGGGGAGCCCGAGTACGAGACCGCCTCTAATGTCCGTTTGTCTCAGTAGGACTGGCTTCAAATCAGACAGGGGGATGAGAAGGAGATTAACACTTCATTGTGTGCCTGTTAAGTTATTTATGGCAACAACAAAACGTTATGTTTAGTCTCAGATACGTTTCTTTTGGCGAAACCGCGGCATGGAGGATGTTTGACTGCGCGAGGAAACGTTTTGCCAGACTGACGAGTTCTTAAAGAAAAAATAAGCCGCGTTTAAACATGCTGCCAAATGCGCGTGCGTTAAAGTATGTATGTGTGTAATGTGTGAGAGAAAGAAAAATGTTGGTCATACCACCGACTTCCAATCATTTTTCTTCCTCCAACCAGTGAAAGCTCAAAGAATCCTCCTATAAGATCAGTTTTAGCTGTTTCCCAAGACACACATCGGGAAGAGCTAAAAATAGCCATAATGATATACGTTAGTTGGTCTGGTCTTAACCACGAGACCCCACCCAATACAGCAGCACTGACTGGTTCCACTTAAAAGACTAAAAATAGATCCAGAGCAGTACAGCTCTGAAAGCAACCCCCCAAAAATGTACATTTTTGTGCATTCGAAAACATATAAAGATTATATATATACTATTAATACAGCATTTTGTGCAAATTCAAAGGAATAGATAAGCCAAAAATGTAGATGAGCTTGTTTCTTGATAGAAACAGATTTGGAGAAATGTAGCATTACTTTACTTGTTCACCAATAGATCCTCTGCAGTGAATGGGTGCCGTCAGAACGAGTCCAAACAGCTGATAAAAACATCACAATAATCCAATAAAGTAATCCGCACCTCTCCAGTCCATCAATTAATGTATTGTGAACCGAAAAGCTGTGTGTCCGTAAGAAACAAACCCATCGTTATGGAATTTGAACTTTAAACCGTCGCTTATGGTCACAATATGAGTCCATAATCCATAATTATGCTTTCATTAGTGAAAATGTTTATACCCTGTTGTCCTCTCACATCAAAAGCCACCCATCTATATGCTTTGGACTGCTTGATCTGTGCATATTTCTCTCCTGATTAAAATTAGATTACTTTTTCACTCAAAACAGCAATATTAAGAATAGAGGACTCATATTTTGCCTGTAAGGAAAAGATTTGTTTGTTTCTTTTAGTTTTTTCAAAAATATGTTTTTTTTTATCAGCTGTTTGGACTCTCATTCTGACGGCACCCATTCACTGCAGAGGATCCATTGGTACGCAGGTGATGTAATGATATATTTCATTACGTATCATCCACATCTTGAATTCCCTGAGGGTGAGTAAAGTTTCAGTACATTTTCATTTTGTTTTTGGTGAACTATTCCTTTTATGGCTTATATTTGATATTTTCTGGATCTTTTTCTCTTGTTTTTTTATTACTTTTTCATTTCTGGTTTCAACAATAAACATGAATTTGAACTGAAATCAAATGGAATTTATTTCTAAGACATAATACATTTCATCTTTCAGTGTTAATTAACCACATACATTTATTTGTATAGGGTGTGGTGAAACTCTATTCAAATGCACACTCATGAATTGAAAAGGTGCCAGATCTTATATCCGTGTGTGTCTTGCGGCGATCACACAGAATATGATGAATGTGTTTCTCTCTCTGTAGGTGAGTCTCTTGCAGAGAGCTTGGCCGGCTGGCAGGACCATCATTATACAGTTAGCTGGCAGTGTCCTGAGTGATCGATACCTGCGGCTGCAGTCTGCAAAGAGTAATGCAATCCTCAGCGAGAACCATGAGTGCACCAGGACAAACCAGCCTTGCAATCCTGGGACAGACTGCTATTTACTGTGCAACCCACACACACACTTACCAGTTTCATAAATGCAAGACATCTGGTTATGACTAAAACTTTGAAAGCTGTTTTCTTGTGCTTTGATCACAATATGATGAGATTTAAAGCTGGTTATTCTTATACCCTTTCAAATTACTATATGAAATACAAGGCTGTTTACTCTGTATCTGGGTAACAGGGCAAGAGTCCACTGTTTTCGGCAGAACTAATACTCAGTATCATTTCAGAGGCAGATTTGGGAAATTTTATCTGCCAAACTCTTACAAGTCTCCCACATGCACCACCCATCACTAGGGTATGAGGTAAATGTCATGTCCGAGAACAAGATGGAAGACCAAGAAAACTGCTCAGGGGAGAATAAAGTCAAATATTCCATAACATCAAATCCAACAGCACTCAAAAGTATGTTTGTTCACAAACACACAAAAAAAGAAATCTTACCGAGGGCCAGGGTTGCCAGGTCTGTGAAACAAAATCGGGCCAATTGCAAATCAAAACTAGCCAAAACGTGTTATTTTTTTCTCATTTGTTTTCCTCTCCGTCGAAAATGCATTCCAGGGAGATCACTATACCCCGCGGACTAAAAAACAACCCGTGGCAAAAGTGTTAAATTATTACAATTTTGTGGGATAATTGCGAACTTGGCAACACTGCTAAGGGCTTAATGAGCAAGACTAGTTCTTTCAACACATCTGAAATATTTATTTATTATAGTTGTTTATGTATAAATATGACAAATAAACTTTTGAAGATGTGATTCATGCAAATGGATTTTTTTACTATAACTTATTTAAATTGTTATATTTTAATTATTTATTGAATTATTTATGTATAATTGATGATTACGACAGAATATGCAAAGATCCTTATTCAATGTGTGATATATATTTTAATAAATATCTACATATAATAGTATAATTCTAGATTATGTCTATATAGTCTATAATATTTTAATATACAGTTTAGAGTTTTATATTTATTCAAAATATAACAATTACTATATGTGTATATATATATATATATTATGTGTGTGTGTGTGTGTGTGTGTTTGTAGATGTATTACTCTATAGCGATGTTCAAAATACTTCAAAATTAGTATAATGTACAAAAGTACACATAGTGTATCTAAAAAAAAGTCACCCAGGTCTTAAAGGGATAGTTCGAATAGTTGAAAAGTTGTTATTTTTTGTTTTTGCGCACAAAACGTATTCTCGTAGCTTCGAAAAATTACAGTTGAACCACTGATGTCACATGGACATCGTATTAGTTAAAATATTAATTATACATTAAAATGTGAATCATATTTTAACAAAGTGTTAACTACCTTTCAGGGCATTGATCGTGGTAGTTCCCTTGCTGTCTATGGGAGGGTCAGAGAGTTCTCTGATTTCATCAAAAATATCTTAATCTGTGCTCTGAAGATGAACGAAGGTCTTATAGGTTTGGAACGACATGAGGGTGAGAAATGAATGACAGAATTTTCATTTTTGGGTGAACTATCCCTTTAAGGTTACTCAGAAGAACTAGTCATGGAAGAGGCTTTTGTGGCATCTCATGCTGGGTACACACTAAAAGATTGTTTTAAATCTTATAAGATCTTCAAAATGTGAGAGACCATGAGGACAAAAAATCCCAGATTTAACCATTTTGCTCCTATAGTGTGTGGTGTCCTCAGGATAGATGGCATGAACATGTATAAATATGCCAAAAAATTAGCCTGAGCTGCATGAAACTTCTTTTACAGTAGCAGAATAAAGATATACTAATGGAGAGAGAATGCAGTTATGATTGGAGGTGATGAAGTGCTGCCATCTAGTGTATAAAAGAGTGCATAAAACGTTTGGGCAGGGAACAAACATATTGGAAACTATGTACTTTTATGTGTTTTCATTCATTTGCCCTTTCATTGAATGGAAAAGTGCAGCCTGAACATTCTGCTAAATTATTATTTTTGTGCTTTATGCAAGAAAGCAAGTCGTATGGGTGAAGTGACATGAGGATGAGTAAATGATGACTGAATTTGTTTTTTGTTTTTGGTGAACAATCACTTTAATACCCCTCCCACCATTCTTCATGAAACTTCATATCAGGTGGTTTTCTTCGTTTCTGACTTGAGAATGAACTATGGGGGTTTTGTGGGTAAATTCAGCGTAACCGTTTTGTCTCATTGCAATATCCTGTAATTGAAGTCATTATACTGCGTATGGTTTCATTTCTGTTTCATAAGCTGAAGAACATCTGTCACATAGTTCTGCAAACACATTTCAGACATGAGAAAGATGGGTGAGATTTTGACAGGATGTCTGAAAATGTTCTGGGAAAAAAATGACGAAATGTCTGTAAACTTTTTTTTTCTTTTTTTTTTTTCTGAAAGTCATGAACATTTCCACCAGTGTTATGTCCATCACAATTAAAATTACATTCAAAAGTCTGGTAATATTTTATTTTGTGTTATGATTGTATTGCATCTTATTTATAAATTTTTATTTTTGTTCTTAACTGTTTTTAATACATTTTGAATAAAATTGTAATCAATTTTATTCTTTGCTATTATTGTTATTTTGATTTTTTTTTTTTATCTGTTGTAATTACTTTTATGATTTTTTAAAAACCATTTTACCATTGTGTATGGAATGTGCTGTATAAATAAATTAGCTCGCTTCCTTAAGGCTCCATTTATGTGAACAAAAATGCAGTAAAATCAGTAATATTGTGAAATATTATTATTATTATTACCGTTTTCTATTTGAATGCATTTGAAAAATGTTACTTAAAAGAACAGCATTTCTTTGAAATATAAATGTTGTAACATTATAAATGTACATAAAATCACATTTTTATAATAATAAAAAAATACTGCTAGATTAAAATAAAATTACACACAATGAAATGGTCCACGAAAAATAATTCACCCCTGAAGAAACACCCGATTTGGCCGATTATTAAATTAATAAATACAACTTAAATCACAAGTTACACCACAACCATGTTGATTTAATAGAGAACAGAAACCGCAAGCTTCAGCTGATTTTTGAGTTCTCTCAACTTTTTGTTGCATAAACTTAAAACAAAAAGTTGAGAGAACTCAAAAATCAGCTGAAGCTGGTTGCCTTAAATTTGTAAGTTTGAATAATGTGTTTTGTTATAAAGATCAAATTAAATAATGAAATGATTTTACCTTTAACATTTTACACCACTGTATTTAAAATTAAAATGTTACTATATTTATATGAATACTATATATTAAGTATTTTTATATTACAATTTTTATGACTTATTTATTTCATAATAATATTTTATATGATTTATTAATATTACAAATATCACTAGATACATATAAATGTATCCTTTCATTACGTGGACAAAAATACATGCAGTTTTGTTTTAACCTTTGCGTTTTAAAAAAACAGTACAATAAAATAATAACAATTAACCTCATTATTTCTGATCAGTCATTAGAAAACAGCATTAAGTATTACCATCAAATGTAGTTAATGTGAATGTAAAAATATATTACACACACATACAGTATAACTTTATTGATTATTTTATTATTTACGTGAAGTTGACAAGTACTTTTAGGAAGTTGTTGCGTCTTAAAACTAAGCGAAAGAGCATTTTAGAATCTCATGTTAAGCGAGAGACTAGAAAAAAATCAAGTATTCAAATTAAAAAGACGTTTAAAACATGTGAAAATCTTGATGTTGGTTTAAAAAAGGAACACAAAAGGCCATAAACACATACAATCCTTACGTATGACGTCCAGTACACTTAATTAAATACGAAATGCACTTTGCTTTTTATTTCTCCAGAAAATCTCCTTGACCTTAAAATCACTTTTTATGTGATTTAAAGAGATTGTGACTACAAAGGGTAACTATTTTAACAAAACCTGTATTAAAAACATCTAAAGAACCTGGCATGGCGTGTCAGCCAAACGACAGTTGTACAGTTTTAATAATGACAACAGCATAATAGTTAACATGAGTGAAAGGACAAAGCATGCTGTACCACAGTCAGGACCAAATCAAATTAAAGGAAGGCAGGATCACATGATCTTCTGTTTAATCAGAGCTCATTGGCTGACAGCCAATAACAAAGACACAAAGACTCGAACTAAAGGTCAGGGCGTAAGGGTTTGTTTTTGGCTTTAATAGACTGATGGAGGCTCTGAAGAGTCTGTTTAAGCCAGCATAACACAAGCTACGTCAAGACCCTTAAAGAAAGCTAGTTTATTGACATTTTGTGTGTTGATGTTTGCTTTACAGTGCTAATGACTATGTGTACTTTATGAGCTAATTGTTAGCAGTTCACTTAAGATAAAAGAGGCCAACACAATCCCAAAAGGTTATCGGTTTTAACAAAAATGTCAGTCTAGCTACATCAAAATATCGGTTCTAGTTACTGATTCTACACCTGTTTGAGAATGGCATAGTGTCTACGTTAAAGAAAACAAAAACTTTACTTCATGTTAAATTGTTAAGTATGTTATTTTACAAACATCTTGACATATTAAATCAAATATTTTTCAGTTGCACCACATGACATTTTACAACCTGAACTACCCTTGCCTTGTTATTAAATGGTTTGATTTCTTGATCTTGAGAGTCATTGGGGTTTGCTGTGGTTTTCATTATTATTTTCTTGTTTTATTTGCACAGGGGTTGCACCACATGACTTATTTGGGGAACAACAGTTTTTCAAATGTTAAACAGCAGTGAAGTTTTGTGATTTTTTTTTCGAAGTAAGAAAGAAAGAAAGACAAACTACTTGTTTCTTTCATTTTTTATGATAAAGATTTTTTTAATTAAGGCACCTCAAAAAATGAGATTGTTTTTTTTTCATTCATAAATTAAAAACATGCTCATCATAGAAATGTCACTGTATATATGAATTGGATTCTTAATGTAGCCTAATTTTGAATAAATTAAGAGATGTGGACAAAAAAAGTTACAGCACCACTGACCCTTAAACAAGCAGGTGCTATAAAAATCCAACTGCATTCCTATTTAATTGAAATAGTGCATCATGTAAGAACTATGGGAGTTCAGAAATGTTTTAAATACAGCATAGAGAGCTTAGTTTTACTCAACTCTGGGCTTGTTTTGAAATGTCCTGGCACTGTCGGTTCTGCACTAAGTATAGAATTTGCAAGCAAACAAGCAAGCAAGCAGCAATGCCAAGTAAAACATGTACAAACTCCAAGGACAAACCAGGACCTTTCAGAAGGAAAACACACAGCCATAATTCGCCAAACAACAAAGTCAAAAACAGTTCTAAAGACTGCAAATAATAATGTTTCATTCATCAGACCCTAACTAATCACAGCTTACCATTCCATAGATTGCTGACTACTAATGGTCTACAGGAAACAAATACATAAAAAAAACTGTGTGTCAAATATTTAAACAATATAGCAAACTATATAACTAATAACTTAAGTTGACCGGTCCAAAAATCTTGACCTGGAATAATATACGTCATGGCTATTGTAAAATCTGACACAGTTCCCATAAAGCACTGCTCTGAAAACAATAGCTCCCTCCACCCAGCGGACAGCACTTCCTTCCCTCCGGCCTTTCTATAATCGCTATTTTTTTTCTACAAAGTGGAAATCTCCACTCCAGTAAAAGTTCTGAACTCCATCCTATGTGTGTCAAGTGCCCTCCTTGACACCAATAGCTTATAAAACTATTGTTAGCATTCAAACTAGATTGCTAACCTGTCCCCTGACAGAACCTGACTGTTTCTTTACAGACCTTTTGTCTAAGCAAATTAAAGACAACAGGAAATCAAGCCTGACATAGAATAATACACTGATATTAAAATACTGGCAGATACCGATGAGCGTTAATTACTGACAAGCTATTGACAATAAACGATAAGCTAATAATTTCTGACATTATTGCTAATAACTGATAAGATCATAATTACTGACGTTATTGCAATAACCAATAAGATACTAATTATTGACAGAATATACAGAATTACCAAATTTTGCCATAAGTTACATATATTAAGTTTCTACAATAAATAAATATATTGTAGAAACTTAATTTCCTGTAAAGCTGCTTTGCAACGATTTGTATCGTAAAAAGCGATATACGAATAAACTTGAATTTAATTGACATGTTATTGCCAATAACCTTCAAGGTGAAAATTATTGACGATATTGCCCATAACCGATAAGATGTTAATTACTGACATGTTATTACAGATAACTGATAAGTTCATATTTACTGAAGTTATTGCCAAAAACCGATAAGATGCTAATTATTGACACGTTATTGTCGATAAATGATAAGCTGATAATTATTGACGTATAGCTGATTAACAGTAAGATGATAATTACTAACATGTTATTGCTAATAACCTATAAGCTGATAATTATTGACATTATGCTGATAACCGATAATAAAAATGCTAATTATTGCTGATAAATGATCAGATGAAATTATTGATGTTATTGCCAATAACCAATAACATGATAATTACTAACATGTATTGCCGATACATGATAAGATGATAATTATTGACGTTGTTGCCGATAAGCTGATGATTACTGACGTTATTACCGATAAATGATAGGCTGATAATTACTGATGTTATTGCGACAAATAATAAGATGTGGTCTTTCATGATACATTTGCTAGCAAGTTTGAATAAACACAATTCAACCCGTTTTTCTGCCGGAATGCAGGGTGAATCGCAGGTCAGAAGCCAAAATGTCACCGTCATCAAAACAGGAAAGGATTTGGACTACCAGCCTGCAACGACTTGCATGATGCTTTATGTGGTTAGAACAGACAACAACAGCAACAGCAGTTCAACAGAGGATGCTTATGTATTGAGATAAGAATGTGAATGTATGGTCACGGTCTTTGGACCTGTTAAACCAGCTGCATGATGGCATTAACCCATAGGAATGCCTGACAATGCCTAACCTTCTGTATATAACCAGAGGCTGAAGCCACATGTGACCTCTCACTGTCAGACAGCAGAGAGATGCTCTTAAAATTACGTTCTGCTGCATAGTTCGACTTTATGTAGATGAGCAGTGACATAAATGCAACCAATGGGAGTGCAGACGGGAGTTCACAAAGCTCTAAGACATTGATTTTGCGTAGAAGACAACAGCTAAGATGATTAAAAAACATTATACAACAGGAGAAAAAAACAACAACATATCAGTATGAATTTTGTCTAGTACGTACAGTATTTACTGGTGATTTTTCAAAAAATTTAAATACTGATATAAACTTAATCATAGGGCACAGTATACTAAAAACACTGTACTAAACTCTTATTTCTACCGTGGAATAAAAAATAAAGAAATAAAAACAGTAATTGCATCGTTTTATTTCTCAATTTTGAGTTTATCTCTGACAATCCTGACTTTTTTCCGTACAATTGTGAGATATAAACTCAGAATTTTGCCATATAAATTAAGAATTGCAAGATATAAACTAAAAATGGCAAGATATAAACTTAAAATTGCTAAAATAAGGGAAAATGTTATGACATGTTATCTCAAAGTTCTAAGACAAGTGTGTGTTTTGTCTTGTTTGTTTTTATCGAGTTATTGACTCGCAATAGGCCTTTTTTTTCAGAATTCCAAGATAAAGTTACCTTTTTAAAGTCTTTTATTCCATAGTAGAAATACGTTTCCATAAAAGCAGCTTTTTCCATGGCGTATCTAGTTATCTATATATATATATCAATCAAGGGGTGAGAACCAGAAAGGTGTAATTTCACCAACTTTACAGGAGAGCCAAAACATAAATTTTACCATAGTTTGATCTGACTTTGTGTACTGATTTCAGTTGTTTATAATAAAAATGTGTACACTCATGGATGACAGTACTTTTGCCAGTTGTCACGAATCTGGTCTATGAACTTCCGTTTACTCAACACCAGAGGTCACTCCTCCATCACATTGACTTTCACACCACACAGACTGTTACATTTTACCCTGGACTGCATTTCCCATCATTCATTGCACTAAGTACACACAGCTGTCTCAATCACAAGCTCACACCTCAGAA
Source organism: Barbus barbus (assembly GCF_936440315.1). Lineage (NCBI taxonomy): Eukaryota > Metazoa > Chordata > Actinopteri > Cypriniformes > Cyprinidae > Barbus > Barbus barbus. Next base: position 6,499,859 of record NC_136726.1, on the reverse strand, counting down.
ACAGCTCACAATCACACACCGTTTATAAACCATGGACTTCTTTTCACAGATCACCGTGTATTGTTCTGCGTTTAGCACTCTCCAAGTGTTAGCTGCTTTACTGAGCCGTTCTGTGTTTATGTTTAGCGCCGAGTATTATTCTGCGTTTATCGCTCTCCTAGTGATAGCTGTTTTACCGAGCCATTCTGTGTTTGTTTAGTTCCAGTATTGTCTAGCGTTTATCGCTCTCCTAGTGATAGCTACATTACGGAGTCCTTCCGTGTTTTCTAAGTCTGTTTAGGTTTTGTTTATAGCCACGTTTCATGATTCCTGCCGGTGTATCTTGGATTAACCCTTGTCTCGCCGTTCGGACTCTGTTTATACCTCATTTTGATTATTGCTCAGGTTATCGGACTACCCCTCTTCTCAAGCCCTCTGGATATTGTTCACCGATCATAGACTCATGCTTGCCCTCTGGATTATTATTGTATCTTGTCTGTGCCATACTTGTGTGCTGATGTTTTGACCCTGCTTGTGTTTTTGACCATGTCTTTGTTTAATAAAGTTTGCAAATGGATCTGCACGTCTCACGTCTCGTTTGCCCCGTTACACCAGTAGAAAGAGCTCATTAAGAGCTTTCATTTGATTATATATATATATCTCCATTTCACCAAAAATGTCACTTACGCCCTTCTGGTTCTCACCTATATATTTTGAAATTATTTCCATGTATTTCCCATGCATATATTTATATTAATATAATTGATATTATAAATATTTTAAATGTATAAACATACAATTGTTCTTGAATATATCCATGCATGTGTGTGTATTTATATATACATAATAAATATACACAGTACACACACATATATGATGTAAAACCTTTATTCTGGATGCGATTAATCGCGATTATTCATTGCCCAGCACTACTTTATATGTAAAACAGTATTTAATTCCAGCACATTTAAAGGGATTGTTCACCCAAAAATGAAAATCCTGTCATCACTGACCCGTATTAATTTCTTCAAAAAATAAATTTTGAAGGTATTTATTGATTTTGTCAATTTTATTTTTTGGTGAACTACCCTTTTAAAATAAACCAAGCAAGCAAGCATACAGTACTTCATACACTCAAACTTTAAGGTACGGTGTAATTCAAAGTAAAGTTTACATGGACAAAAAGTAAAGCTCATGCAGTCGAGTTAATGTAAAACTAACCTCCTGATAGATATCCATTTATGCAACCATTCGCCAATACCTGAGAAAATCTCAAAAACTAACTAGGTGTCAAAAAGTAAATGTCTTAATGGATCTGTAATACATCGGTGACAAATATTTAAGTCTTCTGATCGATTATTGACCTAAAATAGCCCGACAGGTCAGGATGTAGCTTCTCATGTGGCAGGATGTCATGAAGGAAACCACACGAATACAACAAGGTGCCATGTTCTGTTTAAAGTTATAGACAATATCTAGAGAATGACTGAGCCACTTCCAATACAGTTAGTGAGCTGATTCTACTATATTTCAAAGCTCGTTCACTTTGAAGAACAACGACTTAATTTATTGAACATGGCACAAAACGTAAAAATCTGAACTCTCACGCACTCTTAAAAATAAAGGTTCCAAATTGGGTGTTTTTGCAGTGATGCCATAGAAGAACCATTTTTGGTTCCTTTCAGTGAACAGATCCTAAAAGAACCATTTTGAAGTACATTTTCAAATCTAATGAACCTTTTTGGAGTATAAAGAACCTTTTCTGCATTTGAAAGGTTCCATGGATGTTCAAGGTTCTTCATAGAACCATTGATGCCAATAAAGAACCTTTATTTTTAAGAGTGCACATGATCATTCATAAGTGGCCAAAATAATAATTGAACTCACCCCATCAACCAGTCCATGCTGCTGGCAGCTGATCCACGCCAGCTCTGCGTTGACTTTCACCGGCTGTTTGAAATGATATCCAGGGCTGGATTTGCTCTTTCTGGAGTGGAGCCTAAATGTATAACAGTTTTGGACACGGAGCTGCTCCTCATTGACTTTGACTGATTTCTAAAGAGCCTCGATTTGAACTGGTGCTATGAGGGCTGGTGGGGTTCAGTTGTCAGAACTGTGCTGCTTGTGTTGTGGGATGCCGGTGCTCCGGTGCTCATGTCTTGATGTCTGTAAGGCAGGAATGAAGCACATTCAGTGTCTAATGCTTCAGTCCCGCTGCTGCTTGATTTCAGGAATCCGGAAGTAAACACGGACTGTTTCAAAGCCCAGCGAGATGACTTTCAGCACTGAAGATCGGAATGAACCCAAAACTGTCTAGTTAGGCAGCGTACTAGGCTTTGAGACACAACCACTGATTCCGTGCCTGTCATTGTTCACCTCAGCTGCAGTCAGAAATAAACACAAATGTCCTGCAAGAGACACATCCACATTTAATAAATATTCCCCTGGTTTCACAGACAAGGCTTAAACCTAGTCCTAGACTAAAATGTAAGTCTGAGCTGTTTCAACTGAAATAAACTTGCACTGACTGATCTTAAAATATATATCAGTGCCTTTGTTTTGGCTCAAGATAATGTTTTTTTCTAAGCATGTGTATAAATATTACTTAAATGTCCTAATTGAACTATGCCCTACTCCTGGTTTAGTCTAAGCCCTGTCTGTTAAACCGGGCCATTTAATCTTATTTCTCGGATCCTGCCATTTTTATTTTTATTTATTATTTTATGTAGTTTAATGTAATTTAGCCTAATTTAAATTAGCCAATTTATTATTATTATGACTACTCTTATTAAATATTACTATTCAATAATAGTTGTCATAATAATAATAAATTGGCTAAATTATTATTATAAAGGAACCAGTTTTTTTTTTTTTTTTTTGCACTCTTTAACCGGTCATCTTGATTAATTTTTTTTATTATTATTATTTCTAGCATACGTTTCAGAATTCATTCTTGCTATTCAAGTCAGGCCAAATGATACATAATGATACATATCTATAACTGTTTTTATGTTTCTTTACTTGCTTACATAAATGCTTATAAATGCTTACATTTTATTTTCAACGTCACTATCAAAGTTGTTGTCATGTCAAGGACTAAAGAACCTTTCATCCTACCAAGATGGCACTGTAAATGTAATTATGTCATTGCAAACTCTATGGCAACTCTACAGCAGGTTTTCACACTTTAATACCATATTCTTCTAACCCTGCCTATAGTGCCACCTGAAATTTTATATTCGAATCTTTTAAAAATATAAATTATTAAATTACTCATTTAGCTAGGCCTATATAATATAGTTGTAATGTATTATATTTTATGTTTTAGTTGTATTCATTTTATTTTAAAATACCTATTTTGATTAATTAATTATCAATACAACTGAATTAATACGTTAAATTAATACTGACATCTTAAAAGACGTGCAATTCTACTCTCAGCCGCTAGGGGCTCGCGAAAACCTGCATTAACCAATAATTCTAAAGTCTTTTGGAGGAACTCACAGATATTCGGTGTGTAACTGGTCATCTGTATCGACTAAAGTGTAGACTAAAATGATAGCAAAAACTTAATATCGCACAGAATAATTTATGCTAAAAATGCACTCTTAATTTAGAAATTTAGCAGAATGACATGCTGCTGTTTAAATGGCAAATACAAGCACCAGTAAAGTAGTTAACAGAATTTATGTAGTCATATAAAGTCCTTATGACAGCTTTGTGTGAAAAACAGAGCTAACATATAGCGAGCATATTGAAACATGCCATCTTAATATGTCTTGAGCCAGTTTCAATGACTGAAGCAAAACTGTTTCTTGCATGTCTCCTGAATACAAATAGTTAAATAAATTAATCAGTTTATCACACAAAGCCTTAAAATATAGATCACAAGTAGTGCTGTCAAACGATTAATCGCGATTAATCGCATACAAAATAAAGTTTTTGTTTGTATAAGATATTTGTGTTCTGTGTATATACACACACACTCATACACACACACACACACACACACACACACACACACAGTATTTGAAAATATTTACATGTCTATATTTATATTCATGTAATTTATATTATAAATAAGTATAACATATTTTTCTGAAATATATACATGCATGTGTGTGTATTTATATATACATAATAAATATACACAGCACACATACATATATTATGTAAACTAAAACATTTATTTTGGATAAAATAATAAATATTTTTATCGCGATTAATCGTTTGACTCACAAGACTTTATAATGCCTATTTTTGGAGATTGACAGCCCCAGTCCCCATTCACTTTCATTAAATGGAAAAGGGCAGTGTGGACATACTGTTAAACATCTCTTTTTTTGAAAGTCATCTGGGTTTGGAATGACACGAGGATGAGTAGATGATGACAGAACTATCCCTTTAAGGTTATGACCAGGTCTTACATGAAATCTTAGCACACAAGGTCGATTCCCTTTAGATATTTACCTTGTGCAAATACTGTACAAATCAATGCACATCTCTCTGATTCCAGACACGCCGTCTCCTGTCTTCCCCTGAGCGATGTGCTCAGTGCCTGAGGACTCAGACTTACCTTTGATCCAAGAGCACATCTGGCCCACCTGACAATTACAAATGGTGTCTCCTTTCATTGGCATCATTGAAATCACATGAGAGCAGACGTGATGTATGTGGAAGGAGAAAGAGATGTTCTGAATAATACATGCTGTTTGGCCTCCTTGATGACGAATAAACCAGGAACAACAATGTCACCAAGTACCAACAGATGGCAGCACCATACAAAGGCCAAGAAAACTGGTGTGATGTAAGTACACAGCTTGCATGGCACGTTTAAAACATATATTTTTAAATAGACGTTCTGTGAAGGGTGGCGTCTAACCTCTAGAAAATCATATGCTTCATTAGGCCAAACAAAATTATATATATGAGCTTTATTATTAATTTATTTGGGGTTTATATTACTTAACAACCCTGTGACCAACATTTGGAACATATTTAATACAAGCCTGATTTGGGTGATTTTGTGGTTTTCTAGCAAGAACATCAAATACCAAGCAAAATAAATGCATTTTAATAAAAATAAAATACATGTAAATAATAATAATAAAACAAACCAATGCCAGAATGGGTAACATGGCTGCAAATTTTGCCTAATTTAATCCGTCGCTCATTGGGGGCAGCTAATTTTTTGGCAAAATATTGTTTTTTATTTGTTGATAAACGTATATTTACCATAAATGAAAGGAAAATATTTGTGAACTTTTTTTTTTTTTTTCTTCTTACAATATCTTGGGTAACAGAGTTGAATAGTTTGTGTAAAAAAATAGAAAATATAATTAAATATTCCAAAGAATATTTAATTTTGAAAAATCATGTTTGATTACATTTTTTAAATCATTTAGATTTATTTTAATGCAATTATTATGGCCAGAATAATTCAAAATTTCTATTATTTTAATTGTTACATACAGTCAAGGAGGTCAAGACCACCATTTAACGTCTAAATTTGAAAGAATGTTACATTCTTGTAAATTAGAGAAAAAACGTTTTACTTTGTTTAATTAAAATTTGTTAATAAATGAAATATTTGGTGCAAAATAATACATACAAAAATTATTTTACATAAGTTTTTCATAAGTTATTTTTACTAATATTTCTGGCAAGAGTTTATAATATATATATATATACATACATATATAAATATGCACAGTACACACAGATATATTATGTAAATAAAAACTTTTATTTTGGATGCGATTAATTGTTTGACAGCATATATATTTATATATGTGTTTGTGTGTATGTATATACTTTATATACACACACTTTATACTTAATTCTTCTTCTCTCTTTCTTTTTTCTTTTTAACAGGACACAAAGAGGACAGTATGCAAAACATACTTCCAATTCAATTAGCATTAGCCCTTGAAAGCTGCTACATTGCGCTCAAGGGAACATCAGCTGCAGGTTAAACAGTTATTAAAATAATTACACTCCAGGTTTGTAAAGTGGTCTGTTATAAATTGTACTGGCTGTGTTCAGATTATGGCAAAACCTTTTTTTAATTGACTCTACATTGGAAGGCAGCCACACTAACATAGCATAAAAATGCTATAAAGTGCATAAATACATAATTTTGTGGCACCAAAAATGTATAAAATTTGTTATGGTAAGTCTCTGTGGTTTTTCTTTTATAGTGTAGAAACATTTTCACATGCTTTTGATTTACGGTCATTCGAGGACACAGGCAATGGGGCAAGAAATCCCACGGAAAGTTACCTACCGACTCCAGCAAACGCAATTGAAGAGAATTGTTGCTATGATGTAACAGTTTTATAAGTAGCCATATTTAAACTCTGGGATCGGAGAGCAGTCTGGCACACAACACGGCTGCATCTGGGAACAATCAGCTTCAGTGGAACTTGTCACTCTCATATTGAATAGCTTATAATACACACATTTCTTGCACTCAGACAAAAACCTCCACTGTGTTAATTAGGCAAGAGTTAAATATGGTTTATTGAATTATAACATAATGCATTATTATTCTTTGAAAAGGAACCAGTAACATTTGAAGCAGGTTTTGAAGAGCTTTTTAAAGCCTGCTTATGAACCTATTTATTACTAATCTACACTAAAACAAACCAAGGGGACGTTGGAAATAGATATTGTCCACATCTATGTGAGTGATGAGCGAAATTAGTAATAATTATACTAATGAGAACAGCAAGAAGAATAGAAAGAATATTTGGTGCATAATAATAATAATATAATTTAAAAATATATACAAATGTTATTTTTACTAATATTTCTGGCTAGACTTTATAATAACTAGTAAGAAATATAAATTGTAATTATATACAAGTATTATTTTTAATAACATTAGAAATGTAAAAAAATACAACAACTTAATAACAAATGAAAACATTACAAAATTAAATAAGCGTGATTTAGTACACTATTTACTCAAACGTTACTAAAAATATTTGATGTTTCATATTTTGAATGTTATTAATGTTATGGGTTATATATTTTAACTTATATAACAAAAAACTAATAAGAAACAGAAATATAAAAATGATTAAAAACAATCAAATGTGAAGTGCCACGCAGGGAATTCTGGGAATAAAATGTATAAATTACAAGATTTAAAATTACTGTAAATTATAAGAGGATTTTCTTACTTCCAAAAACTGCATTTAACAGTATTTTACTGTAAAATTACTGTAAGGTTGGATCTATTAGGGTGTCTCCCTGTATATAGTAAGGGAATGTATTATTACCAATTAATAGGTTTTACCGTTGCATTTTTACAGTCATCAGTTATCATTTGAATTTTTTTTAGAAATTGATAGTAAATTGACAAATAATTACAACTTGTATACACACACACTGTAAAAATATATTTTAAAAGTATTTCATATTTGAACGTACATGACCTGCTATAAATGTTTTTGTAAATAGTTCATATTTTCTCTTTGAACCCATTTAGCAGTGAGAATGAAATCTGCAGCCACAGCATTCATGTTAAAAGCTTTGATGGTGATGTGAGGGGGGAAGACAGGAGGGTCTTTTGTGTCGACTGCATGTCATCATGCGCTCATCGTCAGCTGGGCTTCCGTAACCATTATCCCTCCAGAACACGCAGTCCAAACACTGCCTCACTCGACTTACTCAACAAACATCTGATTACGTGTATGAATCCCCCACACCCCATTTCATTTGCCTTCATTTTTCTGTACAAAGTAAAATTTGTTCTATTAACAAATCACACAGACCAAAAGCCACAGATGCCCACACAGTTTCTCATTCTCTGCGCTCACATTCGAAAGCAAGACGAGGAATGAAAGAAAAATCCCCAAGCCGAGTGAGCACAGAATGGTATTCTCGAGTGGGAAGTGGGGAATTTTTCCTCCTATTCCCAATGGATTTAGTGTTCCTGGTCATACGGAGGGCCTTTCTTACTGTATGGCTTTCACCTTGACCCCACAGCTCTGTGGGCGGCTGGGTTTGGACTGGTTTTTATACCACCTTCTCCTCTTTCACAGAGGCAGACGATAAAGACAGGTCTTTATTGAGGGGAACAATGTTGAGGAGTTACAGCACAAGAGACAGAGCAGTATATGCAGAACTGCAACAAAGGTCAGGTATGCACTGTATGTCTCAGATCAGTTCTTCTCAACTGCTTTTTTCAATCTGCCAAAATTATATAAACATTCGTACAAACATTTTGCTATAATTTAAAGGAATAATTCACTCAAAAAATGAAAATAGCTGAAAATGTACTCACCCTCAGGCCGTCCAAGATGTAGAACAGATTTGGAGTAATTTAGTATACGTCACTATTTTGTCCAGAAGCAATGGTTTTGAAGTTAAAATGCCTTGATGGAATTGTTTCTTAGAAATATGCAGCTTTTCGCTTCACAAGATGTAAACTGGAGTGGTGTAGATTATTGTGATGTTTTTATCAGCTGTTTGGACTCTCATTCTGACGGCACCCATTCACTGCAGAGGAGTGATACAATGCTACATTTCTCCAAATCTGTTTTGATTAAGAAACAAACTCTTCCACATCTTGTATGGCCAGTGGGTAAAATTTCAGCAAATTTACACATCTGGGTGAACAACTCCTTTAACGATGCGCAGTTAGATGGTTTGTTGCATTTACTATGTTTTCCCCTGCATCCCCAACCTTATTGGACCATATTTGCGAGCCATTTTTTCATATATATATAAATATATATAGATCAGAAAAGTTCATCAAAGTTATCCTAATATGAACGAATTTTGGTTTTAGGACAACTTTGATGAAAGGTTTTGATCCACTTCAAATGTTGACTAGAGTGTGTGTGTGTGTGTGTGTGTGTGTATATATATACATATATACATACACATATATTATATACACATGTATATATGTATGTACGTGCGTACGTGTATAGTATATATACACGATATATGTCAGAAATGGGCTTCCATAACATTCTGATGAACTCTTTTTTCATAATTTTTTTCTCTGATTCAATAAATATTTATCTTTTTATCATTTGCATAGAGAGTCAACAGAAAAGCATAGAGACGGCAATGCCTACAAACTTCATGTACTTTACCTCATTACCAATCAATCGAAGATTGCCACCGGATAAAAATAAATAAATAAAACAGGTAAAACGGGAGACTTTTTGTCTCAATTTGTTCCTCGCATTCTGAGTTTATATTGCAATTATGATTTTTAAAATTCAGGAAAAAGGCAAAATCGTGAGATATAAAGTCAGAATTACAAGAAAAGAATTGAGATAAAAAGTTAGAATTACCCTTTTTTATCCTGTGGCGGAAACATTAAATAGAATGTTAGAGAATTATTTACAATATGCAAAAATGAAATGTCGATAATTCATAAACACTTTTTTTTCTGATCATGCACAACTATGCTACTACAAAAAAAAAAAAAAAAAAGGAAAAGAAAATCACAAAACTTTCATATTTTGTAATGTTTGTATTTAGTTTCATCGTCACAAAATGGGTACATGTGGCGGAACAAGCCTTTCAAAAGAACCTGAGGTATTTTGCGTCAAGCAGCCTAAGGTATCAAGATTTTCTCTTTAAAAAAATTCCCTATAATAATTAGTTTTGTTGATATGATGCTATTCACACAAAATATAATAATAAGTTGCCAACTATTTAACAATTTCAGCAAAAAAGGACAGCCTGCATCTTTTTATTACATGTTTAAATAATGAGAACAATGTCTTTAAAATTATAGTACAGGGAAGGAAAAGGAAATACAGGTAATGTCTCACACAAGGAAAAAAAAACTTACAGCAGCACAAATACAAGATTTGCCATACAGAAAAGCTAACTGAAAAACACAGACATAAATAAATGGCTGAACTATCTCCCATGGAGAGGGCAATCCCATTCACATTTGCACACACACACTTTCTGTGTTATATTTAACCTTCTGAGATTCTGAGAGAAACAGAGCGGATGAAGGGAAAATGGGAGTGAAGGAGAGAAAGAGTAGAAGAGAAATCGGTGCTAAAGAGAGATGAAGAAAAGGGATAAATAGAGAAAGCTCAGAGCTCAGACATTTAATTGACTCATTAAAAGCTCCCCTGAGAAGAAAGCAAGCAGAATGTATTGTCACCATAGTGCAGATTCTGTTCTTATCAGTTACCGGTCTTTCATATAAAGTTTATGATCCAATAAAAACTAGCTGATCAGCAGACATAACTGTCAGACCATCAGCCAGGTTCAAATGCATGTAGTTGTGTATCCTTTTTTGCTGATGAAAAGGTTAGGGGTTTATCTCCTCTCCAAGACGCCAGTTTATAAGAGCATCTGCAAAGGGTCCTTCTGTCAGTCATTCACAACATCCATCCACACATCCTCCCGCAATCAGACCCAAACAAACAATAAATAATGTCATAAATATGCAGAACAAATGGGGGACACAGACAACCCCCTTTAGAGTCCCTGTCATTTTTTCCCTTCATTTCGTCTTGTGTGCTCGTTAATACAAAAATCAAATTCTTGAAAATCAAAATGAGTCGCTACTCATTTTACAATTCTGGGGTGTCATACATATTTTTCTAGATTACTCTAGAATATACATGCTGGATTAAAGTCTTTAATAATTCAAGCCAGCAGGCTGGAGAGACAAACGAAAGCCATACCAAATGCTTTAGTTTGTGACACACTGCAGGACATCAATGGTTACACGTGATTTTTTGTAAAGCGCTGTGGTACCCTTTTAATGAGAACGTTCTAAAACTTCCCTCTTAAAGCAACAGAAAGTGCATTTAAACATCAGATAATTCCTGATAATAACTGCACTCCCTTATAAAGAAAAAGGAGGACAAAAAAAACGAAGTAAAAACACATATTGCTTGTAGTTGCGTATCAGTTTTGCGAGTGTATTTTTGTAAATATCACAGAAAAAGAGAGATCAACACTGAAAAAGAGGAAAAATAAAAACTCCACAATCTTTATATTATTTCTCATTACCAGAATGAACCAGTAGAATAAATTAAAACTGTAACTAAGAAAATTACCAAAAAAAACTACTTTAAAACGTCCATATGTATAGTTCATATACTATTTGTTTGTAAGGAAAACAGCAGCCTTGACGCATGCTTAGTGAGAGGAACTTGGGTTGCACAACAGTTCGCGCATCACCACTTGGGCACAGGAGGGGAAGGACAAGACCCTGAAATCTGGGTAACAAAAGAATGACAGAGAACATTATGGGACAACGCCCACAGTGCGTTTCCTTCATGACATGCCTGGTTCCTCCTCCAGGATTCCGTGAATGCTGGGATACAGGAGCAGGGCGGACAAGAGTACTGCACAAAGAGGCCTTCACTCAGCCAGTAAAAGCATGTACCACCAAGGCTTAGTCTGTGCTGACTCCTTGTGCTGTGGTGGTGTAATGTCCAGGGCAGCGTAATAAAAGAAACAAGTGTGAGCATAACAGCCATGCTTGATTCTCAATACACCAAAAGGCTGGTAAAGCTTTAATGAGGAATAGGGTGGTCTGTTTCTAGAGTGAGGAAACGAGGGATTCTGCCACTGCAGTCTCAGATCGTTGTCATCTGGGGATGGCTATGGCTTAAAAACAGTAGAAAGACAAAGTGAAGTCAATCTGTGTCCGGTTCCACCGGCTTAAAAAGACAAAAAAAGTCCCATTTCTGAGAACTAGTCATTATTGACAAGTCTATGAACTAATATGAATGTTCCACAGCCTTGCCAGGCCCACTCTTAGTCATCCTTGCTCATAAGTGGCGCCTGTTCGTCTGTGCGTTAAAGTCCCCAGGGGCTGTGCAGGTGATGTCAGGATACTTCAATGATTTCCATGCTTCCAGAGAAGCTGGACTGTTTGCTGATCTTTCCCAGTTCCTCCCTTGAACGTGTCTCCGATATGCCCTCTTCAAACTCCATCTGACAGCTGCGCCGCTTGAACTGCTTATCAGCAGCACTGGAAGTGGGAGCATCCTCGTGCCAGCTTCCCCTCGAGTCCCGTGGCTCCCCCACCTTCTCCCGCAGACGCACAACCTCACATGGGCCAGGAAGGCTGCTGCATCCCAGTGCAGGAAAGTGTACCGCCCCTCCTCCGCATCCGTTACTGTTCATTGACTCTGAGCTGTAGAACCAAGGGGCTTCACCTGTTGGCGTAACAGGGGTCGTGGCCTGTACGGTGTCTCTATGTTTGGTCCACATGGGCCCGGTGCCCAGAGTGGGTAGGCTGAGCAGCAGGGAGGGCTTCAGATTGTCGTCAAGACTGGGACTTTTGTGTGCAGGGAGTGAGTGTCCGAAGTGCGAGTGCACAGGAGAACTTCCAGCGCTGCTACCATTGTGCTTGCTTTTCCTCCGCGAACGAGGTCGGGAGCTGCTCTCAGGAAAGAGGCCTGGAGATTCAGCTAAACTGGGGCTGACAGGCGAATACTGGCATACGCCATTGGCTTCTCCGGCCTCTGGGCTATCCAGCTTGCAGAGTTTGGGAACATCTTCGGTATGCGCAGGCGTGAGGCGAGGACAGTGGTTGGGTTCGTAGACCGATTTGATGTCAAGTGAGAAAGAGCGTTTGAGCCGGTTGGTGTCTAGGATACGCTCTGCTGACAGATTCAAGCCATTAAAACCCTGCTGGAGGGAGGTTGGAGAAGGTAGCTTGGTGTCCAATTCTGTGCTGTCCTTCTCAGCCTCCAGACGACCCTTTTCAGGATCACTGGAAGATTCTCCTCTAGGTTCTGACAATTCCTTCAACTGCTCCAACTTCTCCTGACCCGAGGACAGAGCCTTTAGCAATCTCAGACCTTTCTCGAACTCCAGCAGCTGTCCCAGGAAGTTGAAGTTGGGTGATATTGAAGGTCTGCGGTCCTTCACAAACCTGGAAAACACAAGATGAATAAGAATGATTACCCTAAGGACAAATCCGCATATATGGAAAGGAAGACATCTTCAACACAAAGACACATCATGTGAGTTTGTAAAGGCCTTGAACAAAAATGTGTTTAGGATGGCCAAGACAGGTATTGTTTACAAGTGTTTCTATGTGATCCATTTTTTATATGTTGCAAGAAATGGATATAAAGTTACAGCTAGCAGAAAATGTCTTTCTGAGACTGTGCAATTTAAGCTGCAGGGTGTCTGAGTGAGTTTACCTGTACGCGTCATCTGATGACAAGCCCATTGTCTTCATGATATAAGCGATGGCGATGGTAGCGGACCTGGAGATGCCAGCTAAACAATGGACAATGACTCGACAGTTGGAAACCTTGGCTTTGTCTGAAAGGGAGAAGGAAAAACAGTGAGCAAACACAAAACATGCAAGACAACCAAATACCTCTTCAGTGACAAGCCAGAGCCCCCCCCCCCCCCCCCCCCCCCAAAAAAAAAAAAAAAAACTTATTTCTGCAAATATGATTTGAGGATCAAATTTGTTCTTCCTAATACCATCACGGGGGTGCTACTCACTTTTCATGCTAACATGTGAAGTTCACTTGAAGAAAATCAATCATCCAAGGGCAACTAAATCAGTTATTTTCCTATTGTCACAAGTTGGTTCTTACCAATAAACTCATTGGTTTTGTCTAGCCATGGCAGGAGTTTTTCACAGTAGTTGTCATTGACGGGAATGCGCATGAAATGGCTTTCGGAGATGAACTCTGGCTTTGGGCAGGTGTTGCTTGCATTTAACACATATGTGATGCCATTTTGAGCCATCAGATCCTGAGAGTGCAAAGAACCAAGGTATGAATTATGCAATGTGACTACTACAGTTTTGGAAGTTTTAACAAATGAAAAGTTTCTAACATTCCAAGACCTCAGTTACAGTCAGCTGTACCTTGTTGAGCACATCTTTTTGGGAGCCCAGGTAGAGATGGGGCAGGATTCGTGTGGGACCAACATTTGCCACAGGCATACATGGCTGAGACAAACTCATAGGCAGAGTGGCCACTGGCTTGCCTTCACACAGGCCTGGGAAACAGGATGAGAATGCTGCAAAACCACCTAATGAAACAGAAAAAGAGAGAACGTGTTAGGAAACAAAATGACCCCCTACCTATGTGATGGAAGAAAGACAAGACCAACAAGAATGCTGGATTTGGCGACTGTCAACATTGTCATTGTTGTAACAAGTCGTTATGTAAGGGATGCAACTCAAAATCTCTCAAGCAGGACAAAGAACTTAAAGAACAACCTATAATAATAAGAGGTATATTTCAAGTCAAAACCTTTCATACTAACAAAAGACATGCTGATGTCACACATAATTTGTCAAAACCTAAGCAAGAGCGGATTCAGATGTTGCCAATTCAGATTATGCCAATCTAGGTCAGTGCACGTACAAACACAGCAGCAAAGGCCAGTTGGCCTAAAGAAGGATTCTGTTTCTTTAAGAGGCGGGTGGCTCAAGTTTTGGCATTCTTCTGCTGGAGCTCCTTTTCCTGGATGACCTAATATCCTCAACTGAACAATTGCGTCAGGCTTAGAGAATGAGGGTGGTCACAGGTGCAGACCAAGCCCTTGATTCATAGCTCTAGGGCGTTGGGTGTCTGGACAGCGATGCACACACGTACAGATGCAAGGTAAAAACCTACAAATGCACTTACGTGCATTTATAAGCAGCTGAATTAGAATGCATTTGTGTAACAGGGAAAGATGGAAAAGCGGAATGGAATTACAGAGGAAGAAATTAAAGTTCTCATTGAGCTGTGCAATGCTGCCAGAAAGCGTGAGCCCCAGCAGATGGGGTTAGACCTTAATCGCAGATGAGCTCCATGAGAATCTGGGACATGGTAACCCTGGGAGCGTGCACACACAGCAGTCAACTAGGGAGCCATGAAATCATTTCATCCCGGCCAAGAAACAGTGCAATAGTCCAAATAAAAGTGATTGTGTTAAACAGATCTGGGTGGGAAGGAGGAGTTAAAATGAACAAGTCAATAAAATGAGTCATGGCAAATAAAGAGTGAGGTGATAAGAAGGTTTACAACAAAGAAAAGCGTCAGCCACGCTCAATGTCATTGCATGACTTCATTCAGAGTCTATACATGGGTGATAAATCATGCATCAATTAACCGTGAACTTTAAAAGCCACCTGCTTTGCCCTAACTGACAACAAGGAACACCTGTCCCTCTTATCCATGTGCAAATCACCATCTAAACAACTATTGTTTGTTTGGAGGTGCCTGGTTCTTTAAGAGCTTGAGTGACAACCTGTCTGTTTCCTGCTATTAATGGCAACGGCTGGTATAATGACATCATCTCTCAGCACAGAAGACAGAGGTGATTTGCATGTCACTCAAGCAGAACCAACGGGCCCCTGGTGCCTCCTCCATACGCTCTCGAAACCAGTGGTAGATGAATGACTGCTGATCAAATGTTCTACGACCCCCATACTGGTTCAAATACACCCTTCCCCCCCAAACCACATACACAAAAACGTTCAAACACATTGATACAACATCAAATCCTGGATGTCTGTTCCCCATCCCCCAACTGTAACTCCCCTCACCGGCCCAGTGACATAACTGCCTAAACAAGGGTTGGTCATTATGTCAACACTGTCAGCAATACCCAAGTAAGACTACAAATTTTGCCTGGTTAAGGCTTGTTAGAACCGGCTTCTTTTCCCACATCTCTCAAATGCATTACTTTTGCCAAAACAAGGAAGCAGTGCTGACCTCCCATCCCTCTTCCTTGAACTCAAAGGTCAAGGATTTCAAAGGGCATCTGGGATCTGTGAAAGCAAGACCACAGCTCAAAAGGCAAGTGGACAAGATCTCCTTTGGAAGTGATCTTTCATCCCCTCAAGGATCTGGAATATTGTCCTGCTTCAAAGATCTACAGGGGTGCTTTATATAGCTTCCTCGATAGTAAAAAATAAAAAAATGTGTTACTGGACCATAGCAACACAAACAGGAACACTTACAGCACCACATTGTTGAAAAGCCAAGAGAGGAAATACTTGAGTGAGGTCATCAGCTATCATTTCTAACTGGGCGGTGGTGGTGACAGTTAGGATTACAAGGAAACCATAAGCTTCCGTATCTGTCTTAACATCTTGCTAATGTTGAATCAACGAACGCCTACTTTTACTTTTTCAACAGAAATATGAACAATCATTTGCACCTTAAGCAGTCAAGTTGAAGTGTTTCAAATACGTATTTAAAACAAAATGATATTCTCACTAGATGTTGCGAGCATGTAGGACTCTCCGAATCGAATAAATATACACATGCACAATGCACAGACACACACGACTGACTTAGGCAATATTGGTCACTTTTAAAGACTCCAGTTACGTAAGAGGGCAGTGGTGACGTTTCTCAAAACCACTAGGCATATGAGTACAAGTGTGTTTTCAGCAAGAGAAGTGTGCCAGGGTCAATCTCACGCTGGACGAAAAGGCAATGTGCCACTCGCATACTTCCTCTATGCTTTTTTTTCTCTCTCTCTCTCCAAAGCTTACATAACCTCCATTTACCATCCAACTTTCTCTGACGTGCCTCAGACCTCAGTTCTTCTCAAAAGTGCAATAACCTCTCTCGTACAGAGGAACCATAACATCATGGAAGAATTTATCTGGAATTGCAGGATGAATAGCTTTTACAGAGACTACAATGCTCAGGTCACCACATACTTGTGTGATACTTACCTAAATTCGACTGCAGCTGCAATACCATACTACTGTGCAACAAAGCAGACAAGGTAATAAGGTTACATTTTTCGGATATGGCCATGAGCCACATTTGTGTTTGATAACACAGAGTGCACAGTTCATTAACTCCACCCTTTGATATCAGTTCATTGTCCTGCGGCACCTGACCTCCATCTTTTAGGAGCCCCTCAGTTTTTCATCTTTTCAGCTGAGCTGTATAGCCACTCTCACACAGGCTTCCATTCAAGGCTCTGCATCCAGCAGCATTGATGGGCCCCTGAATGAAACTAATGCACATCAACACACACGCACACACATACGAGTCTCCAGATGCAGAAGACATGACGCCATTGAGGAGCAGCCCCCATCTGTCCCCATCGCTGCACGCACACACACACTTATTAGCATCTCAATAAAGGCCCAATGACATCATTGCACACATGCATGCTGCACAATGAGGAACACAAAAAACAGCAGGGGGTTGGTGGCTACCTCATCACTCCCGGCGCTTTGTGTCATGCTTGACAGATTAGAAGTGTTAAACCCCAGGACCTTGTATCATCGAATCATTAACTGTTGGCGCTATTACAATTATTACATTTCTGCCCTAAAGCCATTATGAAAACATAGACGTCACTGCAATAAAATTAAATTGCTTGGCAAAGTCCAGCTGTTTAACTTTTACTTGGTGACATCAGTAGAATGCACACGTAACTCAAAAATACACTTGCATGTGTGCATAACGTTGTGAAGCATGAACACACACAAAGCAACTGCATTAATATATATACTCAAATCAAATAAATCCTATGTACGTCCATTTAATTTTCTACTATTCTAGGAGATAATCCTAGAAGCGACCATAAATTTATGGTCGAAAGACTCTGAAAATAGAATTCTAACATCAGCCAAATATTTGGGACTACAGAAAAGAAAGAGGAAGATGATGAATCCTATCGTATAACCTCGACCCAACACGTGTTTGACAGGTACAGATGGGAAAGCTCCATCGGTCCAGGTGACAACAGATGATACACACCTCTTAGCTTGCGTTCTTTCCTCATCTTGCGGACTCTGATTTTGAGCCTCATGTCTGTTCGCTGGATCCCCGGCCAGAAGCAGTTCTCCGGAGGGGATATGACCACGTCTAGGGGCATCCGCACCAACCAGTCCAAACCGCAGTCCAAGAACTATACTTCCGAAAGGTACTGGGTACCAAAGAAAGGTAAGATCCTAAAAAACACTTAGGAGGGAAACTCCACAGGAAAGCAGCAACAACTGCGTCCCCCCTCACAGAAACGAGGGCAGAAGAAGTGTGTGGTCTTTCCTCAGGAGCGCCACGGATCCTTCCTCGATCTCATTCTGTGTGGCAACAACTGAAAGTGGAGCTCGCTATTGTTGTACAGCCTCCGTTCAAGTCTTTCCCCGCCTCTCTCTCTCTCTCTGTGTGTGACCTTAGAGTGAATGAGCTCATTTGCCGTGAGCATAGACTGCCCTGTCTCTCTCCTCTCTCGCTTACTTTCACTCTGTCTCCCCCTGTCTTTCCTCTCTCTCTCGCTCTTACTGTGTGCGAGCTGAATCTGGCTTACGAGTAAGGCATGTAACCACATTCCTTACTCACCGAGCAAATATGCAGCCACCTTAGGGGCCCACTCAATATTTTTCTGAAAATGAAAAAAATAACCCCCTCAACTGTATTAGACTGCAAGTACACATAATATATGTACACAGATGCGTTTGATCTTCTCTTTTCACACTTCTCCTAAATGCGTTCGATTTACAATAACAAAGCGTAGTACATTTTAAATTGCAAATTTAAATTCAAATATATGCATCTTGTGTGCATCTACAATTATAATTATTTCTACCGAGAATGCATTTTCCATCTGAATTTTGCATTATCAACCACTTTCCTGATGTATTTGTGGACATGGGCCTTTTCTACTATTTTGATTTAATATTGTGAAAAAAGCATGCAGCTTTTGTTTCCGCTCTGATAGCTGCAAAACTATGGCGAAAGTTGTGGGTGAGTGTTAGAATCAGGAATGCAATCTGAATTTCATGAAGCGACGAGAACACTTTTCGTGCACAAAGAAAACAAAATATCGACTTTATTCAGATTGAACCTGATGGCAGATAGACTATTTTGATGATGTCTTTTATACTTTTCTGGGCCTTGACAGTGTTAATTACTTGGCAGTCAATGGGACAGTCACAAGCCTCCCGGTTTTCATCCAAAATATCTTAAATTGTGTTCCGAAGACAAAACCAAGCTTTTACGGCTTTGGAATGACATGGGGGTAAGTGATTAATGACAAAATTCTCATTTTGGGGTTGAGTAACCCTTTAATACCAGGTGTAAATGACCTAAAATGCCCCGGTAGTTCAAGCCATATAACGTCGCACTAATAAGGGTTCTATTTCCAATAAATGTGTGGACATACTAAATGCATGACAAACACATCAACACAAAAAAGTCTAACACATCTGGACATTCATGTGCTGTAAGAGCACACCAGCCTAAACATGCTAAAATTGCTGGTAGCAGAGAGAACATACCAGGAAGTAGTGCAATGACTGTTCTAAAGTGCATTATTGCATGTTGCAAACACATTTTGGTTTAGTCAGATGCAATATAAGCACATAAATCATTCCTGCTGAAAAAAGACCCAAGTCCAGGCTGATTGATGCTGGTTAGTTCTGTATCATTCACTACTTTGTGAATGTTTACTGCATGCATCAGGAGTAAACATCTCAATGGCTGAGTATGATGCTTGTAAAGGTGCAGTAGGGATCATCTATCAGGTGAAGCAGAGGAACCACATCATTCATGCATATGTGCAGAATATGAGTGTTGCCACAATATATTGAATGTATTTCTACAGCACTTTTGGGATCTACCAGAGGATGGTGTGTGCATAGAAGAGGAATTTTGGTGCGAATGCGTGTGTGGAGTAGGAGGGGGTTAGCGCTGATAGCGCTTGTTGTCAGAGCACCAGTGACATGCGATATGCGGATACATCAGTCCATGATGTAATGCTTACAGGGCCCCAACTGTCATGCCGGAGGTGTGAGGTAGCCTCCAGTTGAGCGCAACGCCAGCTCCAATCACTCAACACTCACTCGTGTGCATCAGTCTAAGTGTGTCCAAATCCCTCTGTCTGTGATAAAACAGCGTAAAATTTCGCTGGAGTTTGACATACATATCACATAAATGGATCCCAATGGGGAATCTCTCATTTACACTCATGATATGGGGCGAAGGAGGTATGATTAAACTTCTAGATGTCTTATGTATACAAGCCATAAGTGAAGTCATGATGAAGTCATGGAAAGAAAGAAACACAACACGTGTGTGTAGACATTACATGCTTTGCATGTGTAGCTATATCATTTTACCGCCAACAGATACGTGCCATACTGCAATAAATGTGTCTTTACCCCTGGGCTGAACGATTAATCATAATAAAACAGAAACTGCGATATGACTTAGTGTGATTATCAAATCGCTCGCAGTTTTATTAAATAAGTATATGTGCTGTGTGTTTCAGAGTGAAGCACCATCTCTGCAACTGCTCTTGAGTTTGGGAACGCAACATGCGCCAGCCATCTTCCTACTGTTGCAATGAGAAGCGCTTATAAACAAATGAGCTCCCTGCAATTTTCCAAGATAAGCTGGTTTAACATTTGTGTGATATTAAAATATGAAGTAAATATTATAAATATTAGTAAATAGCATTGTGCTAAGCAAAGCAAACTTTCGTTTTTTCAAACACAATTAGCTTTTTTCACATTTCAGTTTTCTTCCCCAAATCATTCAGCCCCTGGTGTACTGCTCTACTGTTAATATCATTAAATCATCATCATCCTTTGTTGCACCCACCTGCTGATGTGCTTTAATCAGACACACATGGCCGCAACAAACGTGCTATTTTAATTTGAAGTGTCAACTCAGACATATCCCAGCCGTTAGACAGCAGCCCACAACGTTTTTAGACGTAGGACTTTCCACACACGTGATGGTGACACATTTAAATACCACTAATCTGGGTAACATACTCTTAAAGAGTAAAGGCTCCAAAAGGGTTTTTTCGCAATGATGCCATAGAAAAAAAACACATTTTTGGCTCCCCAAAGAACCTTTTAATAAACAGCTCTTTAAAGAAGGATATTAAATGTTCTTCATGGAACCACCGATTCCAATAAAGAACATTTACTTTTAAGAATTTAGGAAATGGTATAGTTAAGTGATCAAAACCAGTTGCGGATTTGAACACACCAAAGGGTGCTCCATGAACTGTGTTCTTGAGAAAGACAGGTCCCAGATTGCTTGCTCCTGTATTAAGTGTACTGTAAATCACTTTTTCCTCTTCCAACTACTTCACACCACTAGTTTTACTGTAAAGTTACATATCCTCTTACAAGAGGATATGGCTTTTGGTCTGTGATACAGCTGTGACTCAATGTTTCTATCAATACTTCCAAATCTCCTAAAACATGCTGAGCAATGAGGTGATAAAACATCATTGCTTGACTCGTATATTAGTTTTCATTTAACACTGCCAATCCTGTTAAACACTATTAATGCTAAAAAGACTATGATCTAGATCTTGCATAGTTCAGAAAAGACTCGAGGCTTCTAAGTGTAATGGCTCAACAGGATGCCGTCACTCAGTACTGGGCTGAAACCCAGTGTACAGGTCAAAGGTCAAGGTCATTAATCAAGGTCTGCCATGTTTCAGCTATTTTACCGACAGCCGAAGAAGGACCCGGTTTTAACACTTCTGGAGGCCAGTTACATCAGATTTGAATTTTCAGATGTTTTGCAAGGATGTGTTTATCGCCAAAAGCTTAAAACAATCTTATGTGATTCATACAAGTGGATGATGACATTTATGGGATTAAGCAAGAAACTTGTTCACTTATCACTGCGAGTTGTGAAAAAGACAAGGCGTCCTGAGAAGATTATTGACCAACTGTTGCACTGCTTCCTTTTTCCTAAGCTTAACATTAATGCTGCAATGGCAGAAGTTCAAATGTAGGGGGACAAAGAGAATTCTACGGAGCCCCTTAGAGCTCATGGTGGTGGAAAGATTTCGGGGTGGGAGGAAAAAATATTTTTCAAATCTTTTGCGTTCTCTAGTTTTGCGAGGGAACGCAAACATCTTTGCGAGAGAACGCAAAGTTTTGCGAGGGAACGCAAAAGATTTGAAAAATATTTTTTCCTCCCACCCCAAATTTTTTTTTCACCCACCGCGAAATCTTTCCACCACCATGAGCTCTTAGGGGCTCTGTAGAATTCAAGGTAGAACCCTATAATAAAACTGCAGTTGGAGTCAGTTATGAAATATTAAATACATATTACTAATATAGCTGCAAATTTCATTTAGAGCAGACATATAGTTTTTTTTTTCTTTTTCTTTAAATCACATTGTGATGTTGATGATTTGAACATATGTTTTGTTTGTGAATAAAATGGATTAGTTGAATTTGAACTGAGACCTGCAAAAACTATTTGCTTTAAATTTTTAATTTGCACCAGTGGTCCTGATATATGGGCAAACATGCATTAAACCACACCTCTGTATTATATTTTACCACATTTCATGTATCATCTATTCCCATGTTGTCCATTCTTTCCTTACCCAAGTAGTATAGGAGTGATTGAGGAACTAGGGTTGATCTACTAATATGGACGAAGGTCTCTGTTCCCCAACACTCCCCCCTTAAAAGACAACGAAAGAAAGCCATCTAAACCCCCTATGGAGAACTATGATGTCATCGGGCCACATGTAAACCAGGATAAAGGTCTCCAGAGAGGGTTACACAACTGGGAGGATGTGCTTCATGTGGGAAGGAAAGGGGGAGATGGAAAGAGAAATGGAGAGAGCCTGAGAGAGAGAGAGAGATAAATGAGAGGGAGTATTAATGCTTGCAATAAGACAGAAGAATTATGACAAAGCCCACATTCTTTACACAGGGGCTTCAAGCTCCGCTGGAAATCCAAATTTAGCCGAGGATGGAATGGAAGGATTTTGGGCCTCTATCAGGAAATGAGCACCAGGTTGCGTCACTTGTTTGTGTATGTCCTGTGTTCTGCAAACTTTTCCTGGAATTCATTGCATTCTTGAAGAGCCACCAAAACCTTTGTACATTTTGGAAGAGAATGGAACCAGGGCTGTCAATTTAACATGTTAATTTAGAACTGGAACATTACCTGAAATAAATCACCACATGTAATCATGCTCCCAGACTCGTATGTGAATTCTAGAATAAGGAATTTTCCTAATATCGGAGCTATTCAACACCCAGCAAATTTTAATAAATGGAGCAGTTTGTATCAATCTTTCTGAGTTACGACAACTTCTAATGAAATTACAGTTTACCAACAAACTACACTGAGTTAAAGGAATTTAATAATTTGTAGCATAAACACAAAAAGTTGATTACTCAAATCATTCCAACTAATCGAGTTGTGACCATGGAACCAATTAATCTAATATCTTTCAACTATTAAAAATATTTAAAAAACAACAAACAGCTAGAATAGCACATGTTAGATGAACTTATTTAGCAGGTAAATTTAGTGAACTGGTAGGAAATTGCTTGTCACTGGCATTTACACAGTCATTGCTCATATAGTCTATGTAGTGAATACATTCACATAGCTGTCCACAACCTAACCACGACATATACTCTTCAGATCAATGGCAACCACAAACACTTCCACATAACAAACTCTTTTACTGTAAATGTCAAAAATAACCACGTTAAACACTAACAGGTCTTTCTCGTTACTAAAAAACACAAAATATTTCAACATTTGTTATCCTTATCCAGTCCTAGGCAAAGCATGATGGGAATTCAGTCCACTACCCAATTTTCAAAAGTTATCAAGAATTTAATGAACTTACTTTAGGTCCCCTGAATTTCTTTTTAGAGCGTACTAGAAACCACATAATGATGGTCTAAAATTACTCAGAAAACCTTATACCAGAGTACCTTATCAACATTCTGACGACATCCATAAAAACATTACACATTACATAACACTGTGTTAGAGAGTTTTTCACAACAAACATTTCTTTCTGAAATTAGAAAAAAAAAGCTGGGCAGCACATGCAAAGCATGCAATGACTGTAGCAGCTTCAACATTTGAAAGGATACTATAGCAAAGTTATCGCTTTCCTTATTCAAACTGATTTTTTTTTTTAAATAAATGAATATAAGGTTGACCTGAAGAATGAAAGCTTGGAAAATTAAGAGCTATAATCACCGCTTATTGACATTAGAAATGTGACAATACACTTAGCTCGAGATGAGACAAAATACAGATACTTGGTTCACTAGAAAGAGGCAGTATTTTAATGCTATTTTTCAGAAAGTTTCAATGACAAAGTATTTGTCTTTTAATTACAAAAATTAAAACAATGCAGTTGTATTTAGAAACATTTTAACTAATCTAGGGCTGTAACTAATTATTATTTTGGTAATCAAGTAATCTACTGATTATTTTGACAATTGAGTAATCTGATATTTTTATTAACGCAAACAGACCTAAGTGAAAACCAGGCTTTAGTATAATTATTTATATATAAACTAATGATGAGGCATTAATAATTGGCTCAAATAAAATATCTAAACCAAGTAATTACATGGTTTTGTTGAACAGCACATTTAAAATACATAATGTAATATGCCTATACATAATATTAACATAACCAACTTAAGTAAATGATGTATTATAACAAATACCTGCAGAGGGTGCCAACGGCCTCTAAATTTTAATATTTGGCCACATGCAGAAACTTTTATTTTGAAATCGCGATGTACAATTCTTGGCATATTTAGACATAGGCTGATGTATTCTCCTGTGTTGGCAAAGGTTTATAAATGATTTACGTTACAAATCCAATGAGATAATGAACACTGTTTTCCCAGATGAACTTTAAGCAATTCAACACAGCATATACAGAGGAAGAGTTTAGCCCCTTATGATTACATGATTACTCTGAGCGGTTTACAAAGCTCCGCTGCTTTTTAATGAGTTTTTTCTATGTAAATATGCGTTAGATGGACATCTTTGACCATTGCGCCTCACCATTCATCAGGGCAGCGACTCTGCTACTGGATACTATTATGCGTGTCTTGTGTTTATAAGAGCAAAACAATTCTGTTTGGTTAGTAATGTTAGTTTGGTTGAGAGTGAAAGCTGTGCTCCTCTCATACCATTGGTAGGCGAACTCATGAACTCGAAAGTGATAAACAAGTTTTTTTTTGTTTTTTTTAAATGCAGGATTTTTTTTTTCCGCAATCAAACGCTGCACGCCGGAAATCCGGCACAGTGCCGGAGAACTTTAAGCCCTGCGCTAGTGTGCCTCTTGAGATCAGTGGAGTGAGGTTTACCTGCACTGCTCTTACTAGCTGACTTCCATTACACTCACCCCCCTAAGCCTCACTACCATCCGGGTCACGGCACCAATATAATCCCTCCAGTTCTACTTGGCCCACTCTGAGCAGGATTAGAACCAATGTTTCCAGCATGGGAGGCGGGCGAGCTAACAAGGACACTAAAGACCTGGCCTCCTTACTGGCCTCCGTTACACAGAGCATCTACTGAAACGAAGCTGTGAAAACCTCACAAATTGTTGTGACATTACAAACATATTTGGCTTTTTTCCAAAAGCAATTTGCATTTCATTCATATATATTTATCAGTTCATGCATTCCCTGAGAATCGAACCCATGACCTGGCGTTGCTAGCACTGTTCTCTACTGTTTAAGCTACAAGAATTCCATAAACCATAAACTTGGCCTGCCCTGAATGAAATATGCTGCCTCTTGGAAGTTAGCCAATCATAACACGCTATTTACATAGAAGCCTTCAAGGTACAGTAGCAAAACTACCCCTTTGTGGGTGGAAAAATTTAATTATGACTATTTTTGGTGCAAGAAACCATCGTTAACGGTATAAAAGAGGATAAAATAAAATGCACTGACAGTGCTGAAGATGAATGGATATATATACAGTATATATAATATACAGTAGAGTGGAAAAGTATTCCTCAATTTAATTAAGTGCACTGAATGCTTTTATTTTTTAAAGCTAATTTGGATGGTAGGTAGATTCAAGGAAAGGAAAGGGTGAAAAAGAGGGAAACGGTAGCAGAGAGGAGAGGAGAAGTAGTTCATGTCATGCAGAAAGTATTTGGCACTGGTCGGCCCGCTGACATTTCTTCATTTCTTCAGCTGGTTTCTCAGAATTGACATAACACATATAATTTGAGGTCTATGAGAGCACAGAGAAACTATAGCCAAGTTTACAGCGGGCCATATGTAGGACAAATGCTACTCATTTCTTCATACCGCAAAGTGGTGTATGTGTATGTCGAGGGTACAGGGTGGAGACTGAAAGGTCAACTTTTTTGACCTTTGCAAATCTGTGGCGTGTATATGTGTGCTGTTCAAGTAGGCGACTGGCGCCAGATGTGATGACCACAGGAGCCTGAACTAAAAATAGAGCCATGCTCTAATCAGAAAGACATACGACCAGAGAAAGAGTGTGTGTGTTTGTTGAAAATAACAGAGCACCAAGTACGTCCCTCGAGAGCTTACCTCATCCTAATGGCAACAGTGGCTCTTTTTCAATAGAAACATTGATCCCTATGCTGCTCTGGGACGATAATGGAAACGGGTTACTTCGACACAGGAAGTCAAACTGCTGCATGATAAAGTTAACCATGTTAACCATCTAAAGTCAACCAAACAGTTGACGATAGCCAATGACTTCCACAGTAAGAAAAAAAAAAATTCAGAGGGAACCAGAAACTGGTTATCGACATTCGTCATAATATCTTCTTTTGTGTTCGACAAAAGGTTCATACAGGTTTAAGAGATTTTATTTTTCACATCATGCTGCTTTGGTCAGTTTGTTGTACTATTCCTCACTTGTAGGACACTTTGGATAAAAGTGTCTCCTAAATAAACTAGAATAGTTTAGACAGTAGTAGAAAATGTAGTGCTTGTCCATGCAAAACTCACCACCACAATGCAAGGGTATTTTGGGACGCATCAAGGAAAATGCTATGTGGTTGCTAGGGTGTTCTCGATGGATGCTAGGTGTTTTTCTATAGGCCCAAATCAAAAACAGCCAACCCCCAAGTGTATAGTGTTCTGGGGCTGGATTCATGAAACATTCTTAAGAAGAAAACTCTTTTTAACGGTCTCATTTTCTAACATAATAATAAAGTTAAGAATGAAAAAAAAAATAGGAATGTTCTTATCTTTTTAAGATTTTTCTTAAACAGAACTTTAAGACACAATTTGAACTCCTGATAAAATTTTCCTAAAAATTATTCAAGAATATAATATAATCAAAAAACACCTAATTAACCCTGTCATTTATAAAAAAAAAAAAACTATATTTGAAAACCTTGTGAAATTTTTAAGAACTGCACTTAGGAACATTTTTACAAGCTTAGAATTTAAGAAATTTCTTGATTTCTTAATAAAATTCTGGCACACCCCTCTAGATATGACTTGGGCTCCAAAGTAAGTTCATGGGATTTTCATCGCACATTCCATCCACCAGACAAATACTGAGTTGGATCGCGTCAAAAATAGCATTTCTGAAAGTACAAATGTTGAGCTTTGGTGCCTATATGGGAAACATAGGTTTGAATCTGGCCTGCATGGTGCTCGTCACGTCACCAGATGTTAACTGATGAACTGGAGTCGTGTGAATAAATTGTGGATTATTGTGATGTTTTTATCAGCGGTTTGGACTATTGGTCCATTGGTGGATATGAAAATATGATTGAGTTTTTTTGCTATAATCAGGGCTTATAACAGTTAAAGTCAAGCAAATATAATAGGAAACATTTTTCCAGAGAAGTCCGTCAGACTTTTTCCTGTGCTGGTTTAAATCATGAATGCCCTCCTGTCCTTTACCTCAACTGGGCGTAGAAACGGCGGTAAAATTGGAGTTTTGGCTGACCGTGGGGAGTCTGGAGTCTGAGAAAGAACGTCATGTTGAGGGCAGGCTTACAGTGAAAGGATATATTGATATTGTTTTAGAGCGAATGCGTCACCACCTGTTCATTACCTCATTTTGGCGAACACACACAAACACTTCAGCAAGAAACGCCCAGTTGCATAATAGAAGCCGGGAGCGAGACAAAGCTGAATTCAGCTCCAAAAGCAGCTAAATACAAAGGGGAAAGGAACAGCCGCGCTCTGCTCCCTGCCAAGCTAAAACTTTCATCTTCTAATTGAGCGTAATTTGCTACTTTCTGCTGAATTCCTCCCACTTTTGCTGCATTAACAATTGGTGCTACAGAGGACATTTCATTTAGCCTTTTTGAATGGAATATCACAAATTTTAAAGCATCTGCAAGTTTAAAATACGAGTTAGAAATGGACTCTTTGCATTTTTGTTGGTTTCATATGGTTTTAAACCGTTTTACAGTATTTAAATAGATAATGAAATTAATTGATCAATACATTTAATGAAAAAAAAAAAAATTAATAAAAATGTCATGTGGTGTAACCATCAAGTAAAAAGTAAAAACATTTTCTTTACACCTTGAAAACATGTGAGTGTACACATCTTAATTATTATTAAAAAAAGGTTTTTAAATGTATTTTTCAAGGTAAAAAGTATTTAATATGAAGATCATTCATTGTTAATTCATAAATATCATTAGTTTTGGTAAGTAGCACCGCATGATATTTTACAATCTGAGCTAACCTTGACTTGACATAAAAAGGTAAAATTATCGAATATTTATTCGATTTATTTGACTTATTGACCTTGACATACAGTCAAGGGTTTTGCATGTTGGTCGGACCATATATTTTTGATTTTGTGGAAGGTTTTAATAAAATACAAAACTAAGGTTTTCTTTCAAGAAGTTAGTTTATTCAATTAGGATTTTTTCTTCATTATGATATACGGATATCACCCTGAAATCTCCTATTACATGCTGAAAACTGATTCCTGTATTTTTGAATAAATTAATATACATGACAACAATGAGAATGATATCATTGATCCATATAATACCTGGAGAAAGTGACATACATCAACGCATATAGGTGGCCCAGTGGACTTGATGTCATACCATGCATAGAAAAACAAAGGCAGATGGTGACAGGCTAGCGAGATTAAGAGTGATTGCACATCTGCAGGACACACACATTCGTTCTGAAGCTTGTCCCTGTGGGTGAGGTGTGAAAGGTTCAGGCGGTGTGTGTAAATGTGTGTGTGCCATTCCAATAAGAAGAACGGCGTGAACGGCATGCCTGTGGAGGGAGGTGGACGATCAAATTCAACAACAGCTCGCATAACATTTCAGATCCTGTGATCGCCCGACATTAACAGGAAACGGAATGCCAGCTCAACAGGCAACAAAGACGAACTTGCTGACAGACAACGGGGCGAACCCAAAGAGTTGGTTCAGGTGTGGTAGTTTCAGCTAAACCCTACAGGAAATGAAGCAGATGAAGAAGTTTGGTGTGAAGTTCATGGACAAAATATAAATACACTTGTGATTTGTGCCACATACTTTTCAATGAGCTGAAAGCAAACAACGTCTTTCATGTTATCATCCATTTACATCACTACATAAACATGGCCAAGTATGCTGGCAAACTGACAAATTTGCACACTAAACATTGTAATGCTTCACATCACTCAGCCTGGACTGCTAAATTGTGCTGAAAAATTGGTGAAATTACGGTCTCGTACCATTTTAGATATTTTTTTTACCATCTACTGACCAAGATTTCACAACAGTTACTAAAATGTAAAAGGTGTTTAACTGATTAGATTCTCCCGGATCTGAATTTGGCACTTCCAAAAACTTTGCATAGCCTTTTTAAAGATCCAAGCATTAGAAATTCAGAGCCAAGCATTTTATCCTCAGAGGAAACGCAGGTAAATACAAAGTTCTGTCATGAAACTCTAGATGGCGCAGGCCGATAGGTTCCAACTCAATTTAAAATAATTACATAAACAGTTTCTTGATTGGTTTCTTTTCAGATCAGCAGCCAATGAGCTTGCTGCTCAACATTCAAATACTTGGCTATTGCTTGCTATAGCAGTTGCAGCACGCTTTAGAAACCCTCCTCCTTCCCCAGCTCCACCTGGTGATTTCATGTATTCTATATATGGGAGTTATTTCATATGTTATATATGCAGCAGCAGTATTTCCTAGATGCTCACAGCAGCATTTGCATTTCATGACCCCTTTAACTTCCATGGAACCTTACAAATACACAAAAGGCTCTTTATAGTGGAAAATGTTTTTTTATTTTTTTTTTAAATGTCCTTTACTGTAAGAAAAAACTGGTTATTTTAGGAACTGGTTATTTTTTCTATGGCATCATTGCGAAACAAATCTTTTGGAACGTTTGTTTTTAAGAGTGTACACAAACATCTTTGACAACCACTCATAAAAAAATACTTTTTTTTTTACAGAAAGTGTTGAAATTTCATGAAATCCTCCTCAAATAATGTTATCAAACAATGAAAGCATCACTTGCTCTCCGTTACATCAGTCTGATTGCTTTGAGGGACTTTCAAAGTTGGTTTGTGCATAAATGGCACTCTTTTATTCAGATAGCATTCATACTAAGGAAACAGTGGCTGTTTAAGACAGGAAGTGGTCATAAACATCCTGTTCATTTAGAGTCTATCACTTACAATCATCACTATTCCGATCATAACACCATATCTTATCTTATGCTAAACCAAAAACGCTGTTGCACAACTCAGTAGCTCTGATTCAATCCCTCATTCGCTGTTTCTGCTCTCTGCATTACTGGTCACTGTAATGTATATGTACAGTGTGTGAACAGCATTGTGCGCATATATGTCTGTCAATTTTTTTGCTCAACTTATTTTGTCCACAAGGTGGCAATACTTGCTCCGCCGTAGTGTTGCAGTAAAAAAAAAAAAAAAGAGAGACAAAACAATTACTACTACAGACACAACAACAACAAATGCCCGTGTTGAGCACTTGTGTGAGGGGATTTAGAGATGCTTGCAACTTTAGTTTAAAGCAAAGACCATTTTATCACAAATAACTTCTGGAGAGAAATAGCACAAACACTGGACAAGGATGAAACTTTCTAGTGCGCATGTGTCGAGTGTCTGTTTACGTGCACACTATCAAATGGCGTATACTTTGAAAAACTGTTTACAGGTTACAGTCAGACTGCAGAAAAATATTGGCCAAATCCATTTTTTTCTTGCTCATGTGTGACTTTTGTTGTTGATGTTTTTGTTCATGAAAATGTGAATAGCACAAACTACATGGAGTCTGAACTTTTGAATTCTCACTTGGGTCACTTCTACATGTGGTCCTAATTCCGATTCAGCAATTCAGCAATGCGACCTCATTCTAAACAGTCATGTTGGAATTTATGTGACTTTTATGTCACCCTAGTTCGACATTCATCATAATTCTCCGCTGATGGGATTCACTCCAAAGATTTTTAAAGTTCACAAGAAACGTAACTAATGTTCATTCCGGTACAATTTGACATTAGCATGTTGCTAAGTTAACAGCACGAAAAAAACGACAAAAATTTTTTTTTTTAACGAAAACCCTAAGAAAATGAACCATGGTTCTACAACAAATAAAACCAAAAAACTATGCTTACTACAGTTACACCATGGTAAACACAACTTACCCATGGTTTTGCTACACTAACCATAGTTTAACCATGGTATATGTAGTATAAATGCAGTTATTCAAATGGTAATCAATGTGCCAAAAAACATGGTTACTACTACATGGTTAATACACTCTAAAAAATGCTTGGTTAAATACAACCCAGCGCTGGGTAAAATATGGACAAACCCAGCGAGTGGGTTGTTTTGACCCAGTGGTTGGGTTAAACCAGGTGTGCCCACACTCAATTAAACAGTATTTCAACCTACCAGACCAAACAATAAGGACTGCTTATAAACTACTATACGGGTCCATTCAGAATCACTAAACACACCAAAATACAAATGAAAAATTAAACCACTGTGAACTCCGCGATCTGAAGGCGGCTCGACGCCACAGTGAATAGTTCCTTTGTCAGAACAAGCAGTTTGGAGCATCTGATTATATCTGATATAGCAAAAATATGATGTTATAGTGATGAGTGAGCCGACAGCGTGTACGGTTCGTTTGCGCATCAAATAACATACACAACGCGCAGCTAATGCACGATCCTGTGCGTCACTGTAATCATCTTTACCTTGATTACAATCATCATCCATCAAACCATCAAACTTTTCAATGACACTGGCTTATTTTATCCAGCCGAGAGCTGTAGTTTACGTATCATATGCTCATACAGCGGTTTTGAGCCGCCGTTCAGTTTCACACAGCGCGATGAGAAACGGCTTGAGCTGCTCCGAAACACAGAACATCACAGAATACGTAGAGAGATTTAGTTTTAGGTTATCTCGTGCCCCCCGGTTGAGAACCACTGACCTAAAGCACGATCTACCAGCATTGCCTTCACGATCGAACTATTGGGCACCCCTGGGTTAACATTTAACCCAACAATAACCAAATCACTGGGTTTGTCCAAATTTAACCCAGCATTTTTTAGAGTGTACACTACAATAAATCCATGGTTAATTTTCGTAAGGAATGACACACAAATATGGTGAAAATGCATTTTAAATGAACTCTTCTTCTGTCAGCTTTTTGTTTTTTAAGTTGCCAGCCACGCCAGCATTTTTGGTCATTTTCACAAAATTTTCAATACCCCCCGAATATTATATTGTATGAATATCTGAACATGTAATACGTCAAAAGAAAGAACAGAGCCTCTGCTTAAAAACATGTAATTTGTAGTGAAATTACTATAGTTCCATTTGAGAGCAACAGGAGACATGCAAAAACTTTTATCCCTGCAATACTGGACTGAATACATCCAGAAGCATTACATCATCTCCTCTAGAGCTGTCCTTTAATGTTTATCATTAAGTCTGAGAATGATAATACAAGCATGAATATAAAAAAAAAAAAAAAAAAAAAAATTATGGAGCCAAAACCTTAGCAAACACCACTACTAATTGCATTCCATACTTTAATGTGTCTTATATTAATATTCACTATTTTTAGATGAGAAATGCGTTTTTGTTTTTCTAAATTAAAGGTGCTGTCTCAGCTTCAGTGATGGTCGTGTTAACTTTCCATGTCACGTCTGACACATTTCTAATTTAAGCTTACAGAAAAACACTAAATGAGACTCAAGGAGGTCTTACGGTGACAGCCGCTTCAGTGCAAGCAGCCACATAATCAAAGATTTGCAGAAGTGCTGAAATTTCCCCAAATCCTGACTGAAATACATTTGAGCTTCTTTTCACTGCTGACATATTTGGATCAAGCAGCTTAGTAAGAAGTGAGAGGAAAGAAAAAAAACATAAGCTTCATGCTGAAAACGGCCAACTATGAGGATTTCTACAGACTCATCACTTTAAGAGCTGAACTTTGCTGTGATGATCGTTATTAACAAAGTAATTATTATAGGGAGTGACAAAAAGTTGGGATGTAAAACATGTTTAAGCGTTTTCTTAGGGTTTGATCTCTATTTGCCGGTTAAAGTGCATGCCTTTGGCAACCAGCAGCTCTTTTGTGTAACATGACATCATTTGATTGACAGCAGGAGATTCTTGTTGGACCAGTGCATAGCAGCTGCACGAATGGTTAACATTATATCTTTAATGCTTTTCCTCAGAAGTTGTGCAGGAAGTAATTTTTACATTTATTTTTTACTATTTATAATATTTACAGTATCAATCTAAGGCTGATGGATTTCGATTATTATCATTTTGAGTGTTATGATATATTAAATACATATAAAATTAATATTAATATGTTTGTTATATTATCTAGAAACAATGTATTATTTAATAATATATTACTACAATATATTGTTTTTAATTATGAAATAATATATTACGTTCTAATGCTACATCATTATAGTTTAATAATACTATATTTTATATACAAAGAGTGAGAGAGAATATATGTGAATATTAATGTTGGTTACAATATATACATAATATATTGTTTTAAATATATATTTTTTAATTAGACAATAACACATTAGACAATATTTGCCATTTAAAATATTTACTGCAGTATCCCTTGCTAAGTATTTTGTCTACAAATTATATTTCATATTTTAGTATATACATAATATATAAAATATTTAAAAATAACAAGACATGTACATGCAATTTTGCTTTATTTTTCATATTTTTGTATTATATATTTTGATTAAAGTCGCATAAAAAAAGTTTTTAAAAAACACTTATTTTTATTAAAATTATTAATAATAATTACTACTAATGTAATGACCAATATGCATTAATAAAAGCGTGACCCCCCCCCAAAACAAAAAAAAACATGTATAAAGTTAAATTAAAAAATGTACTATAAAATAATTAAAACATACATGAAACTCTTCTTTTTTTAATTATTATTATTATTTTTATTTTTGAATGTTACATCACAAATAATGGTTTAAAAAAATCTAACTTTAACCAACTATTAAAATGTATATTATTGATGATTATATATTTATATTAATGATTATAATCATTAATACTAATAATTTAATGACCAATATGCAGGAAAAAAAGCATAAAAAAAAATAATAAAAGCACACACACAAAAGAGTCCCATTTAAAAGCTAACTTTAACCAACTATTAAAAAATGTATTATTTTATAGTGTATTTTAAGAAATGCATTAGCTTTTTAATATGCATTATATTTACGTCAAGCTTTAGAGTGTGAAACAATCAAACATGGAAAAATCAAGTGTCTTCTTATATTCTTGTTTCAATGCCAATCTTTTGCAGAAACATGTCTTTTGCACATAAAGTGGTGTTTGTGAGGCTTTATCAGCGTGTAAGACCTGATTCTGAGTGTGTGTGTGCGTTTGCCATGCATCAGGAGAGTGAAGCTGTGTGTGTGTGTGTGTGTGTGTGTGTGTGCGAGCGCTGCACGCGAGCCCTGCTGTACTAATAATTTAATGGCCAATACGCATAAAAAAGCATTACAAATTATTAAAAGCACACACACAAAAAATATACATTTAAAAAGATATAGCCTTTAACAACTCTGGTGACAGATTTAGGTGAGTTTCAGTGTATTTTGTTGGTGTCTACAGCAAAGAGCGACACAAAGGGAAATCAATTTGCAAACCTTGAGGAGCGTTTTAACTAGACAACTACATGGTGCAAAACAAGTAGTGAAGCAGTCGAGTGTGTGCATTCCTCCAGTGATGACATAACAAAAATGAATGTCAGCAATCAACACAAATCATCAAGGTCTCTGATTCATTTACACAGAAAAGAAAACAGTCAGACAAGACGGAGCCATGAGGGAAATTAAAGAGAGAGAGACAAAAATGTGTAAAAGTAAATGTGAGGGAATGACAGAAGAAAGCAGGAGTGTGTTTGGGAAACGGTGGTGTAAGAATCGCCCTCTGCTGGTGTAAACCAGAATCAACACGTTCCTGTCTCTCTCCAGCAGTTTTCTAGCGTGAGTCTGTCTGTACCTGTCAGCAGAGACACCCTGTGGAAGGAGCCATCCAGCTTGCTCAGAAGGATGTGGACGAAGCCGTCTTTGGGAAGCTGACTGGCGTCTTTCGTGCTCTGATCGTACACCACCACCTCCTGCCTGCGGCCCAGGTCCACCTTCAGAGCACAAACACACACAGGAACCCATCAGCAGGATGTCACATATACACGGCACCGCAAGCTGAGTGCAAACACACATCTGACTATTTCACAATAGAGCAAAGCTGCTATGATGAAATAAACCGTAGGAAACATATCAAAATAGCTCAAATAAATATTTAGAAAATATTTAGAAATAAAATCAGATATAATTTATATAATCAGATATACAAATATGCATGATTGTTCATATAAACACACACATACGTATATATATATATATATATATATATATATATATATATATATATATATATATACACACAGTTGAAGTCAAAAGTTTACATACACCTAGTAGAATCTGCAAAAAGTAAGAGGGATCATACAAAATGCATGTTATTGTTTATTTAGTACTGACCTGAATAAGATATTTCACATAAAATATGCTTGCATATAGTCCACAAGAGAAAATAATAGTTGAATTTATAAAAATGTGAAAAGCTAACTTTAACCACCTATTAAAAAATGCATTATTTTTATAGTGTATTTTAAGAAATGCATTAGCTTTTTAATATGTATTATATTTACGTCCAGCTTTAGAGTGTGAAACTCTAAACGCAAGTGTCTTCTTATATTCCTGCTTCAAATGACAATCTTTTGCAGAAACACGTCTTTTGCATGTAAAGTGGTGTTTGCGAGGCTTTAGCGCGTGCATCAGTGCGTGTGTGTGTGTGCGTTTGCCATGCAGCAGGAGCGTGAAGCTGTGTGTGTGTGTGTGTGTGTGTGTGTGTGTGCGCTGCACGCGAGCCCCGCTGTCTCAATGTTGTCAGGCAGTTTTTAATCACATGACCATCAGCCAGAGCCGCTGCAGAATGACGCACTACAATACTGGAGCACTACTGGAGAAAACACACAGAGAGGAGAGGAGGGGAGGAGAAACCAGGCCAGTGACAGAGGATGAAGATGAGGATAGATGGAGGGACAGAGAAAAAGGATGAGAAGAGGACAGACATGCAGGAAGCAAAAACACACAATACTGGTGATTAATAATAATACATGGGAGTGTAGCAACAACTGCAATTCTCAATGACTTTAGTAAAAAAAAAAAAGCAATAAAATAAGCCAAGTAGGACTTTATTTCGGAAAATGAATGAAGAAATTTTGAATTTTGACGATCTAATTGGAATAGACAAGAAATGAAGTTTTCAAGCTTCACAATGTGGTCCATAGGACTGTGTAAGAAACAGAAATTTAAGTTTCTCTTTAGTAAAAATCGTGAAAATAATGCATTCAAGCTTTTATTAGCGAGTTTATGAGAAAAGTAATGATTAGTGATGCGCCAAAAAGATTTTTTACCAAAACCAAAGTGAAAGTTTTTATTTATCCGAAATTTGAAAGCAAAAATAAAGTTTTGGTAATTGAATTTGGGTAATTGAATGATTCATGCTATTCAGGATGTTGTATTCTCAGGTGATACATTAAATCAGTCTCGAAAAACATAGAAAAGTTCTTCGTGTTCAAGAATATTTTTGAATATTTTGCCAAAATTTCAGTGCATCACTAATAACAATGTCCGATTTGTGAATGCATACTTATTTTTGAGTTGGATCTTTAAAATGAATCATTTACACAAAATTTATTTGAATTATTTGTTTTTTCAATAATACTGATTCAGTGTGTGTAAATAATATACAGTATTTTAATTTTTGGGTGAATATGATAAGGTCTAGCGATCGACCGATATTTGTTTTTTGACAGACGGTGCCGATATCTTGAAAAGCCAATGGCCGATATAATTTTATTTAATGTTAATTAATATTTAAGAAATTTTAAATCATTTTAAAATGGATTAAAAAATAAATGTGTAAAATAAACATACTTATATTTTAGATGACAAAGTATTTTTCACAAATAAATAAATATTTAATAAAAATATAATTAAAAAGTAAGTAAACACTGTGGGCGTTGGGAATCATATTGTTCAAACAGTCATTTTACATACAGCACACAGTGAAAATGACATGAATATGACGGTGGGCAAATGCATAACGCGCAGCATAATTTGAAATCACGAGTTTAAAGTTTGTTGATCGCGCGTTTCCTCCTGACCGACCGTAAAGCAGACCACACGCGTTCATGCAGGATACAAATGCACACTTCACAAGATCTCACAACTGGATTCTACTAAGTTTGCAAGGTTTGCGAAATTAAATGTCCATTAATCATTCAAAGATTTTTTTTAAATGACAAATGCGTATTTGCTGAATGCTCTCGGCAAATGAGAAAGTACAGGCTAATGTTTGCCTTTCTGTTACTAATAATATGACAGCAATCGTTATAATACTTTTTGTATACATTTAATTCCTTTGTTTAACAGTTCTGATTATTAGACAGACTTCTATCTATATAGACAGAACTGTTAATGACGACAGAGAACTAGAGGGAGAATGTGAGCGCTGTGTGCTCAGGCGCTGCCGCTCTCAGCTCCGTCAAAATAAAAGTCCTGCCTCGGAACAGAAAAACATATCGGCCGATGCCGATATTTAAAACTATTACAAATATCGGCCGATATATCGCTCGATCACTAATAAGGTCCCTCCATTTCTGAAGTGATTTGTCTTGTTATCGTTACAGTTGTGGGGTGTGGACTTCCCTATCTGCACAGAATTAGAACGATTATTATAACTTTAGAGTTAAAGTTGTCATTATAGTTATCATCTTTGGTGCGAACGGGCTTTTAGCTACTAAAAAAATCAGCTAACCATTACATAATAATCATTAGATAAAAGGTCAGATCTTATTTAACCTGGCCTTTATTCTAAACAGCACTAACCTGGTTTCAAATCCACATTAATGGACTTTAGTCAATTCAATCTACTACATTATCATATTTCCTTTCATCCAAATAAAGCTGAGCTTTGGACTTCACAACACATTATATTGATCATTTAATTAACAGCCTCGCAAATGTAGGGTGATTCTAAAAGTAAGAA
Source organism: Barbus barbus (assembly GCF_936440315.1). NCBI lineage: Eukaryota > Metazoa > Chordata > Actinopteri > Cypriniformes > Cyprinidae > Barbus > Barbus barbus. The sequence goes on along the minus strand of NC_136726.1, from coordinate 6,461,520 downwards.
AGAAGGTGAGAAGATGTACGTGTGAGAAACCGAAAGTCTGTGTGTGTAACACCAGCTTGGCATTGTGCCTAAAAGGTGATGTCACCTGCCGAAGGTCGGCCGCGGTGGAAAATTACTATGTTTCCCTGCCAGCCCAACTCCACTGACTGTGAAAGTTAAATAATAGCACCTCAGTCCTGGTTGTAAAGGGCCTGGAGAACGTTTACACCTAGCGCTCTTCATGTACCTTGAGTGATTATGCAAGTGAAGCTTAGCTGTTAGATAAGGTATTAAACTGAGGCTATTGATTGACAGGGGATGGTGAGAAACTAGGCCCTGTCCATCTCTCGCAGGCCCTGCCCCTTCTGTACAAGGTGTTCCGCCTTAATTGGATGAAGGCTAAATCTAGACGGTGACATCATCACCTGAGGATTATGGGCTCTCGTGAAGGCCTGCTGAAGCCTGGGTCACCTCTAGGGCAAACACGAATGCTGCTACATTCACACATATGACTGCGTCGTCAACTGGTTTTTAACAATAAGTCCTGGTCCACATCAAAAATATGGGCATATTAGTAATTGTGACATACAATTTTCTTTTAAATTAAAAATGCTTTTCCCTTTCTTTTTTAAAATCTAATTTTGTGTTAAAAAAAGATTGTACTGCTCATATTTTACACTGGAAATGGAAGGTCAACTTGAGTGCACTGCATTGTGGGATATTCACAGCAGTGTGCTGAATATTTAAAATATATAATGGCTTATATAATGTATGATATCTATTATTTTATTTATTAATTATTTTAGACAATAAATATGTAATGTACTGTATGATGTAAAATATTTTAGTTATTTTTAAACAATAAACATGTACTGTACAATGTATAATATTGCTTATTTTATTTATTCATTTTAGACAGTAAATATATAGTATACTGTAAGATGTATATCTACTATTTTATTTATTTTAGACAAATATATAATATTATGTATAACATTTATTTGAGTTATTTTTATTTAAACCGTAAACAATGTATTACATAATATATCATATTTAAAAAATATTTTAGACAATAAATATATTTTGTAATTTATAATGTATAATATGTATTTTATTTATATTTAAACAATATACAATGTACTGTATATCTATTTTATGTCAATTATTTCAGACAAGAAATATATAATGGCCTGTATACTGTATAATATTTGTTAATTATTTCAAGCAAAAAATATATAATGTATTATGTATTATTTTTAGACAACTTTTCACTCAGATAAGATTGCAAGAGTATATCTATTGGAACTATAACAAATACAGTTGTAAAAAAATACAACTATAATATCGTTATAGATTATTCATGTGTTCCATGCATACAGAAATGGACACAATGTGAACAGCATACAGTACATATAGCATACTGAAGAAATATTAAAAATAGTACGGTAATATGCTATTTCGAACATAACCAGAGACACCTCGAAAATCCTGTCAGCAAATGCTATGGGGTGGTAATTACGTACCCACTTATTACTAAACCAAGCCATAGAGAGGTTCAGTAATAGTTAGGTGTCACCCGCAAAGACGAGCGTGTCAAATAGCTACATTTTCCAAGAGCCAAAGGATGGTCCCAAGGTCACCCAACATGTTCAGATCGTTTACATGCTGTGACATAAGCAGGATTTTAAAAATGGCACGTTCGATTTCTATTTATGTCAACTGTCGTGTGTGTCGACACATATATCCTGAGACTGTTTGACCAGTGCCATTCACTTCTTGTCTGCCTCATTTGTTATAATTTAACTTGTTGACAAGTATGTCCTCTGTCCCTTCACACGTTCAGTAGGCACATCAGGACATAGTCAACAACAACGTAGGAGTCATTTTTCACATCAAAACGCGTAGAGAGCTACAGGATAGGAAGCTACTTACAGCTTTTTAGTGTGTTACCACTCAAGTTAAGGTTAGTGAATAGTCAATTTTTTTTTTCCAAACAAGAAATACTGTAAAATCTATAATATCTATTATTATCAATGTCAATGTTGCAAAGTTAGTGTCATTATCCAACTCAAATTCAAGTTCTTATTCAATAATGTCAGTGCAGTTTTATTTATATTACTGCAAATTATTTTTCTTTAAAGGGGTCATATGATGCGATTTCTTGTTTTCCTTTTCTTTAGTGTGTATAAGATCTGCAGAGTTACAAAGCTCAAAGTCTCCCACAAAAGGATTTATTCTATCTAAAAGAGAAGGCTGATCCAGACCGGGCTAAAACGCCTCATTAAAACACACCCCCACATGATGTGGAAATATTTGCGAAATGCCCCCCAAACGTGCACGCAAAGAAAGAAGGTGTGGTTTCAGTAGCAGAAGCACTTTATTTGGCCTTCCGAAAGTAGATGCAATTAGGAATCACTGTTAAGATTTGTTTACAACAGAACAGCACAACCCAAATGTTCAAATTTGTGCCACGCAGTTTATGGACGACAGTTTCGTGAACCTAGGAGAGTACAAGGCTGGCTGTGCTCAAAGGCTATTTCTAAAAAAAAAAAAAAAAAAGGTCGGAGTCATGTGACCTGCTCATGAACCTAGTCGCACTCGAGTAGAGCTCCTTACATTTGTTCTCTTTTTGCTGATTTTTGTCATTTTGTTTTAAGTTTTATTCATTGATGGTGCTTTACCTGATGGCATTCAGTCGTAAACAGCAGGAGTTGTCTCCATCGGCTTCTCCGATTAAGAAGAAATCCAAGCCACCGACCGCGAGCGATATGATGGACAAGATGGCGAACACTGTTACACACTTTGAGGACATTCTAAGAACCGAGTTGATGGCGATGCAGAACGAATTCGCTTCTCACGTCAGTTGTTCAGTCGCTATGCTCTAAACTGGATCTTCTTACAGAGGAGATGAGAGAACAAAAGAAAGTTGTTGCAGATCACGATAGGCGAGTATCCTCGCTCGAGCAACAGGTTGTGGACTTACAGGATCGCTACAGGTGCAGCAATCTGCATCTGGTCGGATTGCCTGAAGGTACTGAAAAGGACGACCCTATGGGCTTTTTGAAAAGGCTGCTACCGACGTGGCTCCTGTCTCTGGCGGGCAAAGAGATTGAAGTGGAGTGAGCGCATCGTGTGTACACAAGGCTCTCCTCGATCGTGCTAAACCATGGGTTTTCATCTTTAAACTTCTGCGGTACATGAACAGGGAGCTCATTCTGTGGGCCGCCAGACTTCATGACCCGGTGAAAACTTCTGATGGAGCAACACTGTCGCTCTTTCCAGATTTTTCTCCGGTCACCGCAAAAAGAAGAAGTGCATTTGCGCCAATTAGGAAGGAGATGAGAGACGCTGCCATTCCGGATTTTCTCCTTTATCCTGCAACGCGAACCTAAAATGCTACACTCCCCAGAAGAAGCAAGAGTTTTTCTCTGATCCCATTCATCTCAGTGAGCTTCAGCTGGACATTTGCTGTCTAATCGGAGAAGAGATGCTCTAAATGGTTGGGTGACTGTCTCTTTCACTGTTCACTTTAATGTTCACTTCTTAATCAGTAAGCGATACTGTATGCACAATGAACTATGAATTATGATATTTTATTTGTATTCTTTATCTCTCCTCTTGTTTTTTTTGTTGTTTTTTTTGAATGCTACCTAGTCAATATGTGACTATGAGGCCAATGTTGGTGCTACAGTAATGTACAGGTTTTTGTTGACGCCACGGACCATATTAAGGGGTGCTGGCAGATCAAGGTTTGTTCTTGGTTTGATCTGCCTTAGTTCATGGGAATGTGTTTATGTTTTTTTGAATGGTAACGGGGAGGGTGGGGGGTGGTTTAATGGTAGACTCAACTGGTTTTATTTTCAAACTTGTATTTTGTGTTATGCAGTAATTATGTTCGATACCTATGACTGACTAATATTCTGAGTTGTAATATTAATGGGCTAAATGGCCCTCAGGATTTCTGGATTTTTTGCGAAAAAGAAAGATTGATATAGTGTTAGTTCAAGAATCCCATTTGAAAGAGGATATACACAGGTGTAATAATAAGTTTTATGAAGTGGTATCTCACTCATCTTCGGATACTAAAACCAAGGGTGTCCTAATATTGGTGTGGAAGACTTTAAATATTACTATTTTAGACAAAGGTTGTGATACAAATGGTAGAATAACATATAAAAACAATAGTGGAGAATAGGAATATTGTATTTCTCTCAGTTTATGCCCCTTGTACTCCTGACCATACTTTTTCTGTTTTGTCAACCTATCTCTTGAAGTTTTCAGATTTTTAAATTGTATTGGGTGCAAATACAAATTCTGTAATGTCGCATATCCTAGATAGATCGGGACCAAAGGAATCACACTCTCAAGCTTTGTGTTCTGACAAACTTTGGCAATGTGTAACCTCATCCTCGTTGGTGGACAGTTGGCGTTTATTAAACCCTTCTGCTAAGTCTTTCTTTTCTGCTACTCATAAACAGTATTCGCAAACAGATTATCTTAAGGATCTTAATGAGGATGTGCATGTTTTATTTTCCGATCAGGTACGGGGTATGTTTAAATTGTCTTCTAAAAACCCTAATCACCAAATGATTCATTGGAAATTGCTGCATAGGGTTTACTTGACTCCAATTAAACATTTTTATATGAATCTGTCGTCTTCTCCTAAGTGTAATCTCTGTTTCCCAAGGAGTTTTAGGCACTTTTTTCATTTTGTTTGGGAGTGCCCCTCTCTCTCACATTTTTTGGACTCTTTTTTGGTCGCCATTTTTTCCATGAATGACTTTTGGGACTTCACTTTGTCCATCCAACAAAGATGTTTACTGTTAGCTGCTCTCACAGCAGCAAAACAAATGCTGGTCAACCATTGGAATCCTCCTCACACAATAGACAGACGAACCTGGACTTTGTATTTGTTGGACATTATCTCGATGGAACTCTCTACTTCTAACGTGAAAACTGTTAATTCATGGCATTTAGCTTTTAATGTTGTCTTCTTTTCTAAAATCTTTGTCAAACTTATTTTGTTATTTGTTTATCTATTAATATTAATTAATATATTTTATTATTATTATTATTATTTTTTTTTTTTTAAGTCTACCAAGGGGTGAGATGGGTTGGGGTGGGTTCTAAATTTGTACAGCTGCTTTTTGTTTTGTACTACTGTTCCACAGAATAAAATTCAATAAACAGTTGTTAACAAAAAAAAAAAAGAAACAAAAGACAATCTGGCGCTTCTGAATCAGCGACTGTATGTATGTTTTGTTATTAGTTTAATTACTTGATATTGACTGTTCAAATGCGGAGTTTTGCGCAGTGTAGAGTAACGCGTTGTGTGTGTGTGTGTGTGTGTGTGTGTGTGTGTGTGTGTGAGAGAGAGAGAGAGAGAGAGAGAGAGACAGGGTCACATCACAGTGGAGTCAGCTGTCTTAACCGCGCTTGAGGTGTTCGGCCAATCACAATACACTGTGTCAGCTGGCCAATCAGAGCAGACTGTGCTTGTCGGAAGAAGGGGGTTTGTAGAAAATATATATACGCATTTGAGAGAGGCGGGGCATTGAGGAACTACATTAATGTACGGTATTTGAAAAATAATGTGTTTTTTGAACATTAAAGCATGTCAACATATTCTGTTACACCAAATGCACAAAATAATGATCTTTAAAATAGCATCATATGACCCCTTTAAACCACAATCACATGCAATTTATACCACTTTTTTGGATTCTAATAATTTTGTTTCATTTTTCCATGATAAATAAAACCGGAAAGAGTTTGATTATAAAAATCCCAAAGACTTATATTGAAAAAGGAATCCATGCCAAAAAAATAGCATCAAAATATCAGAGATTGAAGCGTAGGTTAATTTGATTTAGTCACTACCCACAAGCTAGCAACACCCACAGACAACACTAGCAACCACATAGCAACGCCTTGCATCACCCTATTATTATACCAACTGGTTTTGCACGTACAAACACCACTGACGTTTTCTTGAGAAAATATACAACCCTATTCATTTCTACATGCAAAATTTAAAAAAGGTGATGTTCTACAAAGAGCACAAGATAAAGGCCTGGAGAATAAGCTTCCTGTCTTTGTTCAATCCGTACATCCTTAAGATCTGCCTATTCGGCTGTCTTCGCTCTGGGCGACCGCATAGCCATCTGTCAGTACCAGCTCAATGGAACATTCAGCAGCACAGATTACCATAAGCCAAGACTGTTCGTGGCTACAGAGGAAGTCCTGCTCCTGTACCATTGCACTCTATCTACTGCACTTAACACTGACCCATTCACAATGCAGGCCAGGCAATCGGTGCATATGGTGCCTTCCGCTGATGTAATCTGAAATGGGCCGAACACAGAGCCATGGGGGACCTCGGCATTATCTCAGTGTGGATGTGTGCTGCTCATCCATTAATACCCTCTTTCACTTCCTTCCTTTATTCGCACTCACAATGGACCACACTGGTGGCCTTTGGTTGCGGTGATGTCGTTACTTTCAGCTCACACATTGATGCCACAACTTCTGGCAATGGCAGCTGTCCAAAGCAGTGGGGGGATGAAGGGGGTATGGTTTTGCCTGGATCCTGCGCTAGTCGCGTAGACGATTTGCACGTGCTCTACTAGCGCTCTTCCAGTGGCCACACTAAAGATTATGATGTCATGCTCATCCAATAACAAAGAGTTTCCAGAATTCACCCCATCCCACCTCCCCCCACTTACACACAGATAGCTCCAGCTTTATCTTGGGCTTGCATTAATCACGAGCGTTATCCTCTTTACTGAGGGAGATAATGAAAGCCACACAGCCTCTAGGCTCAGCTATGGAAAGAAATGGGGAATGCAGCGAAAGAGTGACCCAAGAAAACAGTGCCACTCTGTTAAGTTCAGATGGAACTGGCTTTGGCCAGCAGATCCGAATCAAAGTGCCCTTTTTTTGGAAACAAATAGCACAAAAAGGCCCAGATAACATGCTTAGGGCAAGCACCATATTACTGTTTGTTTATATATATAATTAAATAGATATAGATTAATTTGAAACATATGAGTAGTGATGTATGTGAGTAATGTATGTGAGAATCGTGTAAATTAGAACAAACATTAGCATCTAAGTTTGAAATGGGTTCAGAAGTCCATTTCTTGCAAACTTAACAACAGTTAACATCTTACAAATTGCAAGCCAATCTATTTTAATGGTGAAAATGAAGGGGAATGACACCAATTCACAGCTGCAGTTAAAAAAATAAAAATAAAAATACAGACCCGGAAAAGCATAAGATGAACTGCATGCATGATAGGTTGGTCACTCGTTTGTGAATCTGAATATGAGGAACCAACAATCACAAAGGCAACCCATATCTATGCCCTCAAAAACAGGGCATTGTGTCACGGTGTGAGGCAATTTCTTTGTATTGTAGGCTTTCAGTTTTCATTAGTGGTGTGACTGGAAAAAAAAAATATATATATTCACTACATTCCCCATGTGGCGCAATTCTTTTCAGAAAGCGAGGTGTGCAATAAAGGCGGATCAGTTTTCGACATTGACCTCATCAGTTGTGGCATAGAGTTTTACGTGACATCTGTCGGTGGTTGGATTTCCCCCTAAGAGTTCTGTCAGTTTCACAGAGTGCCTAAAAATATAAAGACTTGGCATGTCAGGCGGGTGGGAAAAATGATGTCATATTCGAAGTAGAAGTCATGGAACACTCAAGTCTCCAATTTCAGAGCCTCTGATAACCAATAAATCTATAGTGGTCCTCCAAATTTAGAAATGCTAGCTGCTAGCAAGAGACCCTTATCCAATCTGACCTTCTCAAACATTTTCTTCAATTTCAGACTGACTACTACACCTAATTACAAAGTCATTTTAGATGCAGAAGTGTCAAATACTATACGCGCACATGAATTTGACTGCATATGTTGCACATTGGTGCCAAAACAGGGACTCTTTAATGGGTGTTCACAAGTAAACATTAGTTCATTATAATACTGTGCAACGACACGGTTGTGAAGTCCACACAAAACTATCCGCATTGTTAATTGAACCCTTCAAAGGCTCGCAGCAGTTCGCGAACCGACATCAACCTCCTTTTTGATGTCACCGATAGTTCCCCAATTTCTTGATTACGTAAACTAGCCACACATTCTCTCAAACACACACTTGATACCTTGACCTTTCCGTTTGGCTGGAGGAGCTCGGTAACTGACACCTTGTCCTGCTGAAGCCTCCTCTTGACCAGTTTGGAGCAGCAGACGTTGACAGCGCCATGCACATGCAAGGCGTTGTACTCTGAGAAAGTTCGACTGTCGATGACCAGCAATCGCCCGGCTCCGCGCTGCAGAAGGCCCGCTAGGCGCTTGATATCCATGGTGCTGCGATGGCCCTTCTCCCCCGCCATGGAGGTACCCAGAACTCCTCTCTGGACGAGGGTTGTGCACAACGACAACCAATGCAGAGGCGGTGGATCAGTGATGATAAAAATCACTGACGCGGGTCACAAAGAGACATCAAGGTACACATGGTGTCTGGAAAAAACAAAGACAACATTTTTGTATTGCTTTATTTTAGACAGCACTTCATCAACAATCATAAACGTTCAAGGTGTATCTTGTTTAGTCTTTTCATCATGTAGTTCCTTATTTGTTGTTTCTTGTAAGGAAAAATGTTTTGGAAAAGTTGGTTCCTGCTTGTTTTTTTTTCGGCATATGTGCAAATAGTAACTGTCAGAGCAAGGACTGAAAAAAAAAAAAAAAACAGAACAAAAACAACAAAATAAATCAGAAACATCTTTGGACGCGAAACACTCTACAGAACTACATGAAAGGAATTCTTCTAGCTACAAAACCCCGATATCATTAATGAAATATATATTAATGAAATTATTAATATTTGAAAATATTTTGTTCGCCCAATCAATGTCATGTGGTACAACCCCCCCCCCAAAAATAAAAATAAAATAAGAATTTTTTTTTTATGATTAATCAAGGTTAGTTGGTTGTAAAATGTCATGTGGTGCGACTCCCCAAAAACGTAATGATATTTATAAATTAATAATACATGATTGTAATTTTTAAGTACTTTTTACCTTGAAACATATTCACACTTTTTTGAAAAGAATAGATTTATAATGATGTAAGTAAAATTTGTTGTTACATTTTACTTTATGGTTACACCACATGACATTTTAGAGTCACTTAATTGTAACTTTTCTTGTGAATGGTATTTAAGTTGTTAACACTTTACAATTATGATCTATTTGTTAACATTTGTCAATACATTTGTTACAGTGTTTATTAACGTTAGTTCATGTTAGCTCAGGTCCATTAAATAATATGAAGATGCAAATTTTGATTTTAATTATGTATTAATAAATGATTAAATGAATATTAACCAAGATTAATAAATACTAAAGAAGTGCATTTCATTCTTAGCTCTTGTTCACTAATATAAACAAATGGGACTGTATTATAAGGTGCTATCAAAGTTTTTCTGAACAATATGAAACAAACATGTTAACAAATACATGTACTGTTCTTTAACCTCTGCTCTTTTAAATTATTTTATTAAGTATGCACTACATTCTCAGTGCTGATAACATTCATTATTGTAAACTAATGTAAACAGCTTCTATAACACATCTAGATTCATGGCACAAACATGTATTGCTAACGTTATCGTTTCTTTGAGTATTACGTTTTTTTACCGCCACAGTAAGGCAAAAATACACGTTAAGAATGTACATGGCACAAAGCGCTTGCAATTCACTGGCCAAGCATTCACATCTGCATTTGCATGTGTTTCTGGCTTTAAAGACACTAATGAAACAGGAACCACCTGCGTTAGGGAGTATGGAAGCAGCTGCAGCCCGAACAGCGTCTGTTGTCACACGAAAACCTTCAATAAATGCATCAAGTGCCTCCTCTCATATATTGCCAGTGATCATAACAGCTATTCTTACCTCTTCAAACAAATAAACAAATGGAAAACTTCAAATATAGACCCCAAATGCTAATGTACGAAGATAGAAGTAGAATAACTAATAATTTGATAAAGTTGGCTACATGGTTGGTGTTTTAACCTCAGTTTGCTTTAGTTAAAAACTCCAAAATTGATTCCGGGTTGATTCTGTTCAACCCTTATAATTTTCTAAGAGAATTCAAATCTAGCACAATTTAATAAAATATGTTTAAGAAATATCAGAATATGGCACAACTACTGTTTAGTTACCCTTTAATCCCATATTACCATCAAAGGCTGTATTCATGACATATACATATACATATATATATATTATATATCAGTTTAATGTTTGAGAAAGTTGACTGAAATTATTATAGATTTTAATTACTATGTATTTTAAATAGTCAGATACATTTACATATTAATTTGCAATTATTATTACATATTCTTCTGCAATTATCTTCTGTTTTAGTTTGTGACTATAAAGTTCTGAATAAAATAAGAAAATAATCACATGAGATTATCAATATTAAATGTTGAGTTTACTGTTTGCTATACCATAAATGGATATTTAAAATGTAACATTTCTCACATTTTTAGCAAAATAATTAAGTGATAATGAATAAAATGACAAGTTATCAGTTTTTATTGTGTATATTACGTTGCAAAATATTGTATTTTTGTGTAAATCTGATTACCACTGTAAATAACCAACAAACTAATGATAATGCCATAATAAACCTGTACAATGTGTAAGCCAAAGATTTTTAGACTACATTTTACAAGAAAATACTATGTCAGTTTTTGTTTCAAATTCCATGTTTAATTGAATGTGTTTCTTTGTAATTGTTTGTCAAATTTACTAGCAATTTCTTTGTGAAAATAGTTTCTACACCAACATTTTTCAGTCTAGGCTCATATTTATTTAATGCTTATGTGTTTTATGAATGGCAATACTTATTCTAGCTCAGCAAATCTTGATCAGAAATATGCAATCCATTTCATACTGACTCTGTTTTATATTACAGCCAGACAGGATGTGACGTTAGGAAACTGAAGCAATACAGATTATGTAACAAGACTGGAAAACTGTGCCATTTATAGCCTCGGCTGCAAGGATCATATATATTCTTTTCAATAATCTCATTATCGCAGAAGCACATTCGGTCTAAATATTCCACTTGGCAGAATAAACAGTTTTATATATACAGTGTCCGTGCATCTGTGTTGGAGGAAGGCATGTGTGAAGGAGGGCGAGCGATTGTTTATGGCTGGATGAGTGGGGCGATGTTTTGATCAGGCCTGAAAGAGCAGGAACTGCTTGAGTATGCAGTGACCTTCTGAACGCTTCGATCTCCACACCGCTCATTACATTATGCAGAGAGCAAAAGACTAAATCAAGAGCCAATCGAGCATGAGGGAAATATTCCTTTGCACTGCAGATGGTTCAAATATTCATAAAATCTTATGAAGAGAAACTTTCAATAATAACGTTCTTGCAGAAAAATATAAATGCAGTAAAATCCAGGTAAATAGAACACTTTACCATGTTTACCATCATGAAATGTTCACTCACTAATTAAAATAGTGTCATTTATTCAACCTTGCATCATTTTTGTATGACTTTCTTCTGTGGAACACAAAAGAAGATAATTTGAAGAATGTTTCAGCTGTTCAATGAAAGTCAATGGGGTCCACATTTTTCTTTTGTGTTGCACAGACAAACAGGTTTGGCATTAGGATTTTATTCAGACGGGAGTGGTTGTCATTGTAAAAATGTGAAAACACAAATATCATAGTGCAATATAATATCAAATATTCTCAAACAAAATTGTTCATGCGAGTTGTATTCCTCCAAAGTCTACTCTCCGCCACACTAGTCATTAAAAAAACATGGTGTTGCTGTTGGCTGGCTCCCTCCTCTCTCTTACTAATGGAAGGGTAACCGCACCAAAAGTGAAAGTGGAAAGAGGTAACCTTTCTCCTCCAACCGGACAAACATGTCACCCTGTGACAAAGTCTGTTGGTTTAGAATTGATGCCTTTGGTGAACGACTTTCATGTAATGAGTTTCCTCAAAAAAAGCTTTCTCGCTGAGCACAACAGATCAAGTTAGCGAGCGACTAAGCAGAGATGCACCAAATGAAGACAATCAAGAATGTGGTTCAGGTTAAGCAGGTGATCAAGATAAGCTCTTCTCTAACTGCCAAGTGCCAGACTGTAAGCAAAGATTTGGACATGTAACTAGCTTTATTTTGTATTTTTAATTAAATTATGATGATAGTTTAAAGTAGTTTTAATGGTTCAAAAACAGTATTTTTTTCAGCATTCATTTTAGGTTTTATTTCTTATAACTTAACCCATTTTCCTTGAACAATACTTAGAAAGTGACAGTTCACCCAAAAAATTAAAGTTCTGTCATCAGTTACTCACTCATGTTGTTCTAAATCTTCTTTTTTTCTCTCTCTGTGGAACACGAACGAAGATATTTTGAAGAATGTTTGGAACCAAACAGTTTTGGTGTGCATTGAGTTCTGGATGAAAAAAAAAAACACCAAAAAAACAAAACATTATTCAGAATATCTTATTTTCTGTTCCATATAAGAAAGTCATACAGGTTTGAAACAACATTATGGGTGAATAAATGATGGCACAATTTTCATTTTCGGGTGAATTATTAAAATATGAATTTGTTTTACATGATCACCTGACAGACGCTTAATTTCTAAATGGTTGGTTCTTTTTGACAGAATAAATAATACAATAGTATCAAAAAAGTGGAAGATGAATTAAATCATACCATCTAATACGGAGTAAAAATACAATAAATAAATAAATGGGTTTTTGTTTGTACTATAGTGCCCATTTGTTTGTTTTTTGTTTGTTTTTTTATTTCTGTTTTTATGTAACTTAATACAATGTTAAAAGACTATGAAGAAGAAAAAAACATGAAAACTTTAATCCAGTTTTCCTGCGTTTTCGATTGTATTTTAATGCACATTTATATTTTATTTTTCAATTGCAAATGTTTTGTTTTTATTTTATTAAAAAAAAACAACTGTCGTGTAGTTTTTGTTTTACTCGATAAAATAAAAAAAATTAGAACACTTTTTTTAGTTTTTGTTAAATTGCAAATATTTTTGTTATTTTACTTAAAATAGAACAAAAACACTATGATAGAAATATGAAGAAAGAAAAACTACAAAAACAATCCTTTCTTACAAATGCTTGTTTTTATTTTACTCAACAACAACAAAACGGCAAAAAAACAACAGAAAATGAACACATTTTAAAATTAAAGTTTTCATTTGTATTTTTACACACATTTATAGCTTTAGTTTTTGTTTCTATTTTGCTTAACAAAAATAAAAAATGATCAAAAATATGAAAACAAAACCCTGAAAATTTTGCTTGCTTGCAAACGTGTTTGTTTTTATTTGACATAACGAAAATATTTGCTTTACTGCTCCTTTTCGGCTTTGCAATAGTTTTTGTTGACAATAATAACCTTGACTGTTGGCTGCTTCAAACTTCCATGCTTTTTCTTAGCATCTACCTCTCATTCCCTCTGCTGCTGCATTGAGGGAGGGAGATGCTGCGACGCTGAGATATCTGCAGCGCCATGCAGAAATCAACAGGGAGAGACTGAAACACATCTACACATATAAATACTCATACAGTCTCCATAAAGCACTTATGCAACATAAAACAAGAAAAACAAGCATTCCAGCAGCACATTTCAGTACAAATGCACACATGCAATCTCCAGTTCACTTCACACATCCAGTGTTGCTCTCCAAACAACTGTAAGTCAAATAATCATCCCTCAGATTCATAATGAATCAGCTTGTTTTCACGTCACGTCCACATAAACAAACCCAGCACGGTACGAGTGATGCTGCCAGAGGACCAGCCTCACGCGACCAGCAGCATCCCAACATGGATGCCTTTGTTTTGATCGCATTCCCAGTCACCATAAGTAACCATTACTCGCATCTCACCAGCACGCAAACACGCACAGGATTGCAACAAGCCAACAGAGACCCAGACCTCCTTACCATCCTTTGCTCTCTCGAATCGCTCCACAGGAGGGATGTTCAGCCACACCTTGGAGAAAAGAAACCCCTCTGTAACCTCTCCTGCAATCGGCCGGTCGATAACACGACAACACCCCCCCCGTGGGCCGCAGGATGAGATGGTGAAGTAGAGGCACGTCAGAGCATAATAAGGCTGACGCTGCATGTGTCTAATGGTGTTCCTTCTGCTTGACAACTCTAGTTGTGGGGTGGAGGGGGGAATCGGCTGTGCACTGCAGTTTGACATCAAGAGAAGGAGCGCGTTCTCTCGAGACCAGCATTATTATGCGCTATTATTTAGTATTCACACCTGTCGTGCATTTTCTGAGACGAGGTGTGGCATGTTTCATGTCGGTTGCATCAGCGTTGCATTCATGCATCTATATGGATACTGTACTTCCTCGAAAACACCGGCATAAACAGTGGTGCAAGGTGCTGATGTGGAGACGGATGGCGTGTTGCCATGGCAACTGAATGTAAAAACGGAAAAAGAAAAAAGTTGACTGGGCATGAGGAGAGGAGAAGAGAGGGTGCGGAGGCTGTCACCTCGCATCCCAAAGCGAGAAACACTCCAAACATCTGTTCTATTGATATCCAGGGATTTGATACTATACTTCCGAGATGCATGTCGGGAAATGACACCAAAGAAATCTATTTGAAAGATATAGACTTTTTTTAGCTGACACTGTAAAAAAATATATATATAATTTTTCGAAATTGTAAACAGGGTTATTATCATTAACTAAAACTGTAACTAAAACCATTAAATCCCATTTTCATCACTTGCAATAAACGTTAACTGAAACTGATAAAGACTGATATAAATATATAAATGTTTGCAAGCCAGCAAAATGTTAAGTTTTTTTTTTTAATATTTTGGATCATTTTTTTTTTGTTAAGCAAAATAGAAGCAAAAACTAAAACTATAAATGTGTGCAAAAAAAGAAATGAAAACATTATTTGTTCATTTTCTGTTTATTTTTTCTGTATATATCAGCAGGCAAATATATATATTTGTTTGTTTTTTTTGAGCCAGTTGCCCAAAACATTTGATGCAGTAAAACTAAACTAAATCAGAGTATGTTTAAAACTGAAATATAAAAACTTAAAATCACCAATGCTAAACAAAAATGTAACAAAAAAAAATTACAAAAATGTAAAAATAAAAACTAATAGCATCTCAATGATACTAAAATAACACTGGTTGTAAATAAAACAAAATATTACTAAAGTACATTTTACAAGAAAATGCTTTTTCAGTTTTTGTACTGTTGCGAACTGTAGCTTTGTAATTATTTCTGAAATTTACTGTACTAGCAATTTCTGAGTAAAAATTATTTCAAAGTAAAGGCTCGTTCACACACCGAGGGTAATAAAGTTCAAATAAAACGTCCAAAGTGTACGTTTACACCACAACGATTTTAATAAAAATGGAAGCGTTTTTTCTTTGCATTTTTGAAAGGTTTCATGTCCAGACAACATTGTCAAAATGATCCCAGTTCACAGATCCACAAAAATGAATTAAAAAATTCAGCATTATGTATGCACTCCAGGCCAGTAGATGGCGACGTCACTTTGTAAAAAAACACTACACGCCTAATCATACGCGTGTATACTATACTAACTATAATCTGAACGTGTAATACACACATGCATGATGTCACCCTCACCGTTTTCTCAAGTTACTCGGATGCGATAATGGTATCGTTTTCAAAAACTTGCACTTTAACACCGTTTTCAAAAGTTTGTGTTTTCAGGCCTCTAAAACGCCATGTTCATGCAAATGAGTGCCCAAAACACATAATACGTTTTCCGTTTTTAGTTGAAAACGGTGTCGTGTAAACACAACTATAACATTAACGACAATATTGTTGGAATAACTTTCAGAGCGATTTCTTTCCAGATGATAAATGACAAAAAACACTGACAGCCAATCAGAATCCAACGGACTTCAAAGAGTTTGAGCATTTAAAGCGACAGACGACAGGCGTTTACTTATAAACAGAACGTTAAGGCCCATTGGTGTGTCAACACTAATATAGTTATTGTTATAGTTATCATTCTTGTTGTGCATGACAGTCAAACAAAGAGAAGCACGTCTATATTTAAAGTGACAGCAATTGTTTTATAATGACAGACTGCACCTGAACAGCTGTGAACAAACATCGCTGAATGGAGGAAAAAGGAAAGCAAAATATCTTAATCCGGGTTATTCATTAACTGTATGGATGACATCACTCATTCGGACTCTGTGCCATACGCACGCTGATGCAGAGCATTGTTCTGTCTGAGCCTGCATGCATTTGTTAATCATTATTGCAGTGATATCATCTGTTGTGATGAACTGGATTTGTTCAAATGGGCTGATCTGTGTTTTACATTATGGCGCAAGAAGGTTTAGTTTAGAATCAGAAAAATATATCACGTTTCAAATCAGTATATCCCAAAATGTACCAAGTATTCTTTCTGAGACCAACTATAACCATGTGCGCTCACTCAAATCATAGCCATTATAAGAAAACCCTCAAGATCTCAGTAAGGTCAGGCAAGCTCTCTCAAACCCTCTTGTTCTCCGTCCGGTGTAATTCTCAGCACTGGCTCAGCTCTGCAGGGGTCTGAACGCTGACAGCCTGAGATTAACGCTCTGATCAGGGCCGGAGTAACACACACTACTAACCCTGACATCCGTCTCCACACCGGTCTTAGACTCATGCTGCAATATGCCACGGTACAGACTGAAACTTTAATGAATAGTTCATATTTCCCCTAATTATCTGATTCAAATCTATCCATCTATGCATCATGTGACTATTTATGAAATAATAATGCTATTTATATACTTCAGAACGCATAGATTGTAATGTTTTCTATATTAATATATCTATTATTCATAATTAAAACATACTGATTATAAACATCTATGAAAATAAAAAATATTTTGAAACTGTTATTTATTATTGTTTCTTTTTAATAGTAATTAATAGGGAAGTAAATATGTAAACCTAAAAAAAATGATTTTATATTCAGTATTATTTTATTATTCATTATTTCATATTATTTTTAGATTTTATTATTTTAATTGACTTATTACAAGATAAATAACACTATTACTTTATACACTAAAATTTTTATTTTAAACACGAACATTTTAATATTGATTATAATCATTTGAAGATTCTATTTATCATTAGTACATATAACAAAATAAGAAATATTGAATAAATATGAATTTATTGATTCGTGATTATATCAATTTCAATGATAAAAAGGAATATATATATATATATATATATATATATATATATATATATATATTGTTACATCAGTACTACTAACAATAATTACAACACATTATTTTTGTCAATAATTAATGATCAAAACATATAATATCATATGGCATATACATAATTATGTATTTTCTATATTATAATGTTAATATCTCTTTTAATAATTCAAATATTTTCTTGCTATTTACACAAATGTAAAAGTATGATTACTATTGTTATTTCATTATTCATATTAATATCAAAGGTTATATTAGTACTAATAACAATAATAGCAACATCAACATATAATTAATTATCAAAATAAACAATATATCACGTGCATAAAAATATGTTACTATATATATATATATATATATATATATATATATATATGTGTGTGTGTGTGAGTGTGTGTGTGTGTGTGTGTGTGTGTGTGTGTGTGTATATTGTCATCAATGTAACATGATGTTATTGTTTCATGTAATAACGTTTATAAATAAATAAATAACAAATTATGAATAAACAAGACATTATTACAGGGACTGTAAATCCTTCATGTTCATCAAATTTAAAACATAACCCTAATGCTGGACTATAATAACAAAGCTCCCAGACTCCATATCTGTGTGCATGCTGCAGTGTACAGGAGACAGACAAGACGAGCCTCACTCACATCAGAAGAGGAACACTGAATATTACTTGTCATGTAACCCTGTAATCCTTATGCACGATTGATAATGCATTATCCCCACAGTCAGTCTGAAGATGTCACATTGTTGCCTTCACTCACTCACTCACTCAACTCTCTCTCTCTCTCTCTCTCTCTCTCTCTCTCACACACACACACACACACACACGCCGTCAAATAAAGTCATATGCACGCTCTCAAATATCAATCCGCCCCTTTCACCGCCGCGCTCACCTCCGTTTGCCCTGTTCCCGAGTGTCTCCACTGTACTCCGATGCGAAGCCATTCGCAGCAGGCGTCTCTAGTGTACACTAATCCCGAGTCTGCTGTCACATGCGGACAAAACCATCAGAAGCATCCAAACCTCCTCAGCTCCGCCAGCGAGCTGCGAGGCGCGCGACAGCAGATATTGGGCAGCCGGGAAAACAGAAGGTGCACTTAGGCACTATAAATGAACTAAAAGATGAGGTCATGGTTCAGGAGGGGAAAAATGCCGCTGACGTCACCGCCAGCCAATGGGAGCGCGCGGCCCAGGGGGGTCGCTGACGTCAGCGCGCTGATCCGCAGATTAAAGGGACACTGAGGGTTTAAAGCGAGCTGCGCGCTAGGGTTAGTGCGCACTTTGTAGGTCACGCGCTGGACGCGAGTTAAACCTCACGCTGAATATTTCAAGGATTTTTTTTAAATATAATATATGAACAAATGAACATAAGTATGTGAACTTTTTTTCATTTTTTTTTTATATTAGTCAGACTCAATAGTGAAATTGGCATGCATTTAGTAGAAATGTTCATTGTGTTCAAATTGTATTTGCTGTGAAATAAACATCAGTGTGTCTCTAAACGAGCGCCCTCTGCTGGAGGAGGGACAGCACTGACAGCGGTCAGTTTTCTGCCATCCAGCGGTAAAAGGTTGAATTATATTCTTCAGCATACAATAAAACTGTTAATACTATTGATCAGACTTTATTTATTTATTGTGCACTATATTCGTAAAAACGGTGGACTTAACTATTTTGGATTTTTCTACTTTAAATTACACTCTCAAAATTAATTGGTTAAAATTTTGCCTGAATAAACCTTATTTGTTGAATTTTGACCAACTTGGGGGGTCTCTTTTTTTTACTAATGTGTGATTATAAGATCAAGCTTTATTGGCTTGGAAACTGATCTACAAGCACACTTTCTCTCTGCAGCATTATTTTATTTGGACCAATCGTTGTATTCTGTATAAGCACAAAAGTATGTTTTGAAAAGTTTTAAATGTTTTAGTATCTCATTTGTTTAACACTCAAGGTATCTGATGACTTATGATGAGTTTCTTGTACACTTTAAGTTTCCTGTGACTCCCAAGGAATTCTCTCTTGTTCTCTCTGCAATTAATTGTGTTATTGTTTCCTTATTTAGAGATGTAATATTGGTTGATATGCCCATAGTCAGTCTATCTGATACAATATGTGGTCAAATTTGTTTTTCACAAACTAAAAATAGCAAATCTGTTCGCTCTCTATTTTTAAAGAAGGTTACTACCAAGCCTTGCTCTATTGCTTATCGGACTAAATTTGTTAGACACCCTAACTGGGAATGTGTTTGGTTATTACCTCTATTCTTATTATTTTCTTTTCTTTTCTTTTCTTTTCTTTTCTTTTCTTTTCTTTTCTTTTCTTTTCTTTTCTTTTCTCCTTTATTTCCCTGGCTTTAATTGTTTGACAGCACTAATATATATATATATATATATAATATTACCTGGTGCAATATTCAGTTTCTATTACAGACTCTGTTTATGTTTTCTACCCACCATGAATGTAATGATGTATAAACCTAACGAGAAATATAAAATGTTGATTTCTGAGCAGTCTTTAGACAGAAAAATCGATTTTACTTAAACTTATTTTATGTAATTTTTGATTTACATTTTTCTCTAAAAAACGAAATGACTCATAACTCATTCCATAGCTGTTTTTGTATTTTCTAAGCACACCTTTAAGTGATATTTTCACATTTTTACATAATTTGACTAACGGCTTGATCGGAAATGGTGCATATATCGATCTTCTGTCTGCACAATAAATATTGAAATAATTTTTAATCTTTAAATTTTCTAATTTTCATATTTGTTAAACTTATCATAGTTTAACCTTTGATAATTAATATTTGGATAATGGATTTTAGTTTAAGATGGGTCTGGAACAAGAATACAATAAAATCTAAAATACATCTAATAAGGAGCAAAAAATCAATGATATTCACTACCATTCAAAAGTTTTAGATTGGTAAGGTTTTTTAATGTTTAAAACAACAACAAAAACTCATTTCTGTTCACTATGGCTGCATTTATTTGATCAATAAATACAATAAAAAGAGTAATATTGGGAAAGATTTTTTAACTATTTAAAATAAGTGTTTTCTATTTGAATATATATTTTAAATGTATTTTTTCCTGTGATGAAAAGCTGAATTTTCAGCATCATTACTCCAGTCTTCAGGATCATAATATCATTCTAATATACTGATTTGCTGCTCAGGAAACATTTCTGATTATCATCACTGTTGGAAATAATTGTGTACAGTTTTTTGATGAATAGAAAGTTCAAAGGAAAAGAGAGAGAAGACATTTTAAATTGTAAGAATATATTATTGTTTTTGCTGTATTTTGGATCAAACAAATGTAGCCTTGGTGAGCGGAAGAGACTTAATGTCATAAACATTAATCTAAAATCTAAAACTTTTTAACAGTAGTGTACATGACCTAGTGTAGTGCACATACATCATAAATAGAACTACTGTAGATAAAAATGGGAGCAAGTATTGTATTGCATAAAGTTGCATATCATGCAAAATATACCCTGCAGGCTAAGGTTACTGTTTCACAGCTGCATGACAGAGAAGCATTGTACGCTCGTGGAAGTAATACTTTAGGCTATGATGAATTAACCTAATAATAATGAATGAACCAATTATTATTTGACTGACTCTGACTGACAGAATCATTTGGGCAGTTGTTATTTGTCAAAAATGTATAACCTGCTCTGTGTAACCTGACTTTTCTCACAAGGTCACTGACAGTGGTATTCAGGCAGAGAAAACTAAGTAAATATAGAGTTAATGATCTAAAGAAAGGCCAATATTCAGCGGCCTTCAGGAACTGATCGTTCCTGCATTCCTACACTGAAGCTGAAGCATTTAAATAATTTAATATAAAATACCTACATGACCCTGTTTCGGAATATTGTTTGCACATATCTACCAATAAAGATGGTCATTAAAGATGCAAATAACACTTAAAACAAAGGGAATAAAGAAAGAATTGTGTTCTCTTTATACAGAGGTGAGGTTAATCTCTTTCTCTTGAAAGTGTATCTAAAAGTTATGGTTTACCGCACAGAATCCATTCTTGTGGTTAATAGATTATTATTAGTGGTGATTGTAAAAGCAAACATCATTATTAACTTTGGGGCTGCTGCGCTGACACAGAAAAGTGTGCGGTCACATTTATACTGCGTCTACACCGGGTAAAAATCCATTTATCCGGTGCTAGTCCTGTACTTCTGGGGGCCCCTAGCAAAACTTTGCCAGGGGCCCCTGTCAGTGTGTTCATAAAAAGCACAGGCATTAGGTGTACATCAGAAATAAAGCAGGGCGTTAGTTTACTGTCGGTAAATGGCCCCCATGGTCAGGCACGAAAATACTATTAGGATTATAATTTGAAGAATACTTTACATTGAAAACATTCTATTAATGGAGTACAGGTAATGATAAATTTCAATGGTTTACATTAGACAGTTTAGCATTACACAGTTTAGCATTAATTTACAACAGAACAAAAGAAAAAGCATAAGTTAACATCCAAAATCATTATTTGTCTTGCATTACAAAATGAAACTGGATGAGATGGCAATTCATTTTTAGCTAACTGTTTTTTTTTTTTATTGGAGTCTGTGCAAAGGATTGTGGGTAATTGAAGGACACGAAGGATACACCTGATGCATCCTTCCAAACAGGCCAAAGACTGCATCCTTCAAACTGAGATGTCCTTTGATAGGGTTGGTGGCGTAGCAGCTAAGATAGGCAGTCTTACAAGGATGCGTCCTTCCGTTTGAGAAGCACCCATTGTCTATAGACCTTAGTCAGGGTGGCACCATATTTAGTTTTTGACAGGAATGAAAACGAGGCTGTGAGGGATACTGTATTTCTATGTTTGATGGACTGTACTGTTGTTTAACCAGGGTCAGCTGATCAAACATCCTGTACACAAAAACAAAAAAAAGTGTGAAAATTACGTGATGTAGCACATTTATACAGTGTGTGCCATTTCATCCTCGTTAAATTCAATATGGTGTCTAACCTGACTAAGTGTGACAATACTTTTACGTATATAGCAATTGTAAGTCGCTTTGGATAAAAGCGTCAGCTAAATTAATAAATGTAAATGTAAT
This sequence comes from Barbus barbus, assembly GCF_936440315.1. NCBI lineage: Eukaryota > Metazoa > Chordata > Actinopteri > Cypriniformes > Cyprinidae > Barbus > Barbus barbus. Next base: position 6,439,114 of record NC_136726.1, on the reverse strand, counting down.
AAAATGTCGACCCATGAAGAGGTAATAATGACTGGGGAGTTGTTTGACCCCATATACGTTTTGATTATCATTCTGAATCCAATTCATAGTCTTTTATTCAGCTTTTTGTTCAAAATGTTTCTTTCTTTCTTTTATTTATGAAACTTACCCACGTTCAAGTGTTTATAAAATACACTGAACAAAATTATAAATACAACACTTTTGATTTTGCCCCCATTTTTCATGAGCTGAACTCAAAGTTCTAAGACTTTTTCTATGTACACAAAAGTCCTATTTCTCTCAAATATTGTTCACAAATCTGTCTAAATCTGTGTTAGTGAGCACTTCTCCTTTGCCGAGATAATCCATCCACCTCACAGGTTTGGCATATCAAGATGCTAATTAGCCAACATGATTATTGCACTGGTGAGCCTTAGGCTGGCCACAATAAAAGGCCACTCTAAAACCAGTCAGTATCTGGTGTGACCACCAACACATCTCCTTCACATAGAGTTGATCAGGTTGTCCACTCCTCTTCAATGGCTGTGCGAAGTTGCTGGATATTGGCAGGAACTGGAACACGCTGTCGTTTACGCCGATCCACAGAATCCCAAACATGCTCAATGGGTGAAATGTCCGGTGAGTATGCTGGCCATGCAAGAACTGGGATGTTTTCAGCTTCCAGGAATTGTGCACAGATCCTTGCAACATGGGGCCGTGCATTATCATGCTGCAACATGAGGTGATGGTCGTGGATGAATGGCACAACAATTGGCCTCAGGATCTCGTCACGGTATCTCTGTGCATTCAAAGTGCCATCAATAAAATGCACTTGTGTTTGTTGTCCATAACATACGCCTGCCCATACCATAACCCCCACCGCCACCATGGGCCACTCGATCCACAACGTTGACATCAGCAAACCGCTCACCCACACGACGCCATACACACTGTCTGCCTTCTGCCCTGTACAGTGAAAACCGGGATTCATCCGTGAAGAGAACACCTCTACAAAGTGCCAGACGCCATCGATTGTGAGCATTTGCCCGCTCAAGTCGGTTACGACGATGAACTGCAATCAGGTCGAGACCCCGATGAGGACGACAAGCATGCAGATGAGCTTCCCTGAGACGGTTTCTGACAGTTTGTGCAGACATTCTTTGGTTATGCAAACCGATTGTTGCAGCAGCTGTCCAGGTGGCTGGTCTCAGACGATCTTGGAGGTGAAGATGCTGGATGTGGAGGTCCTGGGCTGGTGTGGTTACACGTGGTCTGCGGTTGTGAGGCCATTTGGATGTACTGCCAAATTCTCTGAAACGCCTTTGGAGACGGCTTATGGTAGAGAAATTAACATTCAATTCACGGGCAACAGCTCTGGTGGACATTCCTGCAGTCAGCATGCCAATTGCATGCTCACTCAAAACTTGCGACATCTGTGGCATAGCGCTGTGTGATAAAACTGCACATTTTAGAGTGGCCTTTTATTGTGTCCAGCCTAAGGCACACCTGTGCAATAATCATGATGTCTAATCAGCATCTTGATGCCACACCTGTGAGGTGGATGGATTATCTCGCCAAAGGAGAAGCGCTCACTAACACAGATTTAGACAGATTTGTGAACAATATTTGAGAGAATTAGGCCTTTTGTGTACATAGAAAAAGTCTTAGATCTTTGAGTTCAGCTCATGAAAAATGGGGGCAAAAACAGAAGTGTTGCGTTTATAATTTTGTTCAGTGTAGCATGCATGAAGCTAGAATAAAAGGTTTTTGTTTACAAGCAGATACCCTGTTATTTCTTTTGTTGTTTTGTATGTTCAGATATTCACATAACAAAATATATACAAATTAATACCTAAATAGGGACATTGTAGTATACTTAAAGTATGATTAAAGTATTTAATTAGTAAACTATCAGTATGTATATAAGTTCACTTTTAGTATAGTTGCAGTACAAACTAAAAACATATATTTAAACTTGTTGTGTACTAACAAAGTATAACAAAGTTGTAAGTATAACTACTGTTATACTTGAAGTATACTTGTATATACTAGAAAGTGGGCAAGTTAAGTCCCAAGGAGTATTAAAATAGTACACTTACTACTAGTACACTGATATGTGTATACTTAATACATAAAGTATACTTAAAAATATACTTGAACTTAAGTATACTTAATAAAATAAACTTGAAGTATACTTCTTGCCACCTGACAAGTGACTGGTCTTTGTGTGAATGCCAACAAAACTGGAAAACTTTCTCAATGTATGTAAGTGGTAGGCTACTTTTATTTTAAAGGAACATTTAAAAGATTGAAAATAAAAATTAGGGGAATCATTAAATTATGAATAATTTATTGCTTTGGTTTTGTGTGAATATGTAGTCATGTAATCAGTAAAACTGTAATCTGATTACAAGTATTTTAAAATGTAATTTAATCTAGTTACTAGTACTTAATTTTTGGAATCTGATTATGTAATCCAGATTAAATGTAATCAGTTACTACACAGCACTGTCCACACCATTGGGAATTTCACATGGCCACGTAGATTTCATGAAAGTTTCAAGCTGGTTTCTACGCTGCTCAATAGAAAAATGCTTGGTTTGTAGTGAAAATAAGAATTTCACATTTTTGTTTTGTTATAAAGGAAGAAAAAGTGAATCAAGAGAGGTTGAGTTTATGATATGATCTGTATGTTTGTGCTGTAGGTTTCTTTGTTTACGAGAAGCCAATTCAAAAAAGAGAGCAGAGGGACTGGTTTTTAACTGAAGCTGATAATGAACTCCTTGAGAGGACCCACCCAGACCCAGGAGACACGCGACAGTGACAGGGTCTGTAGACATCTCTCCACGGTCCTTCACAGATGACTCTGAAAGCCATATAATACAATCATCATAGTAAACACTGAATCTCCAAGAAAAGCTTCAGAACTTCTAAACATTTGCGTGCAAACATGGTAATTCCTCTCATGGGCATTGCACAAGTATAATTAGTACTATTTTCATCCTGAACTTAAGTAAACATGTTCAGAATAGGGGTTTAGGAATCAACAGGAAGAGAAAGATTACAATGGTGAATAACAATGAAATGAGTGTGTAGTTTTGGGCCGAGGAGTTTAATACAGTATATAATACAGTAAACGTTTTACCACCACATAATAATGTACATCTTCTTAATTAATAAACATATCTTCTTTATTAGATGAGGATATAATTATTTCATTAGGAATTGGAGGGGAAACAATATATACATATATATATATGACATGTAACAATGTTTTCATTTACAGTGTATTCATTTTAGATTTATTATATTTGAAACTATATTTATTATAATTACCTGTAATATATTATGAAAAAACATAGGTCATAGTCTTTTTTTTTATATTCATTTAGTAATGAATATCATATTACAAAGTTTGGGATCAGTACAATTTTTTATCTTTTTAAAGAAGTCTCTTATGCTCACTAAGGTTGCATTTATTTGATCAAAAATACAGTAAAAACAGTTATATAGTGAAATGTTATTACAATTTATTAAAAAATGGTTTTCTCCTTTAATATACTTTAAAATGTATTTATTTCTGAGATGCAAAGCTAAATTTCCAGCATAATTTCTAGTCATTTTAGAGCCTGTGATACTTTTTTTAAGGATTATTTGATGAATAAGAAAATTAAAAAGATCAGAATTTAGAAATCTTTTGTAACAATATTTTTTTGAAAGAACTGAATACTTTTACTCAGAAAGTATATGATACACACACATATATATATATATATATATATATATATATATATATATATATAAAATAACAATAAATACTTATATCCTGATCAAAAATAGCTTTTCACAAGTTCCAACATTAAGCAGCACAGCTGTTTCCAATAACCTACTGACATTAAATCAGCATATTAGCATATTAATTGACTTCTGAAGGATCTTCCATATATCCTATATTTCATGTCATGTTTGGACATAGGCCAATATATACAGGTACATCTCAGAAAATTTGAATATCGTGACAAAGTTTAGTTTTTCTTGTAACATTTCAAAAAGTGAAACTTTCAGATATTTTAGATTCATTACATGTAAAGTAAAACACTTCAAACGTTTTTGTTTTAATTTTGATGATTAGAGCTTACAGCTCATGAAAGTCAAAAATCAGTATCTCAAAATATTAGAATATTTACATTTGAATTTCAATAAAAGACCATACATACAATATAAATTCTGGGTATCTCTTGTTCTTTGAAACCACAATAATGGGGAAGACTGCTGACTTGGCAATGATCCAGAAGACGAACATTGACACCCTCCACAAAGAGGGTAAGTCACAGAGGGTCATGAGGGGTGGCTCTTTAAGGAGTGCTGTATCAAAGCATATTAAATGCAAAGTTGACTGGAAGGAAGAAATTGGGTAGAGAATGTGCACAAGCAACAGGGATGACCGCAAGCTTGAGAATACTGTCAAGCAAAGCCGATTCAAACACTTGGGAGAGCTTCACAAGGAGTGGACTGAAGCTGGAGTCAGTGCATCAAGAGTCACCACGCTCAGACATCTTCAGGAAAAGGGATACCAAGCCACTTCTGAACCAGAGACAACATCAGAAGCGTCTTACCTGGGCTGTGGAGAAAAAGAACTGAACTGTTGCTCAGTGGTCCAAAGTCCTCTTTTCAGATAAAAGTAAATTTTGCTTTTCATTTGGAAATCAAGGTCCGGAGTCTGGAGGAAGACTGGAGAGGCACAGAATCCAAGCTGCTTGATGTCCAGTTTGAAGTTTCCACAGTCAGTGATGATTTGGGGTGCTGTGACGTCTGCTGGTTTTGGTCCATTGTGTTTTATCAAGTCCAAAGTCAATACAGCAGTCTACCAGGAGATTTTAGAGCACTTTATGCTTCGATCTGCTGACAAGCTTTATGGAGATTCTGTCACGATCACAAAAGAGGATTAACTAGCGAATGTGAAATATAACAATGAAATATCTCCAAGCAAGACATATAGCAAGAGTTAAATGAAGCATGTGCAAAATCACAGTCACTCTTGGCAGCGCAGGGGCAGCTGTGTATCTCCCGGGAACATACGGAATCCTCCGTTTACTCGTAACAGAATCCAAAGAAGACGAAGAACAGGAACAGGGAACTCGAACACAGCGGGAACACCAAACAATCTGACAGCACAGGACAGAATGCACAGGTCTTAAATAGCAGAGCTGATCAGCAACAGCTGGCGCTGATCAGCCCGTCAGCAGCAATCACAGACACGCCCACACACAAACACACACACATACAGAGCGAGAATGAGTCAGTGAACCCATAAACCGTGACAGTACCCCTCCTCCTAGGAGCGCCTCCTGCTGCTCCCAGGTGAACTTACCCGTTGATTGTAATCATCAATAAGGGAGTGATCCAGAATGTCCCTGGCAAGAACCCAACTTCTCTCCTCCGGACTGTAACCCTCCCAGTCCACCAGGTACTGGAATCCGCATCCCCTCCGTCTCGAGTCCAGAATACGGTTGACCGAATAAGTAGGTTCCCTGTCTACGAGGCACGGCGGGGAGAGGGGGTGGGGGAATGCACATCTGATCTCTTCTGGAAGCTGGTTCCAACTGTGGGCACCATAACACATAAAAGCGGACTCTCCTTGTTTTGTGTGAACCCTTGGCGTTTTTAACTGACTTGATCCTAATGATCTGAGTGGTCTGTTAGGTTTATATTCAGTGAGCATATCTGCAATGTATTTAGGTCCTAGGCCATTGAGTGACTTATAAACGAGTGAAAGTACTTTAAAATCAATCCTAAATGTATCTGGAAGCCAGTGTAAGGACCTGAGGACTGGTGTGATATGCTCAGATTTTCTGGTTCTAGTCAGAATCTTGGCAGCAGCATTCTGGATGAGCTGCAGCTGTTTAATGGTTTTCTTTGGAAGGTCGGCGAGGAGACCATTACAATAATCCTCCCTGCTGGGGAAAAAGGCATGAACAAGTTTCTCCAAGTTTTGATTGGAAACAAAACATCTAATTCTTGCAATGTTTTTGAGATGATAGTATGCTGATTTAGTTACTGCTTTGACATGACTACTAAAACTAAGGTCTGTCTCCAGAATCACCCCAAGATTTTTGACTTGATTTTTTAGTCGTTTGACCCCTAGAGTCAAGGTATGCATTCACCTTGAGAACTTCATCTTTGTTTCCAAATGCAATGAATCCAGTTTTCTCCTTGTTTAACTGAAGAAAGTTTTGGCACATCCAACTGTTAATTTCATCAATGCATTGGCAGAGGGAGTCAATGGGGCTATAGTTATTTGGAGATAAGGCTAGGTAAATCTGGGTATCATCAGCATAGCTGTGATAGGCAATATGGTTCTTCCTCATTATCTGACTTAGTGGGAGCATATACAGGCTAAACAAGAGCGGTGCAAGAATTGAGCCTTGTGGGACTCCACATGTCATGGCTGTCCACTATACTCACATAATAACCTCTCCCTTCTAAGTATGACCTGAACCATTTGAGTGCCACCCCAGAAAGCCTGACCCAGTTTTCCAGTCTCTCTAGAAGTATGTTATGATCAACAGTGTCAAACGCAGCAGATCTAGTAGTACCAGCACTGAGATTTTTCCTGAATCAGAATTTAAGCGAATATCATTTATTATCTTAATGAGTGCTTTCTCTGTGCTGTGATGTGCTCGGAAACCAGATTTAAAATTGTCCAGGTATCCATTTAAGTTTGTTCAGCTGATTAAAAACTACCTTTTCAATAATCTTACCTATGAAAGGAAGATTTGATATGGGTCTATAGTTGCACAACATGGTGTTATCAAGACTGCGCTTTTTCAGAAGGGGCTTAACAACTGCAGTATTAAGGGAGTTTGGAAAAGTCCCAGAAAGAGATCAGTTTCTAAACAGTTAAGCACACTTTTGAAAAAAGATGTGGGAAGTGAGTCAAGATAGAAGGTTGATGATTTAAGATGCTGTACTATTTCTTCCAAAATTTTGCAATCAATTGCTTTAAAGACAGACATAGTCACTTCTTTTTGAAATTGCGGTCGAATCTGTGTGACCTCTGCATAACTTGAGGATGTGTCAATCTCCTTTCTGATATTATTGATCTTCTCAGAAAAGAAGGAAGCAAACTCATTGCATTTGCTGTCGGAGAGCATTTCACTGGGAATCTGACTTGGGGGGTTTGTTAGTCTCTCAACAGTCGCACACCTAACTGATGCTGGAATTTGGGTTAAAGGAGCCCGACCAAGTACTGAGTGCATAAATTAACATACTTTAAAGAACTTGAACTTTTCTTTTGATTGATCTAAGGAAATCTTCTAATATTTTGAGATACTGATTTTAGACTTTCATGAGCTGTAAGCTCTAATCATCTTTTGAAGTGTTTTATGAATCTAGAATATATGAAAGTTTCACTTTTTGAAATAAGTTACAAGAAAAAATGAACTTTTTCACCATATTCAAATTTTCTGATGCACCAGATGTAGGTGCTTTGTGTGGGAGTTATGCAAATATTCATCAGAATGGCATGCTGTGAAGAAAGCAGAAGTGTTTAGTGCAATGAGAACAGGGGCAAATAAAAGGAAGTTTCAGTCCCCTAAAATGTTAAACATAACAGTTACAGTAAAGTTTTGTAAGGCCTGCATTATATAGCCTATCATCCATTCATCAATGTACACTATAACCATTTAGGCTATATCTTGCATTAAATATTACAAGGAAGTAAAACGTAATGTCCTGTATTTTGCAGGGTCTCGTCGGATATTACCACAACTGTTTCCCACACTTTCATAAGTTTGGGCTCTACCGTGGCCAGTTTAAAACAGTGGACATGATAACTTCCTGGGGGAGGAATGCAGTCATTATTTCTGGTGATGTAGTGAAGCATAGAGTGAAGCGAGAGGAGGAACATTAATCTGGTGACAGAAATCCGTCAGCTCCACCTACTGTGAGAGTTCACACCTCTCACATCAGTGCTCGGTGCAGTTGAAGAGTTTACACCGAAGTTCATTGTCGCGGGGAAACTTGTGAAAATGATTTGAAGATTGGCTGCTCGAGAATATAGCCTGCGATCCGTGAAAGAAGATGGGATGTGTTTCAATCAAAACTGTCTGTAAAGGCACAGCGCTTCTGATCTTTGTCATTCTTCGGGTAAGAGAAGTTCTTTATTTTGCATAGCCTAAATATATATTAGTATAATGTCTGATTGTAGAGATAAAACACAAGTTCACGCGAGCACTTGTGGCTGTTAACTGTTGATGGTCTTGCCTGCAAGAAACAGCAAACTTACATTTTGTTGGTTAAAAGACATGGGTTGTTCTTCTCATTGTGTTCAATTAAAAATTTGTGAAATGGTCTGTCTTTTTTTTTTTTTCTCCAATGTTATTGTGTTTCACTTTATATTTCCATCTATCTACCATAGTTTAACCATGGTACTTATAAGTAAAACTGTGGTTATAGGATACAATTGGTAATCAGTACGCCAAAAAACACATTGTTCCACACTTTTAGGCTCCTACAATAAACCATGATTCATTTTTGTAAGGGTTGAGACAACAAAACACTAAAATATAGAAATATCATTGCATTTCCTAAAATATCAACATTAGTGGCATTTATTTTAATGACAAACTGAAGAAGTTTGTTTGGTAAATGTATATGATAAAACAGTAGCCTATACCTTTATACTGAAGTCAGACAGAATTTAGTTGGTTTCTGCTCAAAGAGTTGCTATTCCAGGGCAATTCAAATAAATGTTTGATATTTTGGATGTTATTGCAACAATATGATTCATTTATCTGATTCATTTGTTTGGTTATGTAGAGTGGCCCAAAACTGGCAATGAAAAGTATAAATATAATTGCATTTCATAAATTAAAGTTTCTATCTGAAATGCCACCAAAAGGTTTTAAAGGACAAACATATTTAGTGTTCAAAATTAATATTATTTGGTCACTCTCATAAAAAGGTAGCTTTCAAATGCTGTCACACCTTCTTTCCCCCTAAAAGAGGCATTTTAGTATCTTATATGTACATATTAATACATAAAGTGTGCAATTTAGTAAAAAAAGTAACAGTGACAGATTTTGAACCTGTAGAGAGTGTAGTTAATATGATGAACCGGTGGTTATTCTGCTCGGACACCTGTGTGAATATGAGGAGAACTGACTTCATACATCCACTAAAACACCCGATTATTAAAACCAACCAACAAAGAAAAAAGTGTCAAAAAGTTAGCCTGTGCAGCATTTGCTTTGAGATACCTGCGTTTATATATTGTTGTACAGTATAATGAATCACATATTTATACATTTTAACTGCTTTATGTGTCTAAATAGCTAAAGTACATTCTGGGTGAAATAATATATGAAATATGAAATAAAAGTGCTGAAAATAAAACCATTTGCTGGTCTCTAATATCTTAATATAAAATCTAACTCAAACACCAGATTCAGGATTCTGGATCAGCTGTGAAGAACCGGTTTCGCTTTGTTTGAAATTGTCTCCAGACTTTATCTTTATTGGCTGATTTACATCAAGATTATCCTCATTTTGTATGTCTGAAATTCTTCCTGAGAAGTTTCTACTTACTGTACAAAGTCGGAATTGTAATATGACGTTTTTTATGCCATGTGATGTGATTGGAATAAGTGCATAGAATACAATTTGTTTCTCTTTTTACTTACTGACAAGAAGCTTTATTAGTTCTGATGCAACAAAATTAAGAACAAAATAAAATGCATATTAAGTCTGTAATAAACATTTTAGCAATTTGTCAACGTTTAAATGACTAAATAAGTACTGCATATTGCTTTGCATTGCCTATTTTTGTCAATTCAAACTATTTCTTTCTGGTGAGAGAGCTTCAAAAAGGACACAAAAGCACCTCAGAAGCATCATAATGTTGGTCCATATGAGATGCGGTATTTTCCTAACTTTCATACAATAAAGTCATACGATAAGCTTTGTTTGATGAACACACTCAAATTTGCATCATCGAGTCGAGTTTAGTGAGTTAAGAAAAACTGAAGCATACCAAGTCTTAAACAAATCAACTTAAACAAATGTATTTTAAAGATTAAGCCTTAAAATGATACATTTGATAACACAATCCTCTAATGTTTCCCTCATATTTCTCACATGGACAATAAAATTATAGGATGGCCAATTTATACAAGTAAATGACAGCTTTTTTAGGTGTAAACTGCTGTGAAAAAGAAGCTGTTTTAATTTAATTAAATGGGCACTTGTAGTATACTTCACATTTAAAAAAAAAACTATACTTGCAGATAATATAATATTAATGAAATTAAACTTAAGTGTACTTAAAGGGAGTTCACTTTCCTGTATCTCTTAACACACTTAAGTACACTTTTAAAACATGGATTTTGTATTAATGTCAAATTTTTACTTTAAAATACACTTAAACCATTAAGTTTTAATAATATTTTATCTTTTATACATTAATTTTGATGTGTTGACTAGCATACTAGAGCACATGTAAAGTTTTTAACTGCTATTTGATATTACTTTTAAAGTTGATATATTTTAATGTACTGAATTGCAACTTCTTCATTGACATGACATACAAGTTACAATAGAAATGACTTTGAGTATATTTTACTTTACCTTGAATGTGTGTCAGTGCATTCGTATGTAAGCTCGTTTCTGCCACTGAATAAAAAAAATAAAACAAGGTATCAGACTTTTTTCTCGCAATTCTGAAAAAAACGTTGTGAGAAATAGCTGCAATTCTGAGAAATAAAGTCACAGTTGCAAGATATAAACTTGCAATTCTGACTTTATAACATGCAATTGAGAGTTATAATGTCAGAATTATGAGATATAAAGTCGCAATTGTAAGAAAATAGTCAGTCTTTTTTCCTCATAACTTTATAACTCACAGTTGCAAGTTTATATCTCACAATACTGAGAAGAAACATCAGAATTGTGAGATAAATGTCATAATTGCCTTTTTACTTTTTATTCAGAGGCAGAAACAGGCTTCCATACAGTACAGACAGTACACTTTAATCGTGTTTCAAAGACAATAGAAAAATTATGAAATTACGTATAAAGATGTACTTAAGTCCAACTTAAGTGGACTTACGTATAAAGATGTACTTAAGTCCTACTTAAGTGTCAAAAATTCACTTAGGTTCACCTATTTGCATTTAATATAAATGTAAATAAATACATTTGCGAAAGCATTGCATTCAGTTCACACTTATGTAGATTCAAAGTATGTTATTACCATAATAAGTGCTATTTTTAAAAGTATGCTAAAGTGGGCTTCTTTTTCACAAGGGCTCCTTAAGGTTTTCTTAGACTATGATCTTTTGAGAAATGATTTTGCCAGATCTGAATGGAAAATAGGTGGAATTACTTGGAACAAATGCAAATGTGCTTGTTGTTTATAGAGGCTGAGAGCATGAGAGCTGATAATCTTTTTTTTTAAAAGAGTTTTTTTGAATCGCCATATCAACTGACTTGACAGTTTTCCAGTTTCTTATAAATTACAATTGTAGGCCATAAAATGTTTATTATGACTGCTGCAACATAATTGCCGGCTCTTAGCCAATAATAACAAATAATGTAGCCGGTTACTGAACATATTTTAAGGGTTACGAACCACCTCTGTCCTGAGAGTTAAACAATAAGGTCAGAAACTGGCCTTGTGACCGTATCAAAGTGTGAACCTGAGTCAGTCTCAGACCAGACGGTCTGGGGTCACGGTGCTGGAAAGCCCAGTCTTAAGAAGTTTACGTCATTCTTTTCCTGTTATTCTCACCACTCGATCGTTTCGGCCACCTCGTTCTCCCGGCCCACAGGAAGTTGTACTGCTTTCAGGCCTGCTGTTTTGGCCAATGAGTTCAGCACAACAATAGTATCCTAGAAGGTCAGGAATATATTAATCAATCAGACCAAAATGCAGCTGCAGCTTTGATTAGGCCTGACAGTTTAGCTCCCACTTTTTGTCATTAGTGGCTCTAATTGTGGTTAAATTGTCATTTTAAGTAACAATAATTCAATATCTCTCCCATTTGTTTGGTCCAAAGCATGTTTTTTATTCACTAAACAGATTATGAGTGATTATTGACTAACATTTTTATTTCTTCCTCACATAAGGCTATAGTTTGACTATTTTTAGCATATTTTTATTTTTGGATCTTTTTGAATATCACCTGAAAGCGCTTATGGCATAATGTTGATTACCACAAAAAATAATTTCTACTTGTCCCTCCTTCTTTCTTTCTTTCTTTCTTTCTTTCTTTCTTTCTTTCTTTCTTTCTTTCTTTCTTTCTTTCTGTAAAAAAATAAATAAATAAAATACTCACTGTTTCAAGACGTGAACAATTTGTTTAATAATATAATTAAATATAACATAATACAACAATAAAACAATACAATAATATACTATATATAATATAATAATATGCATATAACAAAAATACATAATTAAGAAATACATGTAATCTGAAATAAATCAATAATAATAATAATAAATGTATTATAAATAACAATTAAACCTTAATTTTTTTTTTATATATTTTAAAGACAAGATGTGAACAATGTTTAAAAAATTTAAAGACGCATAACATCTTATAACAAAAAGATGTTATAAGATCTTTAAAGACGCATAACATGTCATAACAAAAAGTTTTTGTTTACATAATATATGTGTGTGTACTGTTATAAATACACACACATACAGTGTATATTTAAAAAATATTTACATACATTTATATATTGATATTCTTATATTTTATATTATGCATAAATATATTTAATATACAAACATAAAATTTTTCTTAAATATATACATGCATGTGTTTGTATGTATATATATATATACACATAATAAATAAACACAGTATACACATATATTATGTAAAGATCAACTTTTAATTTGGATGGAATTAAGGGAAAGGGGGGAAAGGGAAGTGGTGTGTGGCCAAGTATGGTGACCCATACTCAGAATTTGTGCTCTGCATTTAACTCATCCAAGTGTACACTCAGTAGTGAACATACACCTGGAGCAGTGGGCAGCCAATGCTGTGGCGCCCGGGGAGCAGTTGGGGGTTCAGTGTCTTGCTCAAGGGTCTCACCTCAGTCGTGGTATTGAAGGTGGAGAGAGTGTTGGTTATTCACTCCCCCACCTACAATCCCTGCCAGACCTGAGACTCGAACCCGCGACCTTCGGGTTACAAGTCCAACTCCAATCAAGGAACTTTGCTGCAGTACCATGGGTGCAGCAGGCGTAATGATATTACACAGCGCCTGAATGTAGTCCCCAGCTATATCATAACTAGTTACCTAGCTGGGGACTACTTTCAAACTCACTCTTTTACTACTCAAAAAAAGTGGAGTGTTGCTTTAAAGAAACAAAGACAGAGAAAACAATGTCTCCACCTAGTGGTTAAATACGTATTGGATCTTATTTTAGCCATTAAATGACACCGGTTTATGGGAAGATTAATATAATATAACAACAACAATAATAATAATAATAATAATGCAACAAATATATAATAACATATTTAAAAAAACACTGTTTCAATAGTATAAAGAAAAGACGTGAACAATTATGTGTAATAATTTTATTAAATATACTGTAATAAAAATATACAATAATATACTATACATATTGTAATAATATAAATATTGTATAAAATATATAATTAATAAATATAATACATTTAGCATGAATAAACAAGTAAATAAACACAACAACAGTAAAAACAATAAATAATATAATGAAAAATTATGCCAAGTGTAAGAATTATATGCCACTTTGTTGCCATGACAACATAATGACTAAAACTGTAAAGTAACTATAAAAATGACAAGGACAAATTTCTTACCTCAAATAATATAGAAGTTTTAGCAGAAATATTAATGTACTGTAAATGTTTTTTTTTTTTTTTTTCATAAAATTATATACGGAAGTTCTAAGCGGCCATGCATTATTATAATTTTTCTGTCTTGTTTTCTCGTGATCACAACTTAATTTTCTCGTGATCTTGACATAACGAAAGTTGTTTTGTCGTTATCACGACTTAACGAAAGTTGTTGATCTCAACATAAAAACCGTTTTCTCACGACGTAATTGTAGCTATCGTGAGAAAATCAGGGTCGCTATATTGTCTTCGACGATAAAGTTGCAGACCCAACAGCCTCCTTCTCAAGTGTCGAACACTTATGTGTAAGTCGTCAATCACTGACAGACACAGAGCTATTTCAGTTTGAGTGAGTCCCTGATCAAAGTAAAAGTGAATACGATCATCCATGATGCTGCGATGATGCTGCTTCTATAGCATTTTCTCATGCCGAATACACAGAGAAAATTAAGTCGTGATAACGACAAAACAACTTTCGTTATGTCCAGATCACGAGAAAATTAAGTCGTGATCACGAGAAAACAACTTTCGTTATGTCGTGATCACGAAAAAACAAGACAGAAAAATTATAATAATGCATGGCCGCTTAGAACTTCCGTAATTATATGCTTTACATTTCTGGTTTTAATCCTCCATTCACTTCCATTGTAAGTGCCTCAGTGTAACCTGCATTTTTGCATTTTGTAAAGGTGGGATGAGTCAAAATTTTTGTGGTAATCAACATTATGCCACAAATGACTTGAACTTGAACTGAACCCAGAATTTTCCTGGTATTCCTAGCCTCAGTCTCCATTGAAACAAACTGCCTGGAAAAGAGCAACCAGTCCCATTCTCTTCATGTGTCCAGCGGTGGAAATGAAGCCATATGGGTTTAGATCAGCAGCATGACAGTCATTTTGAAATGAACTATTCATGCACGGATATGTTAGCGGTTTATTTCTTGCCCTTGTTGTTAGGTGTTTTCTCTTTAACAATTTGCAACTCTAATGTAGCCAACTTCCCTTTGCTTCTCACGAAATCATTTTAATATGATGCAGGGTTATTTGCTTTATTTGAATTTGGTTTGATAAGAAAGATGTGTACTATTTTGCATGGTTAATTTATGAAAACTTTAGAAACCTGGAAAGCTTGTGGTTATAAATTAGCTTTCACAGAACAGGTGTGTGTCATACGTATTCTGTCAATATTATACCATTAAGTATATCATATTCCAGTATATAAACTTCTGGTTGGCCAGATTGTATCCCAGCACTGAATCTATTTTGTGTAGCTTTTCCAAAGCTATTGTATAGCTTTTCAACTGTTATTAATTGTATGGATGCAGGTCTTGTATAAGCAGTATGGAAATAAGTGTTACTTGACTTGACCAAATGTCCAGACGGGTTAAAATCTTGACTCTTAATTTGGCAATAAAGCAATAAAATAATGAAATACTGTATTAGCATAGTCAAATATTTTTCACTGACAAACTATTTTTCCGTAGCCTTGATAAGGCAAGCGATGCAAATTTCATTTGGAAAAACAAATTCAGTGTTTGCAAGCCTGTTTATGTGTAACAGCCGATGTGCTTAATCTAACTGTTTTACTATATACCCTAGGAAACAATACCAATGACGCTGGCATTTGCTAGCCAAATGATTTTATTTTATTGTATTTATTCATTCATTTTTTTATTATTATTTACTTTTGTGATGCAGAAAATTAAGTTATTATACCTATTCTTGCAGGTAAAAACATGGGGAATAACTAACAAATTATTATTATTAAGATTTTTAAATTTTATTTGTATGCAGTTGTATTTGCAGTTGGCACACTTTATTTTTTTATTTTTTATTTTTTCCTGAGCTACAGGAACAGTAAGATTGATAAAAGGTTGACATTTCAAAAAACAGCCCTGACCCGTCGAGGCATGGACTCCACTAGACCCCTGAAGGTGTCTTGTGGTATCTGGTACCAAGATGTTAGCAGCAGATCCTTTAAGTCCTGTAAGTTGCAAGGTGGAGCCTCCATGGATCGGACTTGTTTGTTCATCACATCCCACAAAAGCTTGATTGGATTGAGATCTCGGAGGCCAAGTCAACACCTCAAACTCATTGTTGAGCTCCTCAAACAATTCCTGAACCATTTTTGCTTTGTGGCATGGTGCATTATCCTGCAGAAAAAGGCCACAGCCACTGGGGAATACCATTTCCATGAAAGGGTGTACATGGTCTTCAACAATACTTATAGGTGGTATGTGTCAAAGTAACATCCACATGGATGGAAGGACTCAAGGTTTCCCAGCAGAACATTGCCCAAAGCATCACACTGCCTCCGCCGGCTTGCCTTCTTCCCATAGTGCATCCTGGAGATGGTCTGATCCAGTCGCCATCACAGTTTGACCCTTGTCAAACTCTCTTGGCCATTTTACCTGCTTCTAACACATCAACTTTGAGGACAAAATGTTCACTTGCAAATATAACAGGTGCCGTGATGAAGAGATGATCAGTGTTATTCCCTTCACCTCTCAGTAGTCATAATGTTATGCCTGATACACACACACACACACACTTTAGCACCATTATAAACTGTCAATCTGTGATCTTGGGTGGAGGTCAGGCAAGATGATATTTAGAAATTGCATTGTGAATAGTGAGGAGTGGAGGGGCATGATGGGAAATGGCAGCTTTGTGCTTTGGGTGCAGCTCTTCCTGACCCTTAAGTGCCAAAAGTCCAGCTAAGTATATATTATATATTAAGAATATCCTTTAACTCATATTTTTATTTCAAATGAGTTTTGCTCCGCTTCTTTGTATGGACTTGCTTTGCCATTTTGATTTTAAAGTAAATCTGCTTGATGGCAATAGATCATCATGGTTTTATATTTAACAGCATAGTAAATATTTGATTGCTATAATAGGTAGTTTTTACAAAGTTTCCCTCTCAGTAATTTAACAGTCTCTTTGTTAGTGACAAGGAAGTTGGTTTGGTGATGTCATTACTCATTTGAAGCTTTACCTGTGATATTCAGAGAAGAGCGTGTGAGTGTTTGTACTCTAAAGCTGAGAGGGAAGAACTCAGTTTCCATCTCTGTTTTTTATTAAATTAGTTTTGGTGTTCATTGTATATAATACTTCCCTTGAACACACTTTAGAGCAGTACTTCACTGTATCTCATTATTTCTGATGTCGACAAACTGCTTTGAGGAAAGCATGAAAGCATTCACAACAAATTTCACTCTCATGTCAACTACTCTAAAACAGATATAATTATGATAAGACAGCATTTAATCTGTAATAAGCATTTTGGATGTTCTTGTTTACATGAGTGGTTTAAAGGAACACTCCACTTTTTTTGGAAAACAGGCTCATTTTATAACTCCCCTAGATTTAAACAGTTGAGTTTTACCGTTTTTCAATCCACTCAGCCGATCTCCGGATCTGGCGGTAGCACTTTTAGCTTAGTTTACTATAGATCATTGAATCAGATTAGACCATTAGCATCTTGCTCAAAAATGACCAAAGAGTTTTGATAATTTTCCTATTTAAAACTTGACTCTTCTGTAGTTACATGGTGTACTAAGATCAACGAAAAATCAAAAGTTGCGATTTTCTATGCTGATATGGCTAGGAACTATACTCTCACTCCGGCGTAATAATCAAGGAACTTTGCTGCCGTACCATGGGTGCAGCAGGCGCAATGATATTACACAGCGCCTGAATGTAGTCCCCAGCTATATCATAACTAGTTACCTAGCTGGGGACTACTTTCAAACTCACTCTTTTACTACTCAAAAAAAGTGGAGTGTTGCTTTAAAGAAACAAAGACAGAAAAAACAATGTCTCCCCCTAGTGGTTAAATATGTATTGGATCTTATTTTAGCCATTAAATGACACCGGTTTATGGGAAGATTAATATAAATGAAACTATATCAGAATCAGAATCAGAATGAGCTTTATTCGCCAAGTATGTTTACACATACGAGGAATTTGTTGTAGAGGGAGGAAGAAATACAGCATGAAATGACATGAGGAAAGGGGGGAGAAAAAAAAATAATTCACAGACTATACTCCTTTGGGAGTACAGTGTGAGAACAGGAAAAACACCCCAGCAACAAAAAGCACATAGTCAATCAACAACATAGCCACACGACTGCAAAAGGGGAGGTAATCCAGTTCCGGCAAGCAGCCATCCGGTCCTGCAGCCATTCTCGGTGCCGGTCGGACCCGCTTGTCAGGCTGGCGGTACAAAGCGGCGAAGGCGAGGGATCGGGGGTGGGGAGGTGAATGCATATCTGTATATATGTGCGTATGTGTGTATGCATGTATGTATTTGTAGGCCTGGAGAGCCGCCACGCTGGCATTCAAATCAAGTTGTCTCAGTCCGCAGAATGTCATAGCGACACAGCACGTTGCTATGGAGACAGCCTTGATCAGGACCCAGACAGAGTCAACAATCCGCAGGTGTCTGTGGAAGGGGGGAGGAACGCAAGAGCGTCTCACTGCAGTGCTCTTCCCGGGGTTATTTTTCCAACAGCGACCTTGGCCAAGGCCAGTGCTGGTGTGAGAGAGCCAAAAGAATATAAGATTGCGATTGTTTGGTCTTGGGGCGAGTAGCCGTATTCCAATTTTCACGGCTACACTCTTTGTCCATTCTGGTCTCCAAATTGCGGTTAATAGTCTCAGTCTCAGTGCTGACCGCTCTGCCCACTGCTTCAATCATGACGGGCAGCCTTGTGAGGCTTTTGACAGCTGTACCCGTTTCCTGAATTTTTCGATAACCCAGGGCAAAGCCTAATCCAATCAGCAGAAGACCTGTTATCATGGTTCCAAATAGGTAGATATCTTCAATGTCCTCCACGGAAAGAGCCGCCAGACACACGACCCGCCACCTTTCCCATGCGTCCATCGTGTAGCCAGCTGCGAACGTCCCGCTAGGGCAGTCAGGTTCCCCCGAACCTAAACTTCTCATCGAGAAGATGGTGTCAATTGCGTTGAGAAACCAGTTGATCAAATCCAAGATTTTTCAGTTTGGAGAGCAGTGCAGAGAGAGTCTCTCAAGTATTAGACAATAGACGAGACGAGACGAGACGAGAGAGCAAAGCAGGGAAGGGAAGGTAAGGGGAGGAGAGGGAGAGAAAAATGCGACCACCTTCGTTGAGAGCCAAACGAGAACTATATAAACTTGACAACATAACCAGATAATTTAATTGCATGCTTTGGCAAAGAGATTTATTCCTTCACAAAATATTTCACAAACGCATCACAAAAAAGTTCAAGCGATTGTATGTCTTATCATAAATTCCAAATTTGCCATTTTGTCACGTAACAAAAAACAGCCCTTAACTACATAATATTATTTAAAATAATATTATGTAGTTAAGGGCTGATTGTTGCGGTGTAAAATATTTTAGAAATGAAAAGACGCAGCAAAAAGTCTCTTTTCTCAGCACCGGTGAAGATTGACCAATCACAATAAGATGAGTGACATTTTTGACCAATCACAATATTTTGTTGTAAAAACGGACCAATCAGAGTCTCTGTAGGGTACATAAATACTTCGGAGTTAATGTGTGAAATTGTTTCTGAAGCTCACAGAGTGGATTTTACTGATAAATTAGAGGCTTTTAAAACTGAGATTGTTTGATTTTTCTGCGCCGCCTTTTGTCGTTAATGGATTTATGTATTGTGCAAATTAGTATGTTTATAATTCATAGCGTCGTGTTGATTTAAATTCAGGAGTAAATGACCTCACAAAATGGCGTTATCTAGAAAAATATGTTTGACTTTGCTGTCGTTGGTCACGTACGTCTGGATTTAAGTGCAATTTAAGTCTGAAGTCGACAGTTAATGAATTCAAGTCCAGGTTTAAGTCGTTTTTGTAGACGCAGACTTTCATTACTTGAGTTTTCATCTCTATTAATTATGCACTTCGCTTCTCTCTGCAGGGGTTGAATGCGCAGACTTCTACAGGTCAGTAACATTTACAGTCACAGTATCAAACATCAGAGTCCCATACCAGTTATTTAGAACTGTTACTGTATAACTATTGTTTATATCCTGTTATTGTAATACAATATGTAATGCTGTAATGCTAATAATTATTTCAATACATAAATTCATTACATTCAGACATTTTCTTTTAAGCATGTCAACAAATATTACTTAAATTATAATTTTATTTCTTAAAAAAATCGCTGTCACGTCCAAAAAATTATATCTTTATTTTATTCATTTTTATTGTTCTTGTGCTATATTGCAATAAAAACTCTGCTTATTTCATGTCAAATCCCAAGTATCTGAGCATCAAACATCAGCATCTACGTGTTAAATGTTACATTAGGAGATAGGAAATAGAAAAAATTAAATATCGTATTCATATATTACAGCATTTTTATGTATTTTAACAACAATTCTTACAGTATAACATTTTATTATATACAAATAAAAATCTACTTTTTTCTTCTTCTTCATGCATCAAGATGTCACAGCAGCTTCTGTCACTACAAGCTCTTCTTCAACTGAGTCTCAAACATCAGCTCCTTCAAGTGAGTATTTTTACAGTGTTACCCACAGACTTACACTCTATGTGCGGTGGGGCTTCCCCTGTGGGATATAGGCTATATACTAGTTCACATCTAGAACTCTGCATGATTGCTGCGTAAAACCATCAGTAGATTTTAATTGATAATATATTGTAATAATAACTGTGTTTATTTCATGTCAAATCCCAAGTATCAAACATCAGCATCTGTGTTAAATTTACATTGGTAGATAGGAAATAGTCACAATATTGTATTCATACAGATTACAGCAATTTAATGTATTTTAATAATTCTTGCAGTGCAAAAATTTGACTATGCAAAAAAAAAAAAAAAAAAATGTTTTTTTTTTTTCTTTGTACATCTAAATATCCCAGCAGCTCCTGCAATTACAAGCTCTCCTTCAACTAATTCTCAAACATCAGCTCCTACAAGTGAGTATTTTTATTCATGGACAACTGAGTAAATGTGTTAAAGGCAGGGTAAGTGAATTCTGGTAGCCAATGTTGATATTTCAAATCACATACATACACAACCCAGGCAACGATTAGTTCTGTGAAACAAAGCAAAACCAATGATACTCACCTATCAAGAAGAAGCAAAGCAACCTCGGCATCCGATTACAGGCCTTTCCACTTCTTGAGTTCTCTCCAGCACTGGAAAGCTGATCCGATATTTACACGGGTCCTGCTTCTTGCCTTATCGTAACACCGTGTCTACACCGGACGCGAGCGGTGCGGCGCGACAAAATACTGTAGAACTCATTATAATCAGTGATGCTGTCTACACTGGATGGGACACGACAAATCCCCGTCAGTAAACTGCTGCCGCATTCTATTTATGTAAACAAAAAAAATTAAGTGAAGTGACATACTTCCAAGTATGGTGACCCATACTCGGAATTCGTGCTCTGCATTTAACCGATCCAACGTGCACACACACAGCAGTGAACACACACACACCGTGAACACACACCTGGAGCAGTGGGCAGCCATTTATGCTGCGGCGTCCGGGGAGCAGTTGGGGGTTCGGTGTCTTGCTCAAGGGCACCTCAGTCGTGGTATTGAGGGTGGAAAGAGCACTGGACATTCACTCCCCCCACCTACAATCCCTGCCGGCCCGAGACTCGAACCCGCAACCTTTGGATTACGAGTCCGACTCTCTAACCATTAGGCCACAACTTCCCCATGATGTATTGACACAAATTTCGAATGATTTTCAACGGTCGCTTTGTCGCGTTCAGTGTAAACACGGTGTAAGCCTTCTTTTGTTCCGCAGACGTTTTCCTCTTTTGTTTTTTATCCGCCATCTCTATCTTTCTGTCGTCACTCGGCTCGGCTAATGTCTGTGATGTGCACTGAGCACTCTCTCCTCAACATTACGAGTAGACATGCCCCTTACTGCTGATTTGCCACAAGTTAGTTTTGGTATTGGCCTGACTTAGTTTTCTAAAGCGTTTTTGAAAAAATGCATACCCCACCTTTAATAGAAAAATTATATCTCTATTTTATTCGTTTTTATTGATAATGTGGTATATTGTTATAATAACTGTCCTTATATCATGTCAAATCCCAAGTATCAAACATCAGCATCTACGGGTTAAATTTACATTGGGAGATAGGAAATAGTAACAATATTGTATTAATACAGATTACAGCAATGTTTTTTTGTATTTTATCAACAATTCTCACAGTATAAAATTTTATTGTATGCAAAAAAAATCTACTTTTTTTTCTTCTTCATGCATCAAGATGTCCTAGAAGCTTCTGTCACTACAAGCTCTTCTTCAACTGAGTCTCAAACATCAGCTCCTTCAAGTGAGTATTTTTATTCATGGGCAACTGAGTAAATGTGTTAATAGAAAAATTATATCTGTATTTTATTTGTTTTTATTGTTCTTGTGCTATATTGTAATAACAGCTGTGCTTATTTGATGTCAAATCCCAAGTATCAAACATCAGCATCTACGTGTTAAATTTTATATTAGGGCATAGGAAATAGTAAAAATAAAATATCGTATTCTTATATTACAGCAATTTTACATATTTTAACAACAATTCTTACAGTATAAAATTTTATTGTATGTATGTAAATTGTATTGTTTATTCATGCATCAAGATGTCACAGCAGCTTCTGTCACTACAAGCTCTTCTTCAACTGAGTCTCAAACCTCAGCTCCTTCAAGTGAGTATTTTTACAGTGTTACCCACAGACTTACACTCTATGTGCGGTGGGGCTTCCCCTGTGGGCAAGTAGGGCTTATTTCATGTCAAATCCCAAGTATCAAACATCAGCATCTACGTGTTAAATTTACATTGGGAGATAGGAAATTGTAATAATACTGTATTAATACAGATTACAGAATTTTTTTCTGTATTTTAACAACAATTCTCACAGTATAAAATTTTATTTTATGCAAAAAAAATCTACTTTTTTTTCTTCTTCATGCATCAAGATGTCCTAGCAGCTTCCGCCACTACAAGCTCTTCTTCAACTGAGTCTCAAACATCAGCTCCTTCAAGTGAGTATTTTTATTCATGGGCAACTGAGTAAATGTGTTAATAGAAAAATTATATCTGTATTTTATTTGTTTTTATTGTTCTTGTGCAATATTGTAATAATAACTGTGCTTATTTCATGTCAAATGCCAAGTATCAAACATCAGCATCTACGGGTTAAATTTACATTGGGATATAGGAAATAGTCACAATATTGTATCCATACAGATTACAGCAAATTAATGTATTTTAATAATTCTTTCAGTGCAAAACATTTGACTATGCAAAAAAAAACGTTTTTTTTTTCTTTGTACATCTAAATATCACAGCAGCTCCTGCAATTACAAGCTCTTCTTCAACTGAGTCTCAAACATCAGCTCCTACAAGTGAGTATTTTTATTCATGGACAACTGAGTAAATGTGTTAAAGGTGGGGTAAGTGAATTCTGGTAGCCAATGTTGATATTTCAAATCACCAAAACAAACACGCCCCTATCCCAAAAAGGTCTTGCCCCTATTTTGATAGCTCTGCCCTACACATACGTACACAACCCAGGCAACGATTACTTCTGTGAAACAAAGCAAAACCAATGTTACTCCCCTATCAAGAAGAAACAAAGCAACCTCGGCGTCCGATTACAGGCCTTCCCACTTCTTGAGTTCTCTCCAGCACTGGAAAGCTGATCCGATATTTACACGGGTCCTGCTTCTTGCCTTATCGTAACACCGTGTCTACACCGAACGCAAGCGGTGCGGCACGACAAAATACTATAGAACTCATTATAATCAGTGATGCTGTCTACACTGGATGGGACACGACAAATCCCCGTCAGTAAACTGCTGCCGCATTCTATTTATAACGTATTGACACAAATTTCGAATGATTTTCAACGGTTGCTTTGTCGCGTACAGTGTAGACACGGTGTAAGCCTTCCTTTGTTCCGCAGACATTTTCCTCTTTTGTTTTTTATCCGCCATCTCTATCTTTCTGTCGTCACTCGGCTCGGCTAATGTCTGTGATGTGCACTGAGCACTCTCTGCTCAACATTACGAGTAGACACGCCCCTTACTGCTGGTTGACTACAAGTTAGTTTTGGTATTGGCCCGACTCAGTTTTCTAAAGTGTTTTTTGAAAAAGTACATACCCCACCTTTAATAGAAATATTATATCTGTATTTTATTCGTTTTTATTGTTAATGTGGTATATTGTTATAATAACTGTCCTTATTTCATGTCAAATCCCAAGTATCAAACATCAGCATCTACGTGTTAAATTTACATTGGGAGATAGGAAATAGTAACAATATTGTATTCATACAGATTACAGCAATTTTATGTATTTTAACAACAATTCTTACAGTATAAATTTTTTTATTGTTCTTGTGCTATATTGTAATAACAGCTGTGCTTATTTGATGTCAAATCCCAAGTATCAAACATCAGCATCTACGTGTTAAATTTTATGTTAGGGCATAGGAAATAGTAAAAATAAAATATCGTATTCTTATATTACAGCAATTTTACGTATTTTAACAACAATTCTTACAGTATAAAATTTTATTGTATGTATGTAAATTGTATTGTTTATTCATGCATCAAGATGTCACAGCAGCTTCTGTCACTACAAGCTCTTCTTCAACTGAGTCTCAAACATCAGCTCCTTCAAGTGAGTATTTTTACAGTGTTACCCACAGACTTACACTCTATGTGCGGTGGGGTTTCCCCTGTGGGCAAGTAGGGCTCGCTGCAGTCCACAAGATCCAGGGGGCGTGGTTGTATCCACATCTAGGGGTGGAGATTAATAGGTTTGGGGTGGAGATGGGGTGGGTTTAGGCATCAGGGCGTGGAGATGGGTAGGTTTAGGTATATGTAAGGTGGGAGGAGTTGGATCTGGATCCATCCATGCCCCCTGGATCTTGTGGGCTGCAGCGAGAGGCTCCTCCCTGTGGGATATAGGCTATGTACTAGTTCAAATCTAGAACTGCATGATTGCTGCGTAAAACCATCAGTAGATTTTTATTGATAATATAGTATATTGTAATAATAACTGTGTTTATTTCATGTCAAATCCCAAGTATTAAATATCAGCATCTATGTGTTAAATGTACTTTGGGATATAGGAAATAGTCACAACATTGTATTCATACAGATTACAGCCATTTAATATATTTAATTAATTCTCGCAGCGCAAAAATTTGACTATGGAATTTTTTGTCTTCATAAATCTAAATATTCCAGCAGCTCCTGCCACTACAAGCTTCCCTTCAACTGAGTCTCAAACATCAGCTCCTTCAAGTGAGTATTTTTATTCATGGACAATTGAGTAAATGTGTTAAAGGTGGGGTAAGTGATTTCTAAATCACTTAAATCACTAAATTATTTCTAAATCCCTTTGGCAGTCGTGGCCTAAAAGATAGAGAGTTGGACTTGTAACCTGAAGGTCATGGGTTTGAGTCTCTGGTTCGGAAGGGATTGTAGGTGGGGGAGTGAATAACCAACACTCTCTCCACCCTCAATACCATGACTGACGTGAGACCCTTGAGCAAGGCACCGAACCCCCAACTGCTCCCTGGGCGCCGCAGAATTGGCTGCCCACTGCTCCGGGTGTATGTTCACTACTGTGTGTACACTTGGATGGGTTAAATGCAGAGCACAAATTCCGAGTATGGTTCACCATACTCGGCCACACACCACTTCCCTTTCCCTTCCCCCCTTTCTGGTAGCCAATGTTGCTATTTCAAATCACCAAAACAAACATGTCCCTACCCCAAAAGGGTCTTGACCCTATTTTGATAGCTTTGCCCCACACATACGTACACCTTGTGGACCTTGTTGCTTCGTGCCATTCACCTTCTGGGCTTGCACAACTGGGCAGCCGACAAGCTGTCATGGGCTGCGCTCCCTGGAGAATGAAGACCCCATCCCCAGATGGTCCAGCTGATTTGGAGACGTTTTGGAGCCGCTCAGGTAGACCTGTTTGCGTCTCTAGAGACGTATCACTGCCAGTTGTTTTACTCCCTGACCGAAGAAACATCCGGCATGGACGCACTGGCACACAGCTGGCCGCAGGGCCTTCGCAAGTATGTGTTTCCCCCAGTGAGCCTTCTCGCACAGACACTGTGCAAGATCAGGGAGAACGAGGAGCAGGTCCTTCTCGTGGCGCCTTACTGGCCCACTCAGACCTGGTTTCCGGAACTGATGCGCCTCGTTACAGCCCCTCCCTGGTAAATTCCTCTGAAGAAGGATCTACTGACTCAGAGATGGGACACCTTGTGGCACCCATGTCCAGACATCTGGAAACTTCATGTCTGATCCCTGGACGGGACGCAGAGTTTCTAGGTGACCTACCCCAAAAGGTAGTTGACACCATCACTTCGGAGAGAGCACCGTCTATGAGACACGCTTACACCTTGAAGTGGAACCTGTTTGTCGAATGGTGTTCTTCTCACCGAGAAGACCCCCTGAAATGTCTGATCAGAGTCGTCCTGTCCTTTCTGCAGCAAGGCTTGGAGTGTAGGCTGCCTCCCCTCACCCATAAAGTCTATGTGGCTGTGATTGCTGCCAACCACGACCCCGTGGAAGGAAAGTCTGTGGGATCAGGTTCCTTAGGGAGGCGAGAAGGCTAAATCCTCCACGGCCCCCCTCTATACCCTCTTGGGACCTGTCTGTAGTGCTTAGACCACTACAGCAGGGCCCATTTGAGCTTTTGCAGACAGTTGTGCAGAAGGTTCTGTCAATGAAAACTCTGCTCCTGCTTGCACTGGCCTCCATCAAGAGGGTAGGGGACCTGCATGCATTTTCAGTCGACGATTCGTGCCTAGAGTTTGAGCCAGCTGACTCCCAGGTAATCCTGTGGACCTGGCCCGGCTATGTGCTCAAGGTTCCCACTAATGCAAGCACTGCCCCTGGAGGAGGCAGACCCAGCCCTAGCTTTGCTTTGTCCCATCCAAGCCTTGAGATGCTACGTAGACCGGACACAAAGCTTCAGGACTCAGACCAGCTCTTTGTCTGTCACGGAGGTCGGCAGAAGGGGAATGCCGTCTCTATTCAGGGGATGGCCCACTGGATAATGGATGCCATCACCCTGGCTTATCAGGCACAGGGTGTGCCCTGCCCGTTCAGGTTGCGAGCTCACTTTACTAGGAGTGTTGCTTCCTCCTGGGCGCTGGCTCGTGGCCCCTCGCTGGCAGATATTTGTAGAGCTGCTGGCTGGGCGACCCCCAACACGTTCGCTAGATTCTATAGCCTTCGTGTGGAACCGGTATCCTCCTGTGTTCTCACATCAAACGGGTAGAAGCACTGAGAGGCCCCGGCTTTGGGTCGGCTTGCTTAAACCGCTCCATAGAGTCCGTACTGTAGACCCCGTCGAGCTACTCTTTCCCCTCGGCAGCCAGATGTGGCGGAGCGTCCGGCACCAGGCCCTCACTCGATGAATCCGTGGAAACCGGTAGAGGGTTGGGTTCCATATGTAGAGACCTAAGTGGATCCCATATGTGTATAGTCCATGGTATAACCTCAGATCAGTGTTCCTTGGCAAATCTTCTGCCATATTTACAAGAGGGTTAGAATATCCTTTATTTTTCCATATGCACCTAAACGGTTGTTCATATGTGTAAGGGCTTCCGAAATCTCCTTCGGGAAAGATGAGGCTTCCGCAATGTTCCGGTACCAAGTAGAACAGGTATGTTTTCCCAGTGTTATCCAGTCTCACTGAGTGGGTAGTGCTACAACAACAGTAATTGGTCTTCTTGTGGCAAGCCCCGGTCTACACCAAAAGAGGGGGGCGCAGGAGGCTTCCACAGGAAACTGGAAGGGGCAGCATCCGTGGCGCTTTGGTAGGCATCCCAATTCATCGGTCATCATCTGACGTGACATCGAGAGTGACTGACTAAAAGGGAAATTCTCGGTTATGTATGTAACCCTCATTCCCTGAAGGAGGGAATGGAGACGTCACGTCCTGTCGCCACGGATTCTGTACCACCGCTGAGCGGCTGGTTACCGGCTTGGCTCCTCAGCGAAAAACTGAATATGTGTTGCACCTGCTGCCTACTTACACTCACGCTGTGATTAGCGGCAGCTGGATGCAATTATCGCATGCCAATGTGCATTGGCTCGTTTAGTTACAATCAAAGTGGTCTCTCTAAGCGAGATGCCAATTCATCGGTCATCATCCGACCTGACATCTCCTTTCCCTCCTTCAGGGAACGAAGGTTACATACGTAACCGAGATGTTAATTTAAGGTACTATAAGTGATTCTTTCAAGTATGCCCTTTAGCAGTAGATAATACTTGATTTATGACTATGCATCACATTTTATAACAATAAAAGAAAATTAAATTCTAATAATTAATCCAGGTGAGGCAAATTTTGGTTTATTGATGTGAATGCAGTGTGTGGCGAAAGCAACCACACTTCCATATGAGGCATGGGATTTGTATCAAATATGTTACTATACTGCATATGTGAACTCTTGGCAGCTTCAGAAGCTGTTATAATGAGCAAAATTGTTTTTTTTTAAATATCTCTAAAACTGATTCAAAAATATAATGTGTCTCAACTTGAACATTTCAGTGCATTTTTAGCACTTAGATTTTTATTTGATAGAGGGAAAGAAGATACAATTCTAATTTCAACATTATTTATTCTTCAGATCTCGTTCTTTATATAAAATAAGTATCAGCTGTATACAAAGTGGCCAACATTTGGTTTTTGACCACTGAAAATGGGTAATATTCAATAATCTGAACATGGATCCTCATTGAGGTCCCCATATCACTGGAATGAATAATTTAGGGCCTTGCAAATGAATACTCCAAAAGAAAAGCTTATTAAGAACTAGAATCTAAAATCATATTGTGATATCTTTAATACTTCTTGAGTTATAGGCATGCAAACTTTGGAAATATAATATTTATGGCACTCAGACATGTATGTTTAATGCAGTTGTTTTGAGAGAAGGAAACAAGATACATCTCTAGTTTCAACATGATTTGTTCTTCAGACATTCCTGAGTGGTTTTTGACCACTGAATATGTGTACAATTTAATGATTTACTCCTGGAGCCATATTGAAATTTCAATATCTCTGGAAGCGAACTATATAGGGCATTAAAATGAAGATGCCAAAAGGAACGTTAAGAACCAGTATCTAAAAGGACATTAAGATATCTTTAATGCTTCTTGAGTTACAGGCATGCAAATTTAAAAAAAAATAAAAAAAATAAAAAGTGCTGTTCCCTGTCGATACTTCACTCGTACTGCGTTGCTAGACGCTATGGGGAAAACTCCTTTTTCTCCGAGGACTGAAGACTTTTTCAATCACGCAGTGTGACTGCACAGCCATTGGTTCGTGCAGTAATAAAAAACGAACCAATGGCTTGTCAGCGGCGCTGCACGAGCCTATGGCAGCAAAGCCTGCCAGAGCCCGCCAAAAGGGGCAGGGTCATCTGGCTATATAATCGGGCGCTTCGCCATAGGAAAACAGATCAATTCTCCTTCAGCGACGACTTCTTCACTGATCCAGGACTCCAGACGCTCGCCGTTGAAACGCCTCGCTGCGGATTGGAAGGCTGCCTTTTTTCCTGCTCCCCGCTGATCCAGCCCACTTCAGCGATCAAGCAGACGCCAGCTCGTCCCCTGCTGCCATCCGGCGAGCCTTCAAGAAGAGCAAATTTCTTCGAAAAGAGCAATCGCCGGTGTTGTTGCAAATGCAACTTTCTCTGCACGATGCCGACAGCCACTCAGAGTGTGTTTCCTGCTTGGGTAAATCCCACGCAGAGGCCGCTCTGAGCGAGATGGAATGTTCATATTGCATGAACATGAGTCTCGTGACTCTGCACGCTCGGATCGCTTTCTTTTCAGAGAGCGACTCCGCCCCTCGCGCCCTCCCGTTTTCTTCCTCCCAGGGACCTGGTGGGAAAAAACGGCGGGGTAAAGGGCTTAAGCGCTCAGCGGAGAGCGAGCTCACGCGTGCCTCGCCCCCGCGTGGTCTCGTTCGGTGCTGTTGAGGACGAGCTATTAGATAACAGCATGTCTCTAATAGCGTCAGAGGGGGATATCTCGGGCTCTACCATTGACCCCGCCCCCTCCTCGTCTGCCGAACCCAGCGAAGCAAAGCCAGGGATGGATGCCGAGCTCTTCCGCATCATCTCTAAGGCTGTTGACGAGCTGGGTTTGGGAGTGGTCTATACCGGAGGAGCCCACTCGTAGTCGTCTGGACGAATGGTTCCTGCCGGGGCGCCGCACGGCCCTTCGTCAGCGAGCTTCTCCTTTTTTTCCGGAGGTCCATGACGAACTTACGAAGTCGTGGCATGCCCCGTATTCGGCCCGACTCCGCTCTAACTCTTCTTCTGCTCTCTCCTCAGTGGATGGCGCCAAAGAGAAGGGATACGAGAGGTTGCCCCCTCTTGGCGAAGCTGTGGCTGCGCACCTTTGCCCACCCTCCGCCATCGGATGGAAAGCAAAGGCTGCTCATCCCTCCAAGCCTTGTCGGACCTTGCCGAATGAGCATACTCCTCCGCCGGGCAGGCCGCCTCAGCGCTTCACTCCATGGCTGTGCTCCAGGTCTTTCAAGCCAAACTCCTCCGGACCATGGACGAGTTCGGGCCGGATCCCGCAGTTCTCAAAGAACTACGCAGCGCCACCGACCTGGCTTTAAGTGCTACCAAAGCTACAGCGCAGTCCATTGGGAGGTCAATGGCCAACTTAGTGGTGTTGGAACGCCACTTATGGCTAAACCTCACTGAGATTAAAGAGGCTGACAAGGTCCCCTTCCTCGACGCACCGGTCTCCCCTGCGGGGCTCTTTGGACCTGCCGTCGAGGGCTTTGCAGAGTGATTCACCACGGCTCAGAAGTCGTCCCAGGCTATGCGACACTTCCTGCCCAAACGGTCCAGCTCCGCAACGGCCGCCAGTCGCCCCAAGCCTGCTCCAGCGCAACAGCCAACTAAACCTGCGCCGTCGCCCGCTCAGCCTACAAAGAAGCCTGAGCCTCGGCAGCGCTCCCGCTCGGCCAAACGCTACCCCTTACGAAAGCGTCAGGGACCCCGGCCCAAGCTGACCTTGGACCCCGCGCCTCCGGCATCGTCCTGATCCGATAGGAAGAAAGAGGAGGGGACAAGGTCTCGCAGACGCTGGACCAACCCCAAAACTCCCTCTGTTATGCCTTCAAGCACCCCGTTCAGTTCTGGGTGCCAAGAAAAAACTGTTTGTTACAAAACCTGTTGTGAATCACAGGCCCTTTCCAAAAGTGCCTCCACATACAGCCGCTGTTATAGCGAGAAAAAAAAAAAAACATTTTCAAAAAGAGAGCAAATTTCCTCTTCCAATTACAGAGTGTGTCGAGTTCCCACAAGGCGACTCACCACCCGAACTAATCCAACCCCTTTCCACACGGGCCAAGGCCTGGCGGGCCATCCCCGTAGTGTCACAGTGGGTTCTGGGGATTATAGAAAGAGGTTACACACTTCAATTCGCTCGAAGACCCCCGCGGTACAGCGGCAGGGTCCCCACCTTAGTGCGGAGCAGCAACGCACGTCTGAACCGCGCCCTCATGAGACTACATTGAAACAGATCCTCTCGCAAATTCGCCCAGAGGATTGGTTCTTTTCACTGGATCTGAAAAACGCTTATTTTCACATCCAGATAGCCCCCCATCACAGACGATTCTTGAGATTCGCCTTCGAAGGTGTGGCTTATCAATACACGGTCCTGCCCTTCGGGCTGGCTCTAGCTCCCTGCACTTTTACGAAGTGCATAGACACGGCTCTCTCCCCTCTGAGACAGATGGGAATCCGTGTCCTGAATTACCTCGATGACTGGCTCATTCTGGCACAGTCAGAGGCAGAGCTGGTAGCACACAGGTCCCTCCTCCTCAGGCACTTGGAGAACTTGGGACTCAGGATCAATTTAGCCAAGAGCTCCCTGTCCCCCAGCCAACGAACTTCGTTCCTGGGGACAGTTTTCGACTCCGCCTGCATGACGGCAAAAGTCGCGCCAGATCGCGTTCTGGACATACGGCAGCTCGCGGCTTCCTTCAAGATTGGAGCCTCCTACCCACTCAAATCGTTTCAAAGGATGCTGGGCCTCATGGCCTCTGCATCGCCAGTTCTTCGGTTGGGCCTTCTCAAGATGAGACCCCTTCAGTACTGGCTGAAACCTCTAATTGCGCCTCATGCGTTGCATCATGGACGCATTCGCGTCAGGGTGAACCGGGCCTGCGTGTCAGCCCTGGCCCCCTGGAAGAACCTGCGATGGTTCGAGCAAGGCGTGACAATGGGTTTGGTTTACAGAAGGAAGGTTGTTACAACAGATGCCTCCAACACAGGTTGGGGAGCTCTGTGCAATGGCAATCCGGCCTTCGGCTCCTGGACGAACGCAGAAGGACAGATGCACATCAACTGCCTCGAAATGACGGCAGTATGTCGAGCTCTTCAGTTCTTCCTGCCAGTCCTGAAGGGACACCACGTGCTAGTCCGCTCGGACAACATGACGGTGGTGTCATACATAAATTGCCAGGGCGGGCTCACCTCGAAACGCCTTTTCGAGATGGCAGAGCGCCTCTTAGTATGGGCACATCTCAACCTGCGTTCACTGAGAGCAGCTCATGTGCCCGGCGTTCTGAACCAAGGAGCAGACATGCTCTCTCGGAACAATGTCCCCTCAGAGGAGTGGATGCTCCACCCACAGACGGTTCAGGACATCTGGCAAATCTTTGGCAGGGCAGAGGTCGACCTCTTAGCCTCCAAAGACAACTCTCACTGCCAGATTTATTTTTCGAAGAGTGAGGACGCGTTGGCCCACGAATGGCCCAACCTCCTTCTATACGCTTTTCCCCCGATTGCTCTGATTCCTCAAGTAATCAGGCGAATCAGGGAATGCAAGCACAAAGTGCTTCTAGTGGCCCCACTCTGGAAGAACCAGCTTTGGATCCCGGAGTTATCTCAGCTGCTTATAGCGGCTCCGTGGCCCATTCCCCTGAGGCGAGACCTCCTCTCTCAGGCGAACAGAACGATCTGGCACCCCCAGTCCGAGCTGTGGGACCTGCATCTATGGGCACTCGATGTGACTCAATAGATCTCCCCGAGAATGTCCTGAATACCATTGAACAGGCTAGAGCCCCATCCACGAGACGCCTCTACGCCTGTAAGTGGTCAGTTTTCTCCGCCTGGTGTCAAGCCCGCGGTGTTATTGACAATCAGTGATATTGTCATATCTACAAAAGCTGTTGGACAAGGGACGTGCCCCTTCCACGCTCAGAGTCTACGGGGCAGCTATAGCAGCTTCTCATGCTCCTATAGCCGGACAGTCAGTGGGCTGGAACAACCTGGTTGTCCGTTTCCTGAGGGGATCTAGGAGGCTCCATCCGCCCCGACCCCTCACAGTCCCTGCATGGGACCTGCCCACGGTCCTGAGAGCCCTCAAGTGCCCTCCTTTTGAGCCACTGCAATCTGCAAGCTTAAAAACACTGTCGCTCAAGACCGCTCTGCTACTAGCGCTAGCATCGGTGAAGCGAGTAGGTGACTTGCAGGCTCTCTCTGTAAACCCTGCCTGTATTGAGTTTGGGCCTAACGACTCTAAGGTCGTCCTAAAACCGAATCACGGCTATGTCCCTACACTCCGTTTAGAGCCCAGATTATTACGCTCTCTGCCCGGTCAGGGCATTGAGAATGTACATTGAGCGTTCCGCTCCCTTTAGGCAGACGGAACAACACTTTTTTTGCTTTAGCGGCCGCACCAAGGGGTCTCCGGTCACAAAGCACAGAATATCTCGATGGTTAGTTGACGCTATCGCACTAGGATACTCCTCCCTGGGCCTCCAGAGCCCCATTGGAGTGAGAGCCCATTCCACTAGAGGCGTGGCCTCTTCTTGGGCATGGTCTAGTGGTGTGTCCATGGCAGACATTTGTGCGCCTGCCGGCTGGGCCTCGCCGTCCACATTTGCCAGATTCTATAGCTTGGATATCCCAGCCTTACAGTCTCGGGTTCTCTCTGCTTAGAGGGCACACGCCTGTCTTAAGCGGTCCCCTCAGGCATTGCCTGATTCTCCAGGAACGCTCTTGAGTTTGGTTCTCATGCCTCCTGCAGGATTCTTCCTGCTTATAATTGGTCCCTCTGAGCCTTATTGCTCAAGGCCAGTTTATGTATGTCGTTTCTCTTCATGGCATGGCGGGATTGTATTTGTTCCCCATAGCGTCTAGCGACGCAGTACGAGTGAAGTATCGACAGGGAACATACTCAGTTACTAACATAACCTTGTATTTGTTCCCCATAGCGTCTAGCGACGCAGTACGAGTGAAGTATCGACAGGGAACATACTCAGTTACTAACATAACCTCGGTTCCCTTAGATACGGGAACGAGTACTGTGTACTATGCCATGCCATGCAGCTGCACGACTCAGGTCGTCGCTTCAGTCGAATTGGCCTGTTTTCCTATGGTGAAGTGCCCGCTTATATAGCCAGATGACCCCGCCCCTTTTGGCGGGCTCTGGCGGGCTTTGCTGCCATAGGCTCGTGCAGTGCCGCTGACGAGCCATTGGTTCGTTTTTTATTACTGCACGAACCAATGGCCGTGCAGTCACACTGCGTGATTGAAAAAGTCTTCAGTCCTCGGAGAAAAAGGAGTTTTCCCCATAGCGTACGTTTCCCCATTTTTGAATACACCATTGGCACATAATGCAAAAAGATTGCTAAAGTCAACATATTTTACTAATAGACCTATCAATCTCTGTGTAAAAATAATATAATGATGCTGGAATCTTTCTTAAGTCACTTTACCCCCCTGTAATTTGGATCTGAATCTCAGGTGAAAATTGACATTTTGACCCCCTTCTATAAAATAGTGGATTACACAGTAAATATTCATCCACAACATTTAATATTTAGGCTCTCATCACTAAACAAGTTTATCTTTCTTAAGAAAAAATAAATAAATAAAAAATAAATAAAAAATAAATAAATAAATATATATATATATATATATATATATATATATATATATATATATATATTAGTAAAATAAAAAATTGAGCTGGGGACCTCTGGATGAGTTGACACGGAATGACCCAGGTGTCATTTTATAAATTTTATTGTTAATGTGGGATATTGTAATAGTATATTGTAATAGTAACGGGTATTAAACATCAGCAAATACCCGTTAAATTTATGTTGGGAAATAGAAATGTTAATAGGAAAAAAAATTATTCATACAGCAGTTTCATGTATTTTAACAACAATTCTCACAGTGTATAATTTAACTGTATGCAAAAAAATAAAATAAAATAAATAAATAATTGACTACTTTTCTTTCTACATATAAATATCCCAGCAGCCCCTGCCACTTCAAGCTCTCCTTCAACATGGTCTGAAACATCAGCACCTACAAGTGAGTATTTTTATTCATGGACCATTGAGTAAATGTGTTAACAGGAAAATTATATTTGTATTTTATTAATTTTTTTTCGTTAATGTGGTATATTGTAATAATAACTCTGCATATTTCATGTCAAATCCCAAATATCAAACATCATCATCTACCCATTAAAAATGACCATCGGAAATAGGAAATAGGAAATAGTGGCTATGTTCTCACTGTCAGTTTTTAGGATTGACAACTGCATTTACTTAGGTGTGAGTCTCAAAATATCCTGTTCATACAGCAGCTTTCAGTAGCATTTTGAATACTGTAGGTGAAAGTGCAATGGAAGTCAAGCCTATATTCCTTACCAGTAACCACAGGGACAATGACCAAAGTAATATCATAGATGGTGACTTCCTTAAAACTGAAAGTTTTATCACTTTCTGACATGACAAGAGACAAGTCGAGCTGTGAGTTCTTCCGCAGGGGTCAACGCTAAGGATTTTTTTGGTCAGTGGTTAAAATTTTTACTTGCCCTGCCAACATTCTGACTAGCCCTGCCACAAAAAAATAAATAAAATAGTTTCTGTTACCAATATTTTAGATACCTATTAAATTTTACAATTCTGGATTTCAATTTCGATACCACAGCAAAAACCACTAGCCTGACAAATACAAATTTCAAACTTTATTAAAGACAAGCAAACAGCCAGTAAATAACAAATGAACAAATTACAAATAATAGCACAATTAAATATATAGCACAAAGATAGAAATTAAATGATTCTTTAGGTTTTTATGTTTTTAGATGTTCAGGTTCAGAAATAAAAAATGACATATACAAATAACATTTGCATATTCTTCACTCTGTGTTGGACCTTGATTTTTCATAGCCATTTGAAATTAGAGACAACCACTGCATTGTAATCATGAATCGATCCAAAAAACAAACAAAAAAACTTGCAAAGTTTGATTTATAATAGACTGTATAATTAAAAAATCTGAAGCAAAAACAGACTGGTCTGACTTTAGCTTTGTGAAATTATGCTATATAAAACATCTGCACGAAACAGAAATGGAGCTGAATAACTGTTATGAATTTTGAAGCCTAAATAAAAGCGGCAGAACTTAAAAGCTAAGCTTAGGCTATAAACGAACTACAGCACCATGGTCGCTCGCCTTCAATGTCACCACCACCACGCTTCCGACAATTTTCAAGCTTATTTTTAACATGTTCAGTGAAAGGGATTTACTCTGTATATGAATTTTAATCTATGCTACATGAAACTTTTCATATAAACTAGAATAAATACAAAACTACCCTTACCAAAAAGTAGTATATTTAAAGTTTATTTTATTTTTTTTATTTTTTTATTTTATTTTTATAATTTAACTGTATGCAAAAAAAAAAAAATTGACTACTTTTCTTTCTACATATAAATATCCCAGCAGCCCCTGCCACTTCAAGCTCTCCTTCAACAGGGTCTGAAACATCAGCTCCTACAAGTGAGTATTTTTATTCATGGACCATTGAGTAAATGTATTATGTATTACTAGTAGTATACTTGTAAGTGTACTATTTCAATACTCCTTGGGACTAAATTGGCCCACTTTCTAGTATATAAAATTATACTTTTAAGTACACAACAAGTTTACATCAAAGTGTTTAGCTTGTACTGCTAAAATTGAACTTATAGGTATACTGATAGTTTACTAATTAAATACTTCTAGTAGCATTTTAGTATACTTACAGTACTTATATAAGTATAATCTCAGTAAACTGCATGTTTAGAAGTTTTATACTGCAAGTTTTCTTTAAGTGAACTTCACATCATACTTTAGGTATACTACTATGTCCCTATTTAAGTATTAATTTGTATACATTTTGTTATATGAATATCTGAACATACAAAACATCAAAAGAAAGAACAGGGTATCTGCTTGTAAACAAAAACATTTTATTCTAGTTTCTTGCATTCTTTTTTTAAACACTTGAATGTGGGTAAGTTTCATAAATGAAAAAATAAAGAGATAAACAACATTTTGAACAAAAAGCTGAAAAAAGACTATGAATTGGATTCAGAATGATAATCAAAACGTTGATGAAATCGATCAACACCCCAAACCTTGACAGTCATTATTGCCTCTTCATTGGTGACATTTTAGTCCATACGTTACACAGTTTTGATGCTGTTTTATGTTTGATGATCGCACGTGGAAGCATGTTGTTTTGGTTTTTTCTTCACTTGAGTTTTTTTGGGGGGAAATTCTGTACAGAAGATGTGTACAAGCGCCCCCTACCGTATAATAATGAATACACAGATTCTAAGAGCACAAGCTATATCTGAAATATATTTAGACTTTTTCTAAGTGTAAGTCAAGTGTACTTAAATGTAATTTTAAGTATGTTTTTGAGAAGTACATAAAGCCCATTTCTGAGAAGTCTAAAAGTATACTTCCCTATTTTTAGTTTAAAAGAAGTATACTAAGAGAAACGCTTTTAGCATTTTAAGATTTTTAGTGGTTGTGTACACACACTGCCAACACATATTTCAGTTCAAACAACTTGAAAAAGTGCATGTAGCATTATATGACCCCTTTAAAGCTAAAAAGTTACTAGTCAAGATGGGTATTTTGACATACTTTTGTTTGCCCGTTCAGGCATGGAAAGAAACTCAATTCAGGGCTTGCGCATGTCATGCGGCTGTCTGTGTGCAGCGCTGTTTACATGGAAAATAGTGTGCGAGTACAGAATGTAATTGTCTTTCGCACCTTAATGCTTTTAAATCACTTGAATTTTAAATGAACAAGGCTTAAAAACACATGCAAATAATAAACTTTCATGACGAGGCTGCAGTGGCCTGATCGGGCAAGTGACAAATCCGTCGACTGTCCCGAATGTCTTTCACGCTGGCCCCAGGCCATTGGGCAGTCCTTATTGTCGAGCCCTGTTCTGTCTAATCTTCGTTAACTGACAGCAGTAATATTTGGGGGGGGGAACGGAGTATTTGAGTCACATGCAGAACAAAAAACTGACGGGAGTGGCTGTAGTGGAGAAAAACTGACTGGATCAAAAACGTACAGGTGACACACAGCTCACTTCTCCGTCACTGTATGTTACCGAAACCACACATGAAAACACACAACATGGTCGACGTGTATTTGTGCCGCAGAGCGACTTGCACTGTATGATGTGACAGATAACTAGTTGTCCAGTCCTGTATCCGAAATCGCCCCCTATACCCTCAAATAGTGCACTATTTGAGGGGACAGCCATTTTAAGTGGTGTTCGAAACCATAGTGGATGTTCTCGAGTGCACTCATTCAATCCCACAATGCACCGCAAAAACGAGTGTACAAGCGATGTACACTCAACGGCTAGAGAATCCCCAGAGAGTCGCGCGCCGAGTGAATTCCCGCGTCTCACCAGAAGATGGCGCCCACAGCTGAATCATCCATCCATTAATTTTAGAAGCACTCGTCCACGGCGTAATACAACAGAGGTACAAATTAATTGTAAATTGACTACTAGGGTTTATACATAATTTCCGTGACTGAGTTCTAGATAAATCCTTCAATCTTACTATTGGAGCTGCCCGTATCAAATTATTATATAACAGGAAGCAAACTATGCAAAAGGGGCAGTCCTTCCGGTGCACTTAGTGTCCGAATTCACTCACTCGTTTTCATTCACTCATTCAAGTGAACTATATGAGTGGACTAATGTAGGGAATAGTGAATGAGGGTATAGGGGGCGATTTCGGATACAGCCTCTGTTCCATTCACACAGCATGTTTTCTGAGACTGCAGTTGTGAGTCCTGAAAATTTAAGGGTGTTAGTTCACTTACTCAAATACTGGACTGACAACCGTATTCTGCTGTTGTGTGAACGTGGCCAGTAATAAGACAAAATTGTAATCATAAAGTTTACGGCAATTTCATGCATTTTAACAAGTCTTGCAGTATAAAATTTAACTGTAAGCAACTTTTTTTTTCTTCAAGTGAGTATTTTTATTCATGTACAACTTGAGTAAATGTATTAATAGGAAAATTATATTGGTATTTTATTTTATTTTTAATGTCATTGTAGGGATGCCACAATTCTGAAAAATATTCAACCGTTCGGAATGAAATCCACGGTTCAATACGCACTTGTGAATTAAATAATTTTTCCCTGTTGCATTTAAATAGCTTCTGCGTGTTTTATTTCTCTTCGAAGTGGCTCTGTTTGTGCACCTGTGAGTCTCCTCCCCGCTTAAAAC
Organism: Barbus barbus; assembly: GCF_936440315.1. Classification (NCBI taxonomy): domain Eukaryota; kingdom Metazoa; phylum Chordata; class Actinopteri; order Cypriniformes; family Cyprinidae; genus Barbus; species Barbus barbus. The sequence goes on along the minus strand of NC_136726.1, from coordinate 6,399,602 downwards.
GTGCATTTGAAAAAGCAACACGCCAAATATCTTCCCTTGTAATGACTTGCAAGGAGAAGTGTTTCTAAAGGCCTAAGTATACTTCGTATTTGTACGCGCATGCTAGTGTATGCGTACAATCGAATGCTAGCCTTTCAAAGTATACTCCATTTGAAGTTGTACGCGAATGCAGGCGGTCGACACATGCACAGTAGAAAGCTTTATTCAGTGTCTGCTCTATTTTCCCCCGTTAAGTCATGACTGATAACAAATATTTTTGAACTCTTTTAAACCAAAGCCGAGCTGTCTCATACCCAATAATTTCCTTTTGCCATGTGGCTTCTTTTCACAGAATGAGGCAGAAAATATTTTCTATACTGTAATAAAGGCTATGTCGATTAGCAATTGCAAATATATTATTATGAAATTACCCAAAATGGCTTGAAGAACACATATAATCTATACTGTATATTGTCGCAGTCGAGTGTTTATTGTTTTCATGTTTCATCGCTATTTTTTATTCAGTCATAGCGATAGTTGAATGCCTTTGTCCATATTAGGGATTTTCTGGAGCACCATGAGTGCTATTACTCTATTTACTCTTCTATTTACTTCTGTGATGCATAAGTAGAATTTCTGCTTGAAGGCTTCCAGTGTGAATGAAACAGATATCGCATGTGTTTATAGTACTCCATAATGGCCAGTCCATCCTGTTTTGGGTATAAATAGGAAAAATAATACTTCTCTAAAAAAAAAATTATACATTAGGGGTGTGCGATAATGACAAAAAATGTTATCTAGATATTTTCTGTAATTTTGTCAATTTTATCAATAGATGAGAATGGATTAAAAAAACAAAAAAAACAGTCTGCTTTTAAAATTAATAAAAACATGCTATAAAATGAACACATTGCTGCTCTCGGCCAGGACAACACATTAAACTAGTTGAGCAGATAACTTGACATGTAGAGTTTGAATCCCATGTTCCACTTGTGCAACAATACGATGGACATCGCTGATGCATACTTTAGCCAGATCTCAGAGACATCCAGTAAATACTGACATTTTGGGTGATGCGAAAGTAAAACAAAAATGAATATAACCACTTCTGGCAACAGCAGAAGTCCATTTCTCAGTTTGTTTTTTTGCTGGTACCTTGGCAGGTTTAGGACTGCCGTGGTGGACAGCTGACTCCCCAAGCTTTTGATATTATTCATATTCTGTGTAGTAATTAGTTTGCAGGAGTAACAGAAATTAATTTTTCCAATCAGTTTAAATTTATTTTTAACATTGATGGCTTTTTTGCCTTTATAAGGCCAGTTATGTTTCTAGCCAAATTAAATGTATGCATCAACTTTTGTGTCAAATTCATAAATTTAATCAATAAATTCAAATAGTAAGACACTATAGTGCTGTTACCAAATCAGTATCAACAAAAGTTTTCCTTGCAATGCAAAGTGACACAGCATCTCTATCTGAAGTATCATGTATATGGATTCACACAGACTGTTTAATGCAGGACAGTTAGAAATGCATAATTAATGCTTTTATGTAAAAAAAAGGTGGAATAATGATATTTGAAAGGATTTATTGAGGGAAGGAAAATATACTTTAAATATAAACCTAAAAACGCCAGTAGGTGTTGCTCGGAGATGCAAAAATGTTCTGCTGTGTCTTTGTTTCAAATGACATTTGTTGCCAAAATAGAGCAAAAACAGGAACTGTTGTGTCTAAATTGTAAGTAAATTAATATTAACTTGTTTATTGAGCTGTTTTATAAAATCAATATCACATTTACAATCATGCTGATATTTGGAGAAAAACAGCACTCTTCATGTGATATTACCTATCAGTTGATATAAATATAACAGACATAAAAATCATGCGGAGGCATGACTTATCTTGAATTTTGAGGGAATTATAAATGTCAAATTGTGTTAAATTTGATTCCGGGTGTGTCTCGTTCTTGCCTGATTGTCCTGTGTTTAAAAGCCCAAGTCTGTTCAGTTAGTTTTGTCGGTTCTTGAATGTCTTTCTTGTGCTCTATGTTCCCATTTGGATGATTAAAGACTCTCATTCTGTGAATTCCTCGTCTCCTTGTCCGTGCTTCTTTGACTCCTTGTGAACAATATATACATTTCTGTCAGGACCACTATCGTCAATATAACTTACGATTAGCATACATTATAGGTTGGGGGAATGGTTCTGTTCTGGGCAAACACTCCCTGCCCATCCACACAGCCTAGCATGGATAGGAGCAGGGAGAGCAGAGTAACAGAACTGAACCATCATCAGTGATAAATGTAGCAGATACCATTAATGTTCTACGTGATTATTTTAACAACATGATTCAGTGGTCTGACTCAATGATATATTCACTGCCAAGTCCTGACTGGACAAGAGGAGGAGCTGGGGATGGAGGTGGGTGATTAGTTCCTGAGCGAAGCGATAGCTGCTGAATAATGACTGAAGGGACCTTATGAAGGGAATTATGATTGGTGTCGTGATCCTATAGTTCGACGTGGATCAGCTGAGTGTCAGCTGATGTGAGCTTGACTAACATGGCCTGCCAGAACTACCGCTATGCTCCATATATATATATATTGTCACAGTTCACAAGAAGTCACAAGGAGTCATTTTTCTCTAACTTTTTTAATTTGACTACTCACTTTGTCTAGTTCATTTATGGATACACAGAGCAGTTGTGACAAATCAGGCAGGTTATCTGTGAATCTGTCTTTGGTGGTTGGAACAATAGTTCTATCCGGACAATAACGGAGCCATATAGTTAATATCAGTAATACGCAGCATGCACGATACAAGGTGGTGGTCAGTAACATCATCACTTTCAGGTACAATATCTATATTAGTAAGATAAATTCCATGCAATATAATTAAAACTAGCATATGATTAAAACGATGCGTGGGCCCGGAGACGTCTTGCTTGACCCCAGAAAAGTTTATTAAGTCCTAACGCATCAATTGTATTATCAATGTGAATGTTAAAGTCTCTGACAATTATCGCTTTATTGACATTAACCAAGAGGTCTGAGAGAAAATTATCTGTGATCATTTCATTTAAAATAACTGCTTTGGATGCGAGTGATCTAATGTTTAGGAGCTCAAGCTTTAAAAATGATTTTTGTTCTTTTATTTTGCATTTTTCTGGTTAAATCACAATAAGAGTTTTTCTAGATCCTGCGTTAAATTTACATTTTGACCTCACTATTTGGGGAACAGACACAGTATCTATACTGTAGATTGAACACAAGTACTTCTATCATTTGAGTGTGTAGAACAAAAGCCATTGTAAAAGTTATTTGAAAATTGGCTTACTAGTCAGATGGAGCAGCATCCTGGAGATGTTGTCCGACAGGAGTTCTGCTCCGACTCTGCTGGGGTGCAGGTCATCAGCACAAAAAAGCCTAGAACATTCCCAGAAAAGATTCCTATTATTAACAAAGAGCCGTTTCTGTTCTTAACACCATGACAATAACCATTAATTTAGAACAAAAAGTCTACTGAACCTTTTGTGTCCTCGTCGATACGTGGGAAGCGATCCTGACATGATGATCCTCGTTGCGGGCGATGTGCTGCTTACCATCTCGATCTGGCTCCTGAAGTCCCTCTTCAGAGTCTCTGTCAGCCGCAGCTTGATGTCAATTAATCACAGTTCATTTCCCCCCAAAAAAGTGTGATTAATTAGTTAATTGTTTTTATCGATTGACAGCACTACTGGAAACACTTTAATATTTAATCTGAAAAGACTTAAAACACATGGTAACGATAAACTTAAGCAGCACTGGTCCGATTGTTCAGATAGGTGATTAGATTAAACATCCTGTTAACAGCAGGTAAGCTAATTGTATTCGTAGGTGAACATAAAATATGTTATATATATCACTATTAGTGAATGAGCCAGTGTAATGCAGATATGTCTGAAAGGTCTGACATAAAAATAAGATGTGACATGATCAATATTGTATGAAGCGTTGTCTGTTTACATCACGTTGCGCCTCGTGTTACGAAAACAATGTTTGGGATAACAAAATCAAAACTTTGTGATTTAGACAGTTTAATGTTGGGTATTCATACAATTATGGTAAAAATCAAAGACAGAAAGTAAAGAAAGTCTTATATTACTTCACTAACCAACAGAGCTAACAACTCTGGGATGCCACACGCTGTGGTATTGCAAGATGTCAGTGCCCATGCTCCAAAACATATAAAAAACATCCCTTTTTTCTTTGAAACGGTTACATAAATCTTGTTTGTTATATATTTTTTGTTTAAAGAAGAAATCAGATTACTAAATAATGTAAACTTGACTGACTGCTTTATATTTACACATTAGAAGCTACCTTTTAAATGTATGTTGAAAAGTAGAAAATAAAACAAAATTGCATTCATACAGAAATTTCATGTATTGTAGCAACAATTCTTGCAGTATAAAATTTGACTGTATGTAAATCAGTGTAAAGTGTAAAATCTTGTAAAGACATGTAAACTGATATTTATTACTGACACAGCAAAAGGTAGAAATAACTGACTTAAAACCATTTTTCAGTTGGTGTTCTAATTATTTTGGCCACCATTGTATCTGACGTACCTGGACTCAACGAGCTCTCATCTAAAAACAAATATTATATTAATTTATAATAGCATTGTTCAAACAGCTGTTTTAGTTCATTCCATTACTGCTAATTATTTGCCCTTCTTTCCCCACACAGAACCGGATTCTAAAAAAAAAAAAAGTATTTTAATCACTGAATGTCTGTTATTTTTCACTCGCAGAGCCTGACGTCATCATGAACCTCACAGCTGTTGAAATCACAACATCCTCTGTCTTACTAAACTGGACTAAACCAGACGGTCAAAGCTTCCGTTACCGTGTAGAATATGAAGATAAGAATGTGACTACTGAAAACACCTCCATCAAAATAAATGATCTGATTCCTGGAGCACAGTACACATTCAGAGTGTTTGCAGTTGCAGCTGATCATGTGACCGAGGGAAGAGCCAATCAGATTTCACTGTATACCAGTAAGAGCTCTGATTGGATGTTTAATCTGAATGACATAAACAATACAATCTTCATTCAAAAAAAAAACAAAAAAACCTTTGCTAGCCAAACTATGTAAACAAATAATAATTGAAAACATTATTATTATTATATATATAAAAAAAAAAATCACATAATATTGAATTGTGAACTTCATTAAAATCATAAATAACACTTTAAACAACAAAGCCAGAGATGAAGAGTATTTTCATGTTAATTGCCATCAGTGTTATAAATGAACTTTCCCATAGGGAAATGTTTCCACTTCAAATTGATTTCCAGGGGCACGTTTTATTAGGGCTGCACGATATATCGCATTCAATATTTAATGCCCATCTTGTCAGTAAAGCCGGTTCTGTATTCACCTGTAATTTCCATCACGTGCGTGATTTCACATGGAGCAGCATTTACTACACAGAGCCGTTGTTCACTGACAAGCTGCGCAAAACCACGTTTATAATGAACTGAACAAGATGCGCATTAAATATCGCATGCGATATATCGTATAGCCCTACTTTTCATCTTTATACAGGGTCTTTATATTTTTTTCTAACCTTTTAAAAATGTCTGTCATCTTAAATTTAGTTTAAGAATTTAATTATTTAATTTAATAGAATAATAAGACACAATAGGCTGTTAAACTTATTAAATCATCTTTGCATTGAAGAGCTGGCATCGAAGCTCCATCTGAGCTTTACTTTAATCATAATTGTATAATTCATGCATCTGTTGTAATTTTACCACCATTACATATCATTTACTTTTCTCTCCCCACACAGAGCCAGATGTGATCAGGAATCTCACAGCAAACAACATCACAACAGCATCTGTGTTTCTGACATGGAATGAACCAGGTGGAAATATAGATTTCTTTAAAATTCAATGGACCGATGAGAAAACAAACGGAAATTCAACAACGAACACTTTCTATAACATCACTGGTCTGACTGCTGGAGTCAATTACACATTCTGCATCACTGCTGTGGCAGCAGATCAATCAACAGAAGGAGAAACTGTCTGCATCTCAAACTATACCAGTATGTAAAACTATAAAATATCTGTTTTGTGCTACATAGTACATTATCAGAATTATACCTTTCTGCAACTCACAGTATACCAGTATGTAGAATTTTTGAATATCTCTTGCCTTTGTTTTTGTACAAATTCCCATCAAAAACGTCTCGTTTACGTACGTAACCCTCATTCCCTGATGGAGGGAACGGAGACGTTATGTCGTGACGAGATTAGGGGATTTACTTGGAAGCCCCAATCATCTCTGACAATGAATATTGGCTAGTGGATTTTGCATACCTGAGCCACTCCCCGTGCACACGGGTATAAAAGGGCGACAGGTGCATCCACTCATCAGGTTTTCCGCTGAGGAGCCGAGAACGTGTCCCTGGCAACCAGCGATGATTCAGGATTGAGGCATGGGGACATAACGTCTCCGTTCCCTCCATCAGGGAACGAGGGTTACATACGTAACCGAGACGTTCCCTATCTGTCGGTCACTACGAGTTATGTCGTGACGACATTAGGGGTCCTATGGAAAGCGCCACAACCTGAACCCTGTCACAACCTTGTGGCATGCAGATGTTGACAAGCTAGCACGTGACAGACAAATGCCATGCGAAGGTCGCAACCTTCCCATCGCCCCAGCGCAAATTCACTAGCCTGGGTGCCCGCAGGGACCACTGAGTACATTGCTGCTGGAGATAGCCAAGCCACTGTTCCTTACCCCAAGAAGTCGGAAGGGATTTCGACCTTCCATGAAAGATGCTTCAAGTCTTTCCTGTTTGTTGTACAGCTTGGCAGTACCGACAGGGAAGCGAGCCTTCCGGAGAAGGACGCTACGGAGGCCACATCCTGCCCAAAGGGAGGTAACACCGTGAGGGAAACCGTACCGTGGACGAATACACGTGTGGGATTACCCGAAGGGAATCAGGCCATACGGACACCTAGCCGAGTACAGGGGCTGACCGGAGACCCGGGCGAGCTAGCACCAGTACTGGGCCTGGCGTCAGACTGCTCCGCCCAGTCTGACTGCCGGGGGTGCTGGAGGAACTCCACCAGGGTTCGCCGTCCGGGGAACTGAACTGGAGGAGAAAGCAGGCGCTCGTATCCCCTGGTGAGGGGGAATGGCGCAGCAAGCGTGACACCGGCCAGCTCTTCCCGACACTTACCTGTTACCCAACACACGGGAAGAAACTGGCTCAACGCGGAGACTGTAAAATCTCGCGAAGGTGTTCGGTGTCACCCAGCCCGCAGCTCTACAGATGTCTGCCAGAGAGGCGCCGTGCGCCAGCGCATAGGAGGAGGCAACACTCCGTGTAGAGTGAGCCCTCACCCCGAGGGGGCACAGCTCGTCTTGGGATTGGTACGCCAAGGCGATGGCATCCACTATCCAGTGGGCCAACCTCTGCTTGGAGACAGCCTTCCCTTTCTGCTGACCTCCGTGGCAGACAAAGAGCTTCTCCAAGCTTCTGAAGCTCCGGGTGCAGTCCACGTATATGCGTAGAGCTCTTACGGGACACAGCAACACTAAGGCCGGGTCTGCCTCCTCCGAGGGCAGTGCTTGCAGGTTCACCACCTGATTGCGGAAGGGCATGGTGGGAACCTTAGGCACTTATCCAGGCCGGGGTCTCAGGACAACGTGAGAGTAGTCCGGCCCGAACACAAGGCACTCTTCGCTTACCGAAAATGCTTGGAGGTCCCCGACCCTTTTGATGGAAGTGAGCGCGGTCGGGAGCGCTGTCTTAAGAGACAGGAACTTCAGCTCAACTGAATCCAGTGGCTCGAAGGGATCCTTCTGAAGTCCAGCCAGGACTATAGAGAGATCCCAGGGGGGCACCAAGGGTGACCTAGGAGGATTTAATCTCCTGGCACCACTCAGGAACCTCACAATGAGATCGTGCTTTCCCAGGAACCGGCTGTTCACTGCATCGTGATGGGCTGCAATAGCAGCCACATACACTTTCAAGGTGGAGGGCGACAGCCTGCGCTCCAACCTCTCTTGCAGGAAAGAAAGCACTACTCCAATCATGCATCTTCGGGGGTCCTCTCGATGAGAGGAACACCAGTCTGCGAACAGACTCCACTGCAGTGCATAGGCTTGCCTAGTTGAAGGAGCTCTAGCCTGAGTGATGGGGTCCACCACAGCCTGTGGCAGGCCACTCAAGTCTGCCGCGTCCCGTCCAGGAGCCACACATGGAGGTTCCACAGGTCTGGACGCGGGTGCCATATGGTGCCGAGCCCCTGAGAAAGAAGGTCCTTCCTCAGAGGGATGCGCCAAGGAGGGGCTGTCGCGAGGAGAATGAGTTCCAGAAACCAGGTCCGGGTGGGCCAATAAGGCACAACCAGCAGGACCTGCTCCTCGTCCTCCCTGACCTTGCACAGGGTCTGTGCGAGCAGGCTCACTGGGGGAAACGCATACTTGTGCAGAGCCCGAGGCCAGCTGTGTGCCAGCGCGTCCGTGCCGAGGGGAACCTCGGTCAGGGAGTAATACAGCTGGCAGTGGGAGGACTCGCGGGAAGCAAACAGGTCTACCTGAGCTTTCTCGAATCGACTCCAAATCAGCCGGATCGTCTCGGGATGGAGTCGCCATTCTCCAGGGAACTTGAGCTGTCGTGAGAGCGCGTCGGCCGCACGATTGAGCTCCCCCGGAATGAGGATGGCGCACAGCGATTTGAGCTACGTATGACTCTAGAGGAGGAGATGGCGGGCGAGCTGTGACATGCGGCGTGATCGTACACCTCCCTGACGGTTGATGTACGAGACAACCGCAGTGCTGTCCGTACGGACCAACACGTGCTGGCCTACCAGCAGCGGCCGGAACTGCCTTAAGGCCAGATGCACTGCCAGCAGCTCTAGGCAGTTGATGTGCCAAAGCAGACGAGGCCCCGTCCAGACCCCCGAGGCTGCCTGCCCGTTGCATGTAGCGCCCCAGCCCGTGCTGGAGGCATCTGTTATGACAACAACATGCTGGGACACTTGTCCTAAGGGCAACCCTGTCCATAGAAACGTAAGGTCCGACCAGGGGCTGAAAGAGCGGCGACACGACTGCGTGATGGTCACACGATGTGTCCCGCAGCGCCATGCCCATCTCGGGACCCGTGAGTGTAACCAGTGCTGAAGTGGTCTCATATGAAGCAATCCAAGCGGCGTGACTGTGGCTACGGATGCCATATGCCCCAGGAGCTTCTGAAACTGTTTCAGCGGAACCACTCTCCTGCCTCTGAAGGAACTCAGGCAGTTCAGCACTGATTGGGCGCGCTCGTCCGTGAGACATGCCGTCATACTCACGGAGTCTAACTCCACACTGAGAAAAGAGATTCTCTGCACAGGGGAGAGCTTGCTCTTTTCCCAGTTGACCCGAAGCCCCAACTGGCTGAGGTGCCGGAGCACCAAGTCTCTGTGACCACACAACTGTTCTCGCGACCGGGCCAGGATGAGCCAATCGTCGAGATAGTTGAGGATCCTGATGCCCACTTCCCGTAACGGGGCAAGGGCGCCCTCCGCAACCTTCGTGAAGACACGTGGGGACAGGGAGAGCCTGAAGGGGAGGACCCTGTACTGCCATGCCCGCCCCTCGAACGCGAACCGTAGGAACGGTCTGTGTCGAGGAAGGATCGAGACATGAAAGTAAGTGTCCTTCAGGTCGATCGCTGCAAGCCAATCCCCGGACTGGACGCTCTTGATGATGCGTTTCTGCGTCAACATCTTGAACGTGAGCTTGTGCAGGGCCCGATTCAAGACTCGCAGATCCAGGATTGGCCGAAGGCCACCGCCTTTCTTAGGCACGATGAAGTAAGGGCTGTAAAACCCCTGCCTCATCTCGGCTGGAGGGACCGGCTCGATTGCATCCTTTGCCAGGAGGACAGCAATCTCCTCGCGCAAGACAGGAGCGTTCCGAGCTACCACCGAGGTCTCGAGAACGCAGCTGTACTTGGGAGGTCGCCTGGCGAACTGAATCGCGTAGCCGAGTCGAATTGTGCGTGCGAGCCAACAAGACGGGCTGGGTAGCGCAAGCCATGCTTCCAGACGCCGTGCAAGGGGCTCCAACGGCACAACCGACGTACCTGCGGTGGTGCAGCGCAGGGGAGTAGGGCTGGATGGCACAGAAGGCAGCACGTTCTGAAGTATCCTTACCGAACTCCCTGGTCCCAAAGGGGACTGGCTAGAGGTGCGTGGGGAGGCACTGCGTCCCCGAACCACACTCTCTTGGCCGCTGGCAAGATGGGTCACGGGCGAGAGTGAGGAGGCAGCGCGTCACACACTGTCAACCCGCGAACCTGATAACCCGGAGGAAAGGAAATTGCTCTCACTTGACAATGTGGGGGAGAATGAATGATTCTCCCCCAGCCCTCCTACAGGGGAAGGAGTGGCGCTGACCTCACCAGCTCCTGAGATGGAGCAGCTTTCCACATCTCCGGTTTGCCCGTGTCAGGGCCGTTTTATCGCCTCCTTGGACAATATCGGGGCCAGCTGGAACACGGGGGGCGCCACGCTCCTGCAAGAGGCTCAACGCACCAGCACAAGGCGGAGCAACTCAGGGGGACACAGGAGGGTGCCCGTGGCGACCAGCAGACTGGGGCTTGCCCTGCGGCGGAGCGGTGCATCACACCGGGGCAAGATGTGCTGGACGGCCTCGGTCTGCTGCAGTACTGCCGAGAACTGCTGGGCTCAGTGTCGCCGAACAGTCCAGCCTGGGAGACGAGGCGTCGAGAAAGTGTACTTTGTCGACTTTGCCCCTCTCAGCAGGCTGAGCCATAGACGGCACTCTTGGACCACAAGTGTGTGGACATCGCCTTCCCGAGGTACTGCGCTGTGACTTCCGTTGCCCGTAGGGCAAGGCCAGTCGCTGAGCGCAGTTCCTGCGTTAACCTTGGGTTGGTACTACCCTCGTGCATTTAATGCCTTGGCTTGTGTACTTGCAGGATAGCCATGGCATACAGGGCAGGGGCGGCATGGCCCGCAGCACTGTAAGCTTTGGCCGAGAACGGCCATCAGCCTAAAGGCTTTGGACGGGATGCGCGAACAATTCCCCCAAGTGGCGGCGTTTCACGGGCACAAGTGCACCGCGACCGCTCTCTCCACCTGGGAAATGTCAGCGTCACCCTTAGCCACCCCGCCATTGAGGGTAGCGAGGACGGAGGCAGACGCGCCATAAAAAGGGGCAGTCCACGACTTCATCAGCTCTTCGTGCACTTCAGGGAAGAAAGGAACCAGGGCAGGGCGTGGTCGCGAGCCACAGCCCATGCCGAGGAGCCAATCATCTCACCGCCCGATCTCGCGGCGGCCCAGGAAAGCACGGCCGTCAACTCTGGGTCCGATTCGGCGGCGGCCGCGAACCCCGAGGGGGCAGCTGCACCGAACCTTCATCCTCAGAGGACGATTGCCCATCCCCCGATGCCGCGATCGACATCTAATCCTCTATCGGCGTGCCGAATGAAAATGCTGGGCACGCCGTAAGACGGCACAGCAGAATCACCGGGGAGCCGCACAGAACAGCTGCTGCAGGAGGAGTGAAAGGTCCGTGGTGACTGGCCCGGCGGAAGGCTCGCACTGTAACCCACAGATCGCCCAGAGCACTAGCCCATGGTTCTCTGCTCGTGGCAGAGAAGCCAGCGCGGGTAGTGACAGAGGGAACCCCTCCCATCCCCGTGAGGAGAGAGAGGCGCGATCGCAGCGCTGCCATGGTTACACGCTCAATGAACGCATACACCATCCACGAACGCAGCTTCAGCGTGCTGGAAGCCCAGACACTGAAGACAACGATCGTGGCTGTTGACGGAGGACACGGCCGGAACAGCGTCTTTAAAAAGACGTGAACCGACCATGAATTGCTCTTTTAGGAAATCTGCTCTTTTAGTTGAAGTGCCCAGGGGAATCGCTGCAGACAGGACACCGCTGTTCGCACAGTGACGCCAACCAGAACAGCTTCTAGACAGATGATGAATGGCTTTGTGGAGATCAACCGTTCATCCACTCGGCTCCGAAGCAAAAATCTGATGAGTGGATGCACCTGTCGCCCTTTTATACCCGTATGCATGGGGAGTGGCTCAGGTATGCAAAATCCACTAGCCAATATTCATTGGCGTTTTCTCTTAAGTCAGAGATGATTGGGGCTTCCAAGTAAATCCCCTAATGTCGTCACGACATAACTCGTTGTGACCTTAACTTGTGTTACAGAGTAAATTAGAAAAATGGTGTAACTATCAATTAAACCTCCATCAAAATAAATAAAACAGATAATTTGTTAGATCTCAGTATTTTCTAAAATGTCATCTAGATTCATTAAATATTCTGATGGAGTTATCATAAACAATCTAATCTTCATTCTAAAAACAAACAACATTTTAATCCCTGAATGTCTGTTATTTTTCACTCGCAGAGCCTGACGTCATCATGAACCTCACAGCTGTTGATATCACAACATCCTCTGTTTTACTAAACTGGACTAAACCAAACGGTCAAAGCTCCAGTTACTGTGTAGAATATGAAGATAAGAATGTGACTACTGAAAACACCTTCATCAAAATAAATGATCTGATTCCTGGAGCACAGTACACATTCAGAGTGTTTGCAGTTGCAGCTGATCATGTGACCAAGGGAAGAGCCAATCAGATTTCACTGTATACCAGTAAGAGCTCTGATTGGATGTTTAATCTGAATGACATAAACAATAACAATCTTCATTCAAAAAAAAAAAAAAAAAAAAACCTTTGCTAGCCAAACTATGTACACTAATAATAATTGAAAACATTATAATAATAATAAAAAAAAATCACATAATATTAAATTGTGAACTGGATTGGTCACGTGCAGTTATAAATAAGCATCATGGTAGTATTCCATTCCACTGAATTTATGTTTATGAATTAGGTGGCTGGGAGCCTACAAATGACCTTAACTGGAACAATATGTATCATTATATAAAGTAACATACACATAAAGAATAATCAGCATTCCCAGCATAGTCAAAAATGTAGGGGTAATGTTAAATAGCAATTATGATAATAAATATATTACAAGAAGTGTGCTCTTAATTACATGAAGATATTAAAATCATAACACTTTAAACAACAAAGCCAGAGATGAAGAGTATTTTCATATTAATTGCCATCAGTTTTAGAAATGAACTTTCCCATAGGGAAATGTTTCCACTTCAAATTGATTTCCAGGGGCACTTTTTATTAGGGCTGCACGATATACCTGTCACGATTCTGATCTGTTTTTGTTTAATTATGTCTCTGACAGCCTTCCTGTCCCCATGATTAGTTAATTAGCTCCTCACCTGTTTCTGTTCTCCCTTGATTGTGACCTGCCTTTAAAAGCCTGTGTTCTCCCCTGTTCCCTTGTCCGCTATTGTATGTGTTACACCTTCCTTCGTCGTCGAGAGTAAAGCTTATTATTTGATATACATGCCTGGAGTACAAACGTAACAATATCGCATGCAATATTTAATGCCCATCTTGTCAGTAAAGCCGGTTCTGTAATCACCTGTAATTTCCATCACGTGCGTGATTTCACATGGAGCCGCATTTACTACACAGAGCCGTTGTTCACTGACAAGCTGCGCAAAACCCACGTTGATAATGAACAAGAGGCGTATTAAATGTCGCATGCGATATATCGTGTAGCCCTACTTTTTATCTTTATACAAGGTCTTTATATTCTAAACTTTTAAAAATGTCTGTCATCTTTGTTAAATTGTTAACGTTAGTTTAACAATTTTATTTAGTTTAATAGAATAATAAGACACAATAGGCTGTTAAACTTATTAAACCATCTTTGCAATGAAGAGCTAGCATCGAAGCTCCATCTGAGCTTTACTTTAATCATAATTGTATAATTCATGCATCTGTTGTAATTTTACCACCATTACATATCATTTACTTTTCTCTCCCCACACAGAGCCAGATGTGATCAGGAATCTCACAGCAAACAACATCACAACAGCATCTGTGTTTCTGACATGGAATGAACCAGGTGGAAATACAGATTTCTTTAAAATTCAATGGACTGATGAGAAAACAAACGGAAATTCAACAACGAACACTTCCTATAATATCACTGGTCTGACTGCTGGAGTCAATTACACATTCTGCATCACTGCTGTGGCAGCAGATCAATCAACAGAAGGAGAAACTGTCTGCATCTCAAACTATACCAGTATGTAAAACTATAAGTCTTTCTGTACTTTCTGTACTGGAAGCTCATAACACCAAGACAAATTCCTTGTGTGTGCAAACACACTTGGCAATAAAGCTCTTTCTGATTCTGATTCTGATTCTGATAAAATATCTGTTTTGTGCTACATAGTACATTATCAGAATTATACCTTTCTGCAACTCACAGTATACCAGTACGTAGAATTTTTTAATATATTTTGCCTTTGTTTTTGTACAAATTCCTATCGAAAACTTGTTACAGAATAAATTAGAAAAATGGTGTGTAACTATCAATTAAACCTCCATCAAAATAAATAAAACAGATAATTTGTTAGATCTCAGTATTTACTAAAATGTAATCTAGATTCATTAAATGTTCTGATGGAGTTATCATAAACAATGTAATCTTCATTCTAAAAAAAAAAAAAAAAAAAAACTTTTAATCCCTGAATGTCTGTTATTTTTCACTCGCAGAGCCTGACGTCATCATGAACCTCACAGCTGTTGATATCACAACATCCTCAGTCTTATTAAACTGGACTAAACCAGACGGTCAAAGCTTCCGTTACCGTGTAGAATATGAAGATAAGAATGTGACTACTGAAAACACCTCCATCAAAATAAATGATCTGATTCCTGGAGCACAGTACACATTCAGAGTGTTTGCAGTTGCAGCTGATCATGTGACCGAGGGAAGAGCCAATCAGATTTCACTGTATACCAGTAAGAGCTCTGATTGGATGTTCAGTCTGAATGACATAAACAATATAATCTTCATTCTAAAAAAAAAAAAAAAAAACCTTTGCTAGCCAAACTCTGTACAAGAATAATAATTGAAAACATTATTATTATAAAAAAATAAAATCACATAATATTGAATTGCGAACTGCATTTGTGATGTGCAGTTATAAATAAGCATCATGGTAGTATTCCATTCCACTGAATTTATGTTTATGAATTAGGTGGCTGGGAGCCTACAAATGACCTTAACTGGAACAATATGTATCATTATATAAATTAACATACACATAAAGAATAATCAGCATTCCCAGCATAGTCAAAAATGTAGGGGTAATGTTAAATAGCAATTATGATAATAAATATATTACAAGAATTGTGCTCTTAACTTCAGTGGTGTGAAAAAGTGTTGGCCCCCTTCCTGATTTTTTATTTTATTGCATGTTTGTCACACTTTAATGTTTCAGATCATCAAACAAATTTAAATATTAATCAAAGATAACACAAGTAAACACAACATGCAGTTTTTGAATGAAGGTTTTATTTTATGAAGGGAAAACAAAATCCAAACCCACATGGCCCTGTGTGAAAAAGTGTTTGCACCCCCCCCCCCCCCCCCATCCCATTAAAACATAACTGTGGTTTATCACACCTGACTTCAGTTTCTCTAGCCACACCCAGGCCTGATTACTGCCACACCTGTTTGCAATCAAGAAATCACTTAAATTGGACCTGCCTGACAAAGTGAAGTAGACCAAAAGATCTTCAAAAGCGACACATCATGTTTAGGTCCAAAGAAAGTCAGGAACAAATGAGAAAGAAAGTAATTGAGATCTATCAGTCTGGAAAAGCCATTTCTAAAGCTTTGGGACTCCAGCAAACCACAGTGAGAGCCATTATCCACAAATGGCGAAAACATGGAACAGTGGTGAACCTTCCCAGGAGTGGCCGGCCGACCAAATTTACCCCAAGAGCGCAGCGACGACTCATCCAAGAGGTCACAAAAGACCCCACAACAACATCTAAAGAACTGCAGGCCTCACTTGCCTCAGTTAAGGTCAGTGTTCATGACTCCACCATAAGAAAGAGACTGGGCAAAAATGGCCTGCATGGCAGAGTTCCAAGACGAAAACCGCTGCTGAGCAAAAAGAACATAAAGGCTCGTCTCAGTTTTGCCAGAAAACACCTTGATGATCCCCAAGACTTTTGGGAAAATACTCTGTGGACTGACGAGACAAAAGTTGAACTTTTTGGAAGGTGTGTGTTCCATTACATCTGGCGTAAAAGTAACACAGCATTTCAGAAAAAGAACATCATACCAACAGTAAAATATGGTGGTGGTAGTGTGATGGTCTGGGGCTGTTTTGCAGCTTCAGGACCTGGGAGACTTGCTGTGATAAATGGAACCATGAATTCAGTCGTCTACCAAAAAATCCTGAAGGACAATGTCCGGCCATCTGTTCGTGACCTCAAGCTGAACCGAACTTGGGTTCTGCAGCAGGACAATGATCCAAAACACACCAGCAAATCCACCTCTGAATGGCTGAAGAAAAACAAAATGAAGACTTTGGAGTGGCCTAGTCAAAGTCCTGACCTGAATCCTATAGAGATGCTGTGGCATGACCTTAAAAAGGTGGTTCATGCTCGAAAACCCTCCAATGTGGCTGAATTACAACAATTCTGCCAAGATGAGTGGGCCAAAATTCCTCCACAGCGCTGTAGCAGACTCATTGCAAGTTATCGCAAACGCTTGATTGCAGTTGTTGCTGCTAAGAGTGGCCCAACCAGTTATTAGGTTTAGGGGGCAAGCACTTTTTCACAAAGTGCCATGCGGGTTTGGATTTTGTTTTCCCTTCATAATAAAAAGCTTCACTCAAAAACTGCATGTTGTGTTTACTTGTGTTATCTTGATCTGAAACATTAAAGTGTGACAAACATGCAAAAAAATAAAAAATCAGGAAGGGGGCCAACACTTTTTCACACCACTGTACATGAAGATATTAAAATCATAAATAACACTTTAAACAACAAAGCCAGAGATGAAGAGTATTTTCATGTTAATTGCCATCAGTGTTAGAAATGAACTTTCCCATAGGGAAATGTTTCCACTTCAAATTGATTTCCAGAGGCACTTTTTATCTGCATCTCAAACTATACCAGTATGTAAAACTAAAAAATATCTGTTTTGTGCTACATAGTACATTATCAGAATTATACCTTTCTGCAACTCACAGTATACCAGTACGTAGAATTTTTTAATATCTCTTGCCTTTGTTTTTGTACAAATTCCCATAGAAAACTTGTTACAGAATAAATTAGAAAAATGGTGTAACTATCAATTAAACCTCCATCAAAATAAATAAAACAGATAATTTGTTAGATCTCAGCAGGGGCGTAGTTTGTGGGGGTGGGGGGAGGTAACCCCCCAATAACCAAAACTAGCAAGTTCAACCCCCCCAATATTTATATCACGGTTAATGGAAACTTGGACTCAGGCTATTTATTAATTGTTTGAACCGCGCCTTCTGCGCTTTTATAAGCGCTAACTTCACATACGAACCGAACGGAGCGCTTATCAGCACAACATGACTGAAGCGCAGTTCTTTTAATTGTGCACGAGCGGCGCGTGAATCCCCCTATACTCTGTGCGCGTGCACCAGCGCGCTCGAGAAGCGTGAGAAGATTTGCGCGAGCCATTCCTATCGTATTCTATTGAGAAACTGCCACTTTAAAATGCTATGGAGAAAGTCGAACATTATCTAAAAAAAAGTCACAAACTAAAAATACTGATGAAAAGAGAACACATAATATTGCACCAGCACTAACATAATATTAAAATATTTTTAAACTACTCATGATGACCACCTTTACTATAATTTATCACGGTTTATTGTAGGCTTATTTATTGTTGTAAATTTTGTCTAACTTGTAGAATTTATAATAGAAAATCTGTTAAGGGAATAGATTTTCCTTATAGATTTATATTACAACTGTGGCTTGTTGTAGCTATTGTTTCTAAAGGCTGTTGTTTCTCATAACAAATGCAATATAGATTAATATAAAAGTCATTATTGGCCTGGTAATGATGAATAGGTTAGCCTTATTATAACAAATGCTACAGTTAAGAACTATGGTGCTTTTCATAAGAGCAAGCACAAGTCAGAATCGAGAGGCAATGGGTTCTAATGATGAGTGATGGAGAAACCTTCAGATATTCCAGTGATGGCACAGGTTACATCATTAACAGCCTGATGAACTGTTAATGAGTAAGAAATAAACAATATCAATAAAAGAAAACGTTAAGTTAGATTGACTTCCCATGGCGTGCTGAATTAGAACATTCTGTCAAACTATAGCCTAAGTGTCTAAAATATATTATATCCTATGCAAACAAGTATTTGTTAACTAGCTTATTACTTTATTGCAGTTACGCAATCAACCAACTTTGCATGTGCACTGTAAAACCCGATTAGTTCAGAGTACTCAAAACTTTTGTGGAAACTGATTACCTAAGATTTTTTAAGTAAACATACTTAAAAATTACAATTACACTAAACTTAAATATTTTTCTTTCCCTTTTTTATAATTTTAAGTACAGTGTACTTAAAAACTTTACATATGCTACACTAAAGTTTTATGTTTTCAATACTAACTGTTTTTAACTAATTACCACTTATATAAATAAAATATTTTATTCAAGAAATAAACTCCTGAATAACTCATAGCCTGATACATATTTGAGTTCAAAATACTAAAAAGCACACACAGAACTGTTGACATATAATTAAAGGGTTTTTATTTACTATTAAATTCTTTGTCTATTTTGCACAACTGTTTATATAAATCTCTGTAAACATGTAACAAATCAAATTAGAAACTGTTAAAACATTGATTATAATTTTTTACACCCATGGCCATTATTTTGCAACATGGAAAATCAAAATAAATAAAATCAATAAAATAAATAAAGCTCCTCCAAAAAGAAATGTTAAAAAATTATAAATTATAGGAAATAAAAACAATAAATTAAGTCAAAACACAAACAATAATACATACCTGATTGCATTAAATATGCAACAGAGATAGATTGTACAAAACGTAAATGTAAACATTTAAATGCTTTAAACTAATGTTCCATTGTGTAAAGTGCAACTGAGGTAGATCTAACAACTTACCAAATGTTTAAACTACATATTAAACAATATACACTTGTAAACAACCTTAAAATAAACAAAATCTGATAACAAAAATCAAGTTTCTGTTGTAAGAGTGCAACTGGGGTAGATCTGGTGCAGAAAACAACCTACCAAATGTAAAAATGCTGTAAACTACATGTTTAGCTTATAAAACAAATTGAGATAAACAAAGGAAGTGACAATATTAAAGTAACAACCTACCAAATGTTTAAACTACATGTTTAACAATATACACTTGTAAAACACCTTAGAATAAAAAAATACAATCTGATTGCAAAAAGTTTTTGTTGTAGAAGTGCAACTGAGGTGGATTTGGTGCAGAAGACAACATACCAAATGTATAAATGCTTTAAACTACATTTTCTACAACATACGCTTACAAAACTACTTAGCAGGAACTAACAAACCCAGAGTGCAATCAAGATAGATTTGGTGGCCAGGACACAACCTACCCAATGAAAACATCCAAGCACTTAAAACAGCACTTGTAGACAAGATGGAATTTGCCTACAAAGTAAGTAATAGTTAATTTTTTAGATTGAGTAAGCAGGGTTTCAGAGGTTTACCATCATCAAGCCCCATCAGCATTTTCTGGATGAATGTGAAGGTGTGAATCAATTTTCTTGGGTAATCCAAATGCAATGCATACATTAACCCAAAGAGTAACACAAAGGCCTCAGGAAACGTGGGGATGTCGCTCAGCACAAACTCATCTTCCACCACAACAGCGGTCCTTGCCGGATTGAAACAGACAGGACCAGTGTTCTCAGTGACTTCCATCACAAGGGCAAGAGGGGTACCAGTGATGTCTGGCTCATCCGACTCCTCCACCTGGAATGCACAAAGAGGGTCCAACTGTAAACATGTCTAGTAATGAATTACATCATCAGGTATATCATAAGAATTTTTTGGTTAACTATCACTTTAATATAGTATCATACTTAACCAGGCAGGCCTTTTCAGTTTACACAGAATTGGCCCAAATTTAAAAACTAGACAAGAACATACATAGAGAATTTGCAAAAGTAGAGTGAAATAAAGTTGAATATATATTAAGGTAATATATAATACACAGGGCCAACTCCACTGGAACAATGCCTTCAAAAAGATCATGAAGGACATCAGGCGGGAAACCAGTGATTGTGTGAAAACACTGCAAACTCTCTCTCAAGACACAGTCTCTTTGGACACCAAACTGACTGTGACCATCCCCTTGTAAAACATCCTGCAGGTCATGATCATGGTTGGCTTTTGTCCTTGGGGTAAATTCGCCATCTCCAACAGCAGAAGATTGAATCTCTTCTCGTGTAGCTTTGCAGAACCTACAAACATATCCAGCTCTGAAAGACTGCACAAAGCCTGCTAAGGAATGGGCTGCTAGATTATCAGCCACAACAACTGAAACAGTACCCCGAACTGACTGACCAAGGGACTCGATAAAAACCCCATCATGTTCAAGGCAGCCAAGGTCTTGCAACAAAGGAGAAAGTGCTCTTTGATAGCCACAGCTGTGAAGATCTGGTACCTTACATAGGACTGCGAGCTGAATCACATGCAGTGCAGATCGATATTTAGATGGCAGATCACCAAACATCCAATAGACTGAACAGAGTTTGTGGATCTTACGTGAAGTCCCAAGTGGATTAGCGATTTCTAGATCATCTATGTATAAAATCAATGGCAGTGACAGTTCTGAAGATGACAACAAAGTATTCTCCTGGAAATACTTGCCATCTTTATGGCTCATATAATGACCTTCTTGTGATGCCTTGGTTTCCTTTTATTCGGTCAAGGATGTCAGTATGTTTGAATATTTCCTGGATCATCTGAAGTATTGGGACATAAACGACTGTGCGCCCAGACTCCAACACGTACTGCACTGGCTTTACCACAGGAAATGTTTTTTCGAAATATGTTTTTTTAGACGGCACACAACTTGCACTTCCACTCCATTGATTTTTTTATCCCTACAATTGGGGTGAATACTTTTTTAAAACCAAGAAATTTAGCCTTAACTTTACATTGTGTTATGTAACTTACCACTGGAATTGAATCAGATCTTCACAATAACAGGGACTATACATCTATACAGGAAAACAAAAAATAGCAGCATTTTAGTTTTCATGATTATAATAGATTAGATCTGGCAAATGCTACAAAGTCGACCAATGAGGCCAAAGCATGTTTCAGACTTTCAGTCATTGTTTTGTACAATTTGTACATTGCGTGGTAAACTCTGAACACGTTATTTTACTTCACTCACTTGCTAACTTGATCTGTACAAAATTAGATAAATATTCAATGCAGGTTTATGTGTGAAGCTGCTAAAAATATCTGAAGTAAACGAAAAAAGGATACTTACCAAGTTCACAGACTCTGCATCCACTTTAGCCTACAAGGCAAAAAATATGTAACTGTTAATACGAGCTTGCCGGTGTCTCTACCATACCTAGTTTTCACAACTCTTATTATTAACTATTTTTCCAATATATAACTTTGTGTCATTAGCCTTAACGTAATGGATACAAGTTACAGCTAGCCGCAAGCACATTAACAGCTGAAGGCAAGCATAAATAAGCATTTTCCAGAACAGATCGCTTAACAAAAACAGAATAAAAAATTATGACTTCCCAGACAGCAAGCAGCGTTGGCCCAGATCCGGCTCACATTTGGCCCGCATGGATTTCACTCAGGCCAGATATAGACCGGATCTGGGCCAAAACTATGTTGCTGACTTGGTTCCGCTGACTAACTGATTACAATATTAACGTTACATAATAAATTAAATATGGCAATGGGGTTAATGGTTAAAAAATGTGCATGAAATACTCACACGAGTGTCCGCCATCTTGGTTATGTTTTCTGGTAGCGTCAGTCAGAACGATGGCGTACGTCCTGACGTAGATGACGTCATTGAACGTCACTCCGTATACTTAAAAAATATCACTTCAGTAGCAATGTATACTCAAAAATGATGAGCAACGCAAAATTAAAATTAAGTCATTTGTTCAAAAAATGCTATAGTTTTAAGTTCAATAAACTATGTAATTGATTATAATTATGGTGTTCTCATTTTTTATAAGTTAGTTGTACTGTTCGGGTTTACAGTGTGAGGTGGATAGCACAAAAGACCATTTTACAAAAATAAACGTTTAAGCAAACAAACAAACAAATAAACCTTAAGAGGGAGCATGACCCGGGGTCCACTTCAACCCCCCCAATGTTCAAACCAAAACTACGCCCTTGGATCTCAGTATTTACTAAAATGTAATCTAGATTCATTAAATGTTCTGATGGAGTTATCATAATCTAATCTTCATTCTAAAAAAACAACATTTTAATCCTTGAATCTCTGTTATTTTTCACTCGCAGAGCCTGACGTCATCATGAACCTCACAGCTGTTGAAATCACAACATCCTCTGTCTTACTAAACTGGACTAAACCAGACGGTCAAAGCTCCAGTTACCGTGTAGAATATGAAGATAAGAATGTGACTACTGAAAACACCTCCATCAAAATAAATGATCTGATTCCTGGAGCACAGTACACATTCAGAGTGTTTGCAGTTGCAGCTGATCATGTGACCGAGGGAAGAGCCAATCAGATTTCACTGTATACCAGTAAGAGCTCTGATTGGATGTTCAATTTGAATGACATAAACAATACAATCTTCATTCTAAAAAAAAAAAAACCTTTGCTAGCCAAACTATGTACACTAATAATAATTGAAAACATCATTATTATTATAAAAAAAAATCACATAATATTGAATTGTGAACTTCATTAAAATCATAACACTTTAAACAACAAAGCCAGAGATGAAGAGTATTTTCATGTTAATTGCCATCAGTGTTATAAATGAACTTTCCCATAGGGAAATGTTTCCACTTCAAATTGATTTCCAGGAGCACTTTTTATTAGGGCTGCACGATATATCGCATCCAATATTTAATGCCCATCTTGTCAGTAAAGCCGGTTCTGTAATCAGCGGTAATTTCCATCACGTGCGTGATTTCACATGGAGCAGCATTTACTACACAGAGCCGTTGTTCACTGACAAGCTGCGCAAAACCACGTTTATAATGAACTGAACAAGATGCGCATTAAATATCGCATGCGATATATCGTGTAGCCCTACTTTTCATCTTTATACAGGGTCTTTATATTTTTTCTAACCCTTTAAAAATGTCATCTTAAATTTAGTTTAAGAATTTAATTATTTAGTTTAATAGAATAATAAGACACAATAGGCTGTTAAACTTATTAAACCATCTTTGCATTGAAGAGCTAGCATCGAAGCTCCATCTGAGCTTTACTTTAATCATAATTGTATAATTCATGCATCTGTTGTAATTTTACCACCATTACATATCATTTACTTTTCTCTCCCCACACAGAGCCAGATGTGATCAGGAATCTCACAGCAAACAACATCACAACAGCATCTGTGTTTCTGACATGGAATGAACCAGCTGGAAATACAGATTTCTTTAAAATTCAATGGACTGATGAGAAAACAAACGGAAATTCAACAACGAACACTTCCTATAACATCACTGGTCTGACTGCTGGAGTCAATTACACATTCTGCATCACTGCTGTGGCAGCAGATCAATCAACAGAAGGAGAAACTGTCTGCATCTCAAACTATACCAGTATGTAAAACTATAAAATATCTGTTTTGTGCTACATAGTACATTATCAGAATTATACCTTTCTGCAACTCACAGTATACCAGTATGTAGAATTTTTTAATATATTTTGCCTTTGTTTTTGTACAAATTCCTATCGAAAACTTGTGTTACAGAGTAAATTAGAAAAATGGTGTAACTATCAATTAAACCTCCATCAAAATAAATAAAACAGATAATTTGTTAGATCTCAGTATTTATTAAAATGTAATCTAGATTCATTAAATGTTCTGATGGAGTTATCATAAACAATCTAATCTTCATTCTAAAGAAAAAAAAAAAAACATTTTAATCCCTGAATGTCTGTTATTTTTCACTCGCAGAGCCTGACGTCATCATGAACCTCACAGCTGTTGAAATCACAACATCCTCAGTCTTATTAAACTGGACTAAACCAGACGGTCAAAGCTTCCGTTACCGTGTAGAATATGAAGATAAGAATGTGACTACTGAAAACACCTCCATCAAAATAAATGATCTGATTCCTGGAGCACAGTACACATTCAGAGTGTTTGCAGTTGCAGCTGATCATGTGACCGAGGGAAGAGCCAATCAGATTTCACTGTATACCAGTAAGAGCTCTGATTGGATGTTTAATCTGCATGACATAAACAATATAATCTTCATTCTAAAAAAAAAAAAAAAAAAAAAAACCTTTGCTAGCCAAACTCTGTACAAGAATAATAATTGAAAACATTATTATTATAAAAAAAAAAAAATCTAATTATATTGAATTGTGAACTGCATTTGTGATGTGCAGTTATAAATAAGCATCATGGTAGTATTCCATTCCACTGAATTTATGTTTATGAATTAGGTGGCTGGGAGCCTACAAATGACCTTAACTGGAACAATGTGTATCATTATATAAATTAACATACACATAAAGAATAATCAGCATTCCCAGCATAGTCAAAAATGTAGGGGTAATGTTAAATAACAATTATGATAATAAATATATTACAAGAATTGTGCTCTTAACTTCAGTGGTGTGAAAAAGTGTTGGCCCCCTTCCTGATTTTTTATTTTATTGCATGTTTGTCACACTTTAATGTTTCAGATCATCAAACAAATTTAAATATTAATCAAAGATAACACAAGTAAACACAACATGCAGTTTTTGAATGAAGGTTTTATTTTATGAAGGGAAAACAAAATGCAAACCCACATGGCCCTGTGTGAAAAAGTGTCCCCCCCATTAAAACATAACTGTGGTTTATCACACCTGACTTCAGTTTCTCTAGCCACACCCAGGCCTGATTACTGCCACACCTGTTTGCAATCAAGAAATCACTTAAATTGGACCTGCCTGACAAAGTGAAGTAGACCAAAAGATCTTCAAAAGCGACACATCGTGTTGAGGTCCAAAGAAAGTCAGGAACAAATGAGAAAGAAAGTAATTGAGATCTATCAGTCTGGAAAAGCCATTTCTAAAGCTTTGGGACTCCAGCAAACCACAGTGAGAGCCATTATCCACAAATGACGAAAACATGGAACAATGGTGAACCTTCCCAGGAGTGGCCGGCCGACCAAAATTACCCCAAGAGCGCAGCGACGACTCATCCAAGAGGTCACAAAAGACCCCACAACAACATCTAAAGAACTGCAGGCCTCACTTGCCTCAGTTAAGGTCAGTGTTCATGACTCCACCATAAGAAAGAGACTGGGCAAAAATGGCCTGCATGGCAGAGTTCCAAGACGAAAACCGCTGCTGAGCAAAAAGAACATAAAGGCTCGTCTTAGTTTTGCCAGAAAACACCTTGATGATCCCCAAGACTTTTGGGGAAATACTCTGTGGACTGACGAGACAAAAGTTGAACTTTTTGGAAAGTGTGTGTCCCATTACATCTGGCGTAAAAGTAACACAGCATTTCAGAAAAAGAACATCATACCAACAGTAAAATATGTTGGTGGTAGTGTGATGGTCTGGGGCTGTTTTGCTGCTTCAGGACCTGGAAGACTTGCTGTGATAAATGGAACCATGAATTCAGCCGTCTACCAAAAAATCCTGCAGGACAATGTCCGGCCATCTGTTCGTGACCTCAAGCTGAAGCGAACTTGGGTTCTGCAGCAGGACAATGATCCAAAACACACCAGCAAATCCACCTCTGAATGGCTGAAGAAAAACAAAATTAAGACTTTGGAGTGGCCTAGTCAAAGTCCTGACCTGAATCCTATAGAGATGCTGTGGCATGACCTTAAAAAGGCGGTTCATGCTCGAAAACCCTCCAATGTGGCTGAATTACAACAATTCTGCCAAGATGAGTGGGCCAAAATTCCTCCACAGCGCTGTAACAGACTTATTGCAAGTTATCGCAAACGCTTGATTGCAGTTGTTGCTGCTAAGGGTGGCCCAATCAGTTATTAGGTTTAGGGGGCAAGCACTTTTTCACAAAGTGCCATGTGGGTTTGGATTTTGTTTTCCCTTCATAATAAAAAGCTTCATTCAAAAACTGCATGTTGTGTTTACTTGTGTTATCTTGATCTGAAACATTAAAGTGTGACAAACATGCAAAAAAATTAAAAATCAGGAAGGGGGCCAACACTTTTTCACACCACTGTACATGAAGATATTAAAATCATAAATAACACTTTAAACAACAAAGCCAGAGATGAAGAATATTTTCATGTTTATTGCCATTGGTGTTAGAAATGAACTTTCCCATAGGGAAATGTTTCCACTTCAAATTGATTTCCAGAGGCACTTTTTATCTGCATCTCAAACTATACCAGTATGTACAACTATAAAATATCTGTTTTGTGCTACATAGTACATTATCAGAATTATACCTTTCTGCAACTCACAGTATACCTGTACGTAGAATTTTTGAATATATTTTTCCTTTGTTTTTGTACAAATTCCCATAGAAAACTTGCTACAGAATAAATTAGAAAAATGGTGTAACTATCAATTAAACCTCCATCAAAATAAATAAAACAGATAATTTGTTAGATCTCAGTATTTACTAAAATGTAATCTAGATTCATTAAATGTTCTGATGGAGTTATCATAATCTAATCTTCATTCTAAAGAAAACGACATTTTAATCCCTGAATGTCTTTTATTTTTCACTCGCAGAGCCTGACGTCATCATGAACCTCACAGCTGTTGAAATCACAACATCCTCTGTCTTATTAAACTGGACTAAACCAGACGGTCAAAGCTCCAGTTATCGTGTAGAATATGAAGATAAGAATGTGACTACTGAAAACACCTCCATCAAAATAAATGATCTGATTCCTGGAGCACAGTACACATTCAGAGTGTTTGCAGTTGCAGCTGATCATGTGACCGAGGGAAGAGCCAATCAGATTTCACTGTATACCAGTAAGAGCTCTGATTGGATGTTCAATCTGAATGACATAATATAATCTTCATTCTAAAAAAAAAAAAAAAAACCTTTGCTAGCCAAACTATGTAAACAAATAATAATTGAAAACATTATTATTATTATTATAAAAAATCACATAATATTGAATTGTGAACTTCATTAAAATCATAAATAACACTTTAAACAACAAAGCCAGAGATGAAGAGTATTTTCATGTTAATTGCCATCAGTGTTATAAATGAACTTTCCCATAGGGAAATGTTTCCACTTCAAATTGATTTCCAGGGGCACTGTTTATTAGGGCTGCACGATATATCGCATTCAATATTTAATGCCCATCTTGTCAGTAAAGCCGGTTCTGTATTCACCTGTAATTTCCATCACGTGCGTGATTTCACATGGAGCAGCATTTACTACACAGAGCCGTTGTTCACTGACAAGCTGCGCAAAACCACGTTTATAATGAACTGAACAAGATGTGCATTAAATATCGCATGCGATATATCGTGTAGCCCTACTTTTCATCTTTATACAGGGTCTTTATATTTTTTCTAACCTTTTAAAAATATCTGTCATCTTAAATTTAGTTTAAGAATTTAATTATTTAATTTAATAGAATAATAAGACACAATAGGCTGTTAAACTTATTAAATCATCTTTGCATTGAAGAGCTGGCATCGAAGCTCCATCTGAGCTTTACTTTAATCATAATTGTATAGTTCATGCATCTGTTGTAATTTTACCACCATTACATATCATTTACTTTTCTCTCCCCACACAGAGCCAGATGTGATCAGGAATCTCACAGCAAACAACATCACAACAGCATCTGTGTTTCTGACATGGAATGAACCAGGTGGAAATAGAGATTTCTTTAAAATTCAATGGACTGATGAGAAAACAAACGGAAATTCAACAACGAACACTTTCTATAACATCACTGGTCTGACTGCTGGAGTCAATTACACATTCTGCATCACTGCTGTGGCAGCAGATCAATCAACAGAAGGAGAAACTGTCTGCATCTCAAACTATACCAGTATGTAAAACTATAAAATATCTGTTTTGTGCTACATAGTACATTATCAAAATTATACCTTTCTGCAACTCACAGTATACCAGTACGTAGAATTTTTGAATATATTTTGCCTTTGTTTTTGTACAAATTCCTATCGAAAACTTGTGTTACAGAGTAAATTAGAAAAATGGTGTAACTATCAATTAAACCTCCATCAAAATAAATAAAACAGATAATTTGTTAGATCTCAGTATTTACTAAAATGTAATCTAGATTCATTAAATGTTCTGATGGAGTTATCATAAACAATCTAATCTTCATTCTAAAAAAACAACATTTTAATCCCTGAATGTCTGTTATTTTTCACTCGCAGAGCCTGACGTCATCATGAACCTCACAGCTGTTGAAATCACAACATCCTCTGTCTTACTAAACTGGACTAAACCAGACGGTCAAAGCTTCCGTTATCGTGTAGAATATGAAGATAAGAATGTGACTACTGAAAACACCTTCATCAAAATAAATTATCTGATTCCTGGAGCACAGTACACATTCATAGTGTTTGCAGTTGCAGCTGATCATGTGACCGAGGGAAGAGCCAATCAGATTTCACTGTATACCAGTAAGAGCTCTAATTGGATGTTTAATCTGAATGACATAAACAATATAATCTTCATTCTAAAAAAAAAAAAAAAAAAAAAACTTTGATAGCCAAACTATGTACACAAATAATAATTGAAAACATTATAATAATAATAAACAAAACACATAAACACATAATATTGAATTGTGAACTGCATTTGTGATGTGCAGTTATAAATAAGCATCATGGTAGTATTCCATTCCACTGAATTTATGTTTATGAATTAGGTGGCTGGGAGCCTACAAATGACCTTAACTGGAACAATATGTATCATTATATAAAGTAACATACACATAAAGAATAATCAGCATTCCCAGCATAGTCAAAAATGTAGGGGTAATGTTAAATAGCAATTATGATATTAAATATAATACAAGAAGTGTGCTCTTAATTACATGAAGATATTAAAATCATAACACTTTAAACAACAAAGCCAGAGATGAAGAGTATTTTCATGTTAATTGCCATCAGTGTTATAAATGAACTTTCCCATAGGGAAATGTTTCCACTTCAAATTGATTTCCAGGGGCACTTTTTATTAGGGCTGCACGATATACCTGTCACGATTCTGATCTGTTGTTTAGTTATGTCTCTGTCAGCCTTCCTAGTTTGTCCCCATCATTATTAGTTAATTAGCTCCTCACCTGTTTCTGTTCTCCCTTGATTGTGACCTGCCTTTAAAAGCCTGTGTTCTCCCCTGTTCTCTTGTCCGCTATTGTATGTGTTACACCTTCCTTCGTCGGTGAGAGTAAAGCTTATTATTTGATATACCTGCCTGCCGTGTCTTGTTTACCTTCCTGGAGTACAAACGTAACAAAATAGCGGACCCACAAAGTTTATGTAGCAGCGTTTTTCTTTTGTTTGTTTTTGGTTTCCCTCTCCTGTTATGGATCTTCCCGCTGTCCAACTCCTGTGCCTGGAGCAGATGGACCGTTCGCTGGAGAACCATACTAGGGACTTTCTCGATCTGGCCTGCCTTACCCACTTCCCTGACCGCTCGCTCTGTTTTTTACATCGCCAACCTGAGAGAGCGGTGTAAGGCATGCCTACCAGCGAACAGTGCCAAGGAGAATTTTTCCGCTTGTGTGGAGTGGGTGCTGGAGAATAGTGGACTGTTTTTTTTCGTCGGCCCTGCTGAGGACAGCTCCAGCCCCACTCCCGATCCAGAGCCCAGCCAGCCCTCACCATCTCGCTGCACGGAGTGTTCGCCAGAGCCCACCGCAGCCGTAGAGCCCGAGCCGGCCGCGATTGTTTAGCCAACCCCACTTAAAGTGACAGAGCCACTCATCGCCCTGGAACCTGAACTCAACGCGACTGACCAGGTGTGTGAGCCAGCAACACCGTGCGTCGTGGGAGTTATAGTGGAGATCAAGGGAATGGAGGAAATCCCTGACCACACTCCCACCACTGAGGGTGAGCAGTTACTGGACGCTGAGCTGTTGGACTGCTTGAGTGAGGAGGATTTCTGGCTTCTCCCTTTTCCGTTGCTCCCACCCACCTCCCCATGCCCTCCAGTGCACCTGCTGGTTCCATCCAGTACTCTTGCCTCAGCCAGCTCCTCGAAGTATGTCTCCAGGAGGTTCCCTCCCTGCCTCCCACTCCCTCCTCCTCAGTATCAGCCAACCAGTCCATCAGCCCTCCCTCAGCTGCCTCAGGAAGGCCCCTCAGCTCACCCTCAGCACGCCATGTCCGGTGGGTCGGTTGCGCTTCGGGACTTCCTGCAACCAGCTACCTCGGGGTTGGAGGATCTCCAGTCTTCTCCTCCAGCCTTCGAGACCCGGACTCCACCTCGGCCCTCTGACCCATCGGCTCCACCTTGGCTCTTGGCTCCCTCGTCTCCACCATGGCCCCTCATTCCACCAGCTCCCTAGTCCCTCCGGCTCCGCCTTGGTCAGTCGTCCCCCTGCCTACTCCACGGAACTCCACTCCTCCAGCTTTGCTTCATCCCTCTGTTCCTCTGACTCCGTCGGGTTCCTCCCTCCTTCCGGCTCCACCTTCATCCTGTCACTCCGGCTCCACCGTGTCATTCTGGATCCCCGACGTCGACTCCGCCGTGGGCTGCCATCCTGGCTGACCTCTGGACTGCCATCTGACTCCCCCTGCTCCGGGCTCCTCCCTGGTTCCTCCCACCCTCAACTCCCCCTTGGACTCATTTTTTTGGACTTTTAGTTTTTGCCTCTTTTCCATTGCCCGGCTCCCTCCTACTCCATGCCCGCCTCCCGAACCCCCACCCTCCCTCCTCTGTTGGTCTGTTTTTCGGCGTGAGGACGCGCCGTTCCGGGAGGGGGCGACCTGTCACGATTCTGATCTGTTTTTGTTTAGTTATGTCTCTGTCAGCCTTCCTAGTTTGTCCCCATGATTATTAGTTAATTAGCTCCTCACCTGTTTCTGTTCTCCCTTGATTGTGACCTGCCTTTAAAAGCCTGTGTTCTCCCCTGTTCCCTTGTCCGCTATTGTATGTGTTACACCTTCCTTCGTCGTCGAGAGTAAAGCTTATTATTTGATATACCTGCCTGCCGTGTCTTGTTTACCTTCCTGGAGTACAAACGTAGTAATATCGCATGCAATATTTAATGCCCATCTTGTCAGTAAAGCCGGTTCTGTAATCACCTGTAATTTCCATCTCGTGCGTGATTTCACATGGAGCAGCATTTACTACACAGAGCCGTTTGTTCACTGACAAGCTGCGCAAAACCCACGTTTATAATGAACTGAACAAGATGCGCATTAAATATCGCATGCGATATATCGTGTAGCCCTACTTTTTATCTTCATACAAGGTCTTTATATTCTAAACTTTTAAAAATGTCTGTCATCTTTGTTAAATTGTTAACATTAGTTTAAGAATTTTATTTAGTTCAATAGAATAAGACACAATAGGCTGTTAAACGTATTAAACCATCTTTGCAATGAAGAGCTAGCATCGAAGCTCCATCTGAGCTTTACTTTAATCATAACTGTATAATTCATGCATCTGTAATTTTACCACCATTACATATCCTTTACTTTTCTCTCCCCACACAGAGCCAGATGTGATCAGGAATCTCACAGCAAACAACATCACAACAGCATCTGTGTTTCTGACATGGAATGAACCAGGTGGAAATAGAGCTTTCTTTAAAATTCAATGGACTGATGAGAAAACAAACGGAAATTCAACAAAGAACACTTCCTATAACATCACTGGTCTGACTGCTGGAGTCAATTACACATTCTGCATCACTGCTGTGGCAGCAGATCAATCAACAGAAGGAGAAACTGTCTGCATCTCAAACTATACCAGTATGTAAAACAAAATAAATAAAACAGATAATTTTGTTAGATCTCCGTATTTACTAAAATGTAATCTAGATTCATTAAATGTTCTGATGGAGTTATCATAAACAATCTAATCTTCATTCTAAAAAAACAACATTTTAATCCTTGAATCTCTGTTATTTTTCACTCGCAGAGCCTGACGTCATCATGAACCTCACAGCTGTTGATATCACAGCATCCTCTGTCTTACTAAACTGGACTAAACCAGACGGTCAAAGCTTCCGTTACCGTGTAGAATATGAAGATAAGAATGTGACTACTGAAAACACCTCCATCAAAATAAATGATCTGATTCCTGGAGCACAGTACACATTCAGAGTGTTTGCAGTTGCAGCTGATCATGTGACCAAGGGAAGAGCCAATCAGATTTCACTGTATACCAGTAAGAGCTCTGATTGGATGTTCAATCTGAATGACATAAACAATATAATCTTCATTCAAAAAAAAAACCTTTGCTAGCCAAACTATGTACACAAATAATAATTGAAAACATTATTATTATTATTATAAAAAAAATCACATAATATTGAATTGTGAACTTCATTAAAAATCATAAATAACACTTTAAACAACAAAGCCAGAGATGAAGAGTATTTTCATGTTAATTGCCATCAGTGTTATAAATGAACTTTCCCATAGGGAAATGTTTCCACTTCAAATTGATTTCCAGAGGCACTGTTTATTAGGGCTGCACGATATACCACATACAATATTTAATGCCCATCTTTTCAGTAAAGCCGGTTCTGTAATCACCTGTAATTTCCATCACGTGCGTGATTTCACATGGAGCCGCATTTACTACACAGAGCCGTTGTTCACTGACAAGCTGCGCAAAACCACATTTATAATGAACTGAACAAGATGCGCATTAAATATTGCATGCGATATATCGTGTAGCCATACTTTTCATCTTTATACAGGGTCTTTATATTTTTTCTAACCTTTTAAAAATGTCTGTCATCTTAAATTTAGTTTAAGAATTTAATTGTTTAATTTAATAGAATAATAAGACACAATAGGCTGTTAAACTTATTAAACCATCTTTGCAATGAAGAGCTAGCATCGAAGCTCCATCTGAGCTTTACTTTAATCATAATTGTATAATTCATGCATCTGTTGTAATTTTACCACCATTACATATCATTTACTTTTCTCTCCCCACACAGAGCCAGATGTGATCAGGAATCTCACAGCAAACAACATCACAACAGCATCTGTGTTTCTGACATGGAATGAACCAGGTGGAAATAGAGCTTTCTTTAAAGTTCAGTGGACTGATGATAAAACAAACAGAAGTTCAGCAACAACAAACACTTCCTATAACATCACTGGTCTGAATGCTGGGGTCAATTACACATTCTGCATCACTGCTGTGGCAGCAGATCAATCAACAGAAGGAGAAACTGTCTGCATCTCACAATTCACTAGTATGTAGAATAAAAAAAATCTATTTTTCTTGCTATATATTAGTGACTGTATGTAAAACTATAAAATATCTGTTTTCTGCTACAATGTTATAAGAATGATCCCTTCCCCCTTTTTAGTCTATTGTTAGTTATTTTGTCCCGCCAGTTGACATTTCCCCCATATGTTTTTGTATTTAACTTTTGTCCTGATTGTAAAAATATGCTCTTCTCTCCCCAAACAGAGCCAAATATGATCATAAATCTAACAGTGTCTGAAATCACAACATCTTCTGTGTTTCTGACATGGGAAGAACCAGTTGGAAATAGATCTTTCTTTAAAATTCAGTGGACGGGTGATAAAACAAACAGAAGTTCAACAACTTATAACACCTCCTGTAACATCACTGGTCTGACTGCTGGAGTCAATTATACATTTATCATCACAGCTATAGCAGCAGACAAATCAACAGAAGGAGAATCAGTGGTTACCTCAAAATATACTAGTATGTTTTCCAATTAAATATTTCCTGATTTCTCTAGCCAGATACTCATATTATTGACTGATTCATTTCATATATATATATATAAATCTTGACTACATTAGGATTTTAGCATTCACATTTTAATCCCTGAATGTCTGTTATTTTTCACTCGCAGAGCCTGACGTCATCATGAACCTCACAGCTGTTGAAATCACAACATCCTCTGTCTTATTAAACTGGACTAAACCAGACGGTCAAAGCTCCAGTTACCGTGTAGAATATGAAGATAAGAATGTGACTACTGAAAACACCTCCATCAAAATAAATGATCTGATTCCTGGAGCACAGTACACATTCAGAGTGTTTGTAGTTGCAGCTGATCATGTGACCAAGGGAAGAGCCAATCAGATTTCACTGTATACCAGTAAGAGCTCTGATTGGATGTTTAATCTGAATGAATCTGCTGAACCTTCATCCTTGAAAGCATCTCATATTTACATGCATTGATCAGAAAACTGTACAGCAACATCTTAATACACCAGACTGAGTTCTGGCCTTATTTCCATTGTTTTATCAATTCATAATTGCACCATTCATACTTACTCATATTTACAGTCATACTTTATTTAATTCCCCTTTCATCAACATGTATGAATTGCTCTTCTCTCCCCACACAGAGCCAGGTGTAATCAGTATACTCAAAATTACTGAAATCACAACATCATCTTTGTTTCTGAGATGGGATGAGCCAGCGGGAAAGAGAGCTTTCTTTCACCTTAATTGGACTGATGTTAAAACATCCAACCATACAATAACCAATAACACAGAGTATAAAATCACTGGTCTGACTGCTGGAGTCAATTACACATTCTGCATCACTGCTGTGGCAGCAGATAAATCAACAGAAGGCAATACGTTCTGCCTCTCAAACTATACCAGTATGTAAAATTATAAACTATCTGTTCTTTGCTAAATAGAATGTTTAAACAAACTGACCCAACTTTTTTTTCTACTAATATAATTTCATTAGCATCTACTTGTTTTTATGTAAGGAACCTATAACATATGTTTTCAGTCACACTCTAGGGACCAATTCCCACCATTAACTACGACTTTTGCCTCAATTAACTCATAATTTGCTGCTTACTAATAGTTATTGAGGTAGTTGTAAAGTTTAGGTATGGGGTTGGATTAAAGGATCCAAAATGTGGTCATGCAGAATAAGGCCTTAATATGTGCACTAATAAACAGCCAATATGCTAGTTAATAAGCAACTACTTAAACATGAGAATTTGTCCCTAAACTAAAGTGCTGTTGCATGCTCTTAGTTGTACACATTGGATATGGTTTTATTGTCATAACCTATTAAGCTTGATGCCTTGACAACATCTCATTTTTGGACGGAAAATTGTACAGTGTACATTTGATTCTCACAAATTCTGGTGTAACTACACTGTAAAAAAAAAAAAAAAAAAAAAAAAAAAAAAAAAAAAAAAGTTGAACCAACCAGCTTTTTGCAGATTTTTGAGTTCTCTCAACTTATTTTTGTAGGAGATTCTCAACTTTTTGTTGTATAAACTTAAAACAAGTTGAGAAAACTCAAAAATCTGCTGAAGCTGGTTGCCTAAAAAATTTAAGTTTGCTCAACTTTTCTTTTCTTTTTTTTACAGTGTACAAATGCCATGTAATTGTATAATTATAATTCTCACTTTCACCAACTCATTTATTTTTCTTTTCCCCACACAGAGCCAGATGTGATCAGGAATCTCACAGCAAACAACATCACAACATCATCTGTGTTTCTGACATGGTATGAACCAGCTGGAAAAAGAGATTTTTTTAGAATTCAATGGAGCGATGAGAAAAGGACGACTTATAAAGAAACAAATAAAACTACTAGCACTTCCTATAACATCACTGGTCTGACTGCTGGAGTCAATTACACATTCTGCGTCACTGCTGTGGCAGCAGATAAATCAACAGAAGGAGAAACTGTCTGCACCATACAATCTACCAGTATGTAAAATTATCAAATATCTGTCCATTTCCTCTTTGTACAAAACTCCCACAATAACTTTTAATATAATGTTGTGACTATCAATGTTAGCTCCATCAGAAAATGATGTAAAACAGATAATGTGTCAGGGACCAGGTAGTGAACTTGCAAGCATTGCCCCTGGAGGAGGCAGACCCAGCCCTAGCTTTGCTCTGTCCTGTACGCGCACTGCGACAGTACGTGGATAGGACTCAGAGCTTCTGGACCTCAGAACAGCTCTTTGACTGTTACGGAGGACAGCAGAAGGGGAAGGCTGTCTTCAAGCAGAGGATGGCCCACTGGATAGTGGATGCCATCACCTTGGCCTATGAAACACAAGGTGTGCCCTGCCCGCTCAGGTTGCGTGCTCACTCCACTAGGGGTGTCGCATCGTCCTGGGCGCTGGCTCATGGTGCCTCGCTAACAGACATCTGTAGAGCTGCAGGTTGGGCGACTTCCAACACGTTCGCTAGGTTTTATAGCCTACGTGTTGAACCGGATTCGTCCTGTGTTCTCACCTCAAACGGGTAGTGGCACTGAGAGGCCCGGCTCAGAGTTGGCTTGTGGCGTCCTTACGCCTAATTCTCCAGAGAGTTCCTTAACCAGGCAAACCCTGTCGAGTCCTCCAGCACTCCGGCGTCCGGACGTGGCGGAGCGTCCGGCGCCAGGCCTTTCAGCCAATGAATTCTTGAAATCTGGTGTGAGGCTAGTGCCCATATGAGAGATCCTGTCGGGATCCCATATGTGCATCCAATGGTATGCTTATTAGAGCCGTGTTTCCCCTGGCAGACCACACTCTGCCATCTCTAATGATGCAGCCTAAGCCATCTAAGAGACTTCCATGTGTTATAGGGCCCTACGGGGTTACTTCACATGTCTAAATGTCACTTAACCCCCTCTGGAAGGAGGTGTCTGCGCAGTGTGCCTCTTCCAAGCGGAAGGGCACGCTTCCCAGTGTTATCCAAGTCCTACTGGCGGGTTGCTCAAGGAACAACAGTAGTTGACCTTCTCTGTGTAGAGCCCAGTCCTATCGTCTGCCTTATAGGAAGGATCAGGAGGCCTACACAGGGCACTGGAAGGGGCAGCTTCTGTGGCGCTTTGGTAGGGATCCCTATTTCGTCGATCATCCGACGTGACTCGGAGTGACCGACTGAAAGGGAACGTCTCGGTTACGTATGTAACCCTCGTTCCCTGAAGGAGGGAACAGAGACGTCACGTCCCGTCGCCACAGTCGCTGTACCACCGCTGAGCTGCCGAGTCACCGGCACGGCTCCTCAGCGAAAGCATGAATTAATGCGGTGCACCTGCTGCCTGTTATGCTCACGCTGTGATCAGCGGCAGCTGGATGCAATGATCGCATGCCAATGTCCATTGGCTCGTTTAGTTACACTCGAAGGGGTTTGGTCTCTCTGGCGAGATCCCAATTTCGTGGGTCATCCGACGTGACGTCTCCATTCCCTCCTTCAGGGAACGAGGGTTACATACGTAACCTAAGACGTTTTCCCGGGCCTGTGTGTGCAACAAGTGGGCGGGCAATAAGCTAATGTTTCTTTTTTTTTTTTAAAGCAGTACATAAGACAAAACATACTTAGACTATACCAAAAATACAAAACATGAAAGAAAGTAAAATAAAGATAGAAAAAAATAACTGAACCAATACAATTTTTTTTTTTTTATAAATAAATAAAAGATAGAGAGAGAGAGAGAGAAATAATTGAATAAATAAGTAGAAATTAAATAACGAATTCCTCTTAGAAAGGGAGAAAAAAAAACAAAAAAATCACGGTTGGTGTGGAGGCACCAAGGTGGTATGAGAGTACGTCGGCATTCAGGGGCCTTAGAGTGGAACAGCCAGGAATGTTTCCGCCTGAGCATTATATTTCAATGAGAGTATGGTGCACCAGAGAGAACCTTTTCACCCTTAACGTGGGAGGGGGAGGGGGTGATTTACTATGAATATTTCATGTTGACGTCAACATGAAATGGCTTGGGATTCGTTTTTAAAAAAAAGACACATTTCCATGATTCAGAGTTTTTTTAAGGAATTTAAGGAATGAAGCAAGTCATTTTATGAATGTAATTGAATCATTCGCTCGGCCAGTGGGTTCAAAATGCGGGACCAGGAACCAAACAGCACTGTGTTGCTCACAGACACGCAACTCTTCTGCTCGGGATTTTTAAAAAATCTAATCTTCCAATTAATATCCAAGTATAAAAGACAGCCTTTTACCACTTTCTTTGTTAGTTCTTTCGGCATCCCTCCTCCTCCCCATCTCCTCCTTTTATGCATACATATTTATTTATTTATCTTTCTGTCTATAGGGGGCTATCAGAGCTCGAGCAGAATAGTCTCTCTGAGCCCTCCATTGCAGACATGAAGCCAAATCTGTTTACCACTAATGCTAAGATTATATGGGCACACGAACTCATGAATAGTATTTAATAAATAAAGAGTATTTTATAAATAAAGAGATTATATTTACAGTTTTTAAAAAGTATTATTTTATTTGTAATAAGTGCAGTAGAAGATGCTGTATTTATACTTAATAATATTAGTGGATAAATAGTAGTGGATAGTTGCACCTCAGAGTTGTAGTAGCCTACATTATAAAACAGTATGAGATGATAACATATTGAGTGTAGATTATAATCTTTATTGAAATTATTAATGGATGTCGGCTGGGTCAATAAAGCCCTACACCTAACCCTACAGCTATACCCTATAAACACTATATATACCTGAGGCACTTTACTGAAAATAAACGCCTTTCCGATCTGATATGTGATGGGAAAAGGGAAAAGAATGTGAGTTGAACGAGTTTGGCAAAAGGCAGATTCAAACTTGCGTCGATCGCTTTAGAAGTTATCATCAAGAGTCTCCCTACGCCACTGCTGGTGTTGTTGAATATGCGTATTTTGTAATGATTTCTATTGCAAGTAGACATTGGTGGGTACAGTTACTCTAAATAGCCTCTGCGGGGAAGTCGTGGCCTAATGGTTAGAGAGTCGGACTCGTAATCGAAAGGTTGTGGGTTCGAGTCCCCGGCCGGCAGGGATTGTAGGTGGTGGGAGTGAATGTCCAGCGCTCTTTCCACCCTCAATACCACGACTGAGGTGCCCTTGAGCAAGGCACCGAACCCCCAACTGCTCCCCGGGCGCTGCAGCATGGCTGCCCACTGCTCCGGGTGTGTGTTCACGGTGTGTGTGTGTGTGTGTGTGTGTGTGCGCATTTGTTCACTACTCACTGCTGTGTGTGTGCACTTGGATGGGTTAAACGCAGAGCACCAATTTCGAGTATGGGTCACCATACTTGACAATGCGTCACGACTTACTTACTTACTTACTTACTTAACAAGGTGGCCTATTTGCACTTAATAGACACTACATATTTGGAACTGTTTTGGCGATATAGAGCAAATCAGAAATACTGTTCTGTAATGTAAGTCAGTTAATAGCTTTTTTTTAATTGCATAAAATCAGAATTACATTTGCAGTCGTGCTAACATTCGGGAAAACAGTACTCTTCTTCCTTGATTGATATTGCTGAACTATACCATATGTTACAAAAAAACAAGAACTCAAAAGTCATTTGTGAATTGTTCTTTTCTGCTGTACACAGAGCCGGATGCGATCAGGAATCTCAACGTGTCTAAAATCACAACCTCATCTGTGTTTCTGACTTGGGTTGAACCAGCTGGAAATAGATCTTTCTTTAAACTCAAATGGACTGATGAGAAGACTAACGCAAATACAACAGAAACTTCTAACACTTCCTATAACATCACTGGTCTGACTGCTGGGGTCAATTACACATTCTGCAACACTGCTGTGGCAGCAGATCAATCAACAGAAGGAGAAACTGTCTGCATCTCACAATTCACTAGTATGTAGAATAAAAAAAATCAATTTTTCTTGCTATATATTAGTGAGTATATGTAAAACTAAAATATCTGTTTTCTGCTACAATGTTATAAGAATGATCCCTTCCCCCTTTTTAGTCTATTGTTAGTTATTTTGTCCCGCCAGTTGACATTTCCCCCATATGTTTTTATATTTAACTTTTGTCCTGATTGTAAAAATATGCTCTTCTCTCCCCAAACAGAGCCAAATATGATCATAAATCTAACAGTGTCTGAAATCACAACATCTTCTGTGTTTCTGACATGGGAAGAACCAGTTGGAAATAGATCTTTCTTTAAAATTCAGTGGACGGGTGATAAAACAAACAGAAGTTCAACAACTTATAACACCTCCTGTAACATCACTGGTCTGACTGCTGGAGTCAATTATACATTTATCATCACAGCTATAGCAGCAGACAAATCAACAGAAGGAGAATCAGTGGTTACCTCAAAATATACTAGTATGTTTTCCAATTAAATATTTCCTGATTTCTCTAGCCAGATACTCATATTATTGACTGATTCATTTCATATATATATATATATATATATATATATATATATATAAATCTTGACTACATTAGGATTTCAGCATTCACATTTTAATCCCTGAATGTCTGTTATTTTTCACTTGCAGAGCCTGACGTCATCATGAACCTCACAGCTGTTGAAATCACAACATCCTCTGTCTTACTAAACTGGACTAAACCAGACGGTCAAAGCTTCCGTTATCGTGTAGAATATGAAGATAAGAATGTGACTACTGAAAACACCTCCATCAAAATAAATGATCTGATTCCTGGAGCACAGTACACTTTCAGAGTGTTTGCAGTTGCAGCTGATCATGTGACCAAGGGAAGAGCCAATCAGATTTCACTGTATACCAGTAAGAGCTCTGATTGGATGTTTAATCTGAATGAATCTGCTGAACCTTCATCCTTGAAAGCATCTCATATTTACATGCATTGATCAGAAAACTGTACAGCAACATCTTAATACACCAGACTGAGTTCTGGCCTTATTTCCATTGTTTTATCAATTCATAATTGCACCATTCATACTTACTCATATTTACAGTCATACTTTATTTAATTCCCCTTTCATCAACATGTATGAATTGCTCTTCTCTCCCCTCACAGAGCCAGGTGTGATCGGTATACCCAAAATGACTGAAATCACAACATCATCTGTGTTTCTGAGATGGGATGAGCCAGCGGGAAAGAGAGCTTTCTTTCACCTTAATTGGACTGATGTTAAAACATCCAACCATACAATAACCAATAACACAGAGTATAAAATCGCTGGTCTGACTGCTGGAGTCAATTACACATTCTGCATCACTGCTGTGGCAGCAGATAAATCAACAGAAGGCCATACGTTCTGCCTCTCAAACTATACCAGTATGTAAAATTATAAATTATCTGTTCTTTGCTAAATAGAATGTTTAAACAAACTGACCCAACCTTTTTTTCTACTAATATAATTTCATTAGCATCTACTTGTTTTTATGTAAGGAACCTATAACATATGTTTTCAGTCACACTCTAGGGACCAATTCCCACCATTAACTACGACTTTTGCCTCAATAAACTCATAATTTGCTGCTTACTAATAGTTATTGAGGTAGTTGTAAAGTTTGGGTATGGGGTTGGATTAAAGGATCCAAAATGTGGTCATGCAGAATAAGGCCTTAATATGTGCACTAATAAACAGCCAATATGCTAGTTAATAAGCAACTACTTAAACGTGAGAATTTGTCCCTAAACTAAAGTGCTGTTGCATGCTCTTAGTTGTACACATTGGATATGGTTTTATTGTCATAACCTAGTAAGCTTGATGCCTTGACAACATCTCATTTTTGAATGGAAAATTGTACAGTGTACATTTGATTCTCACAAATTCTGGTGTAACTACACTGTAAAAAAAAAAAAAAAAAGTTGAACCAACTTAAAATTTTAAGGCAACCAGCTTTTTGCAGATTTTTCAGTTCTCTCAACTTATTTTTGTAGGAGATTCTCCACTTTTTGTTGTATAAACTTAAAACAACAAGTTGAGAAAACTCAAAAATCTGCTGAAGCTGGTTGCCTAAAAATGTTAAGTTTGCTCAACTTTTCTTTCTTTTTTTTTTACAGTGTACAAATGCCATGTAATTGTATAATTATAATTCTCACTTTCACCAACTCATTTATTTTTCTTTTCCCCACACAGAGCCAGATGTGATCAGGAATCTCACAGCAAACA
Organism: Barbus barbus; assembly: GCF_936440315.1. NCBI lineage: Eukaryota > Metazoa > Chordata > Actinopteri > Cypriniformes > Cyprinidae > Barbus > Barbus barbus. The sequence goes on along the minus strand of NC_136726.1, from coordinate 6,357,385 downwards.
ACATCACAACATCATCTGTGTTTCTGACATGGTATGAACCAGCTGGAAAAAGAGATTTTTTTAGAATTCACTGGACCGATGAGAAAAGGACGACTTATAAAGAAACAAATAAAACTACTAGCACTTCCTATAACATCACTGGTCTGACTGCTGGAGTCAATTACACATTCTGCGTCACTGCTGTGGCAGCAGATAAATCTACAGAAGGAGAAACTGTCTGCACCATACAATCTACCAGTATGTAAAATTATCAAATATCTGTCCTTTTCGTCTTTGTACAAAATTCCCACAATAACTTTTAATATAATGTTGTGACTATCAATGTTAGCTCCATCAGAAAATTATGTAAAACAGATAATGTGTCAGGGACCAGGTAGTGAACTTGCAAGCACTGCCCCTGGAGGAGGCAGACCCAGCCCTAGCTTTAGCTTCTGGACCTCAGAACAGCTCTTTGACTGTTACGGAGGACAGCAGAAGGGGAAGGCTTTCTTCAAGCAGAGGATGGCCCACTGGATAGTGGATGCCATCACCTTGGCCTATGAAGCACAAGGTGTGCCCTGCCCGCTCAGGTTGCGTCCTCACTCCACTAGGGGTGTCGTATCGTCCTGGGCGCTGGCTCGTGGTGCCTCGCTAACAGACATCTGTAGAGCTGCAGGTTGGGCGACTCCCAACACGTTCGCTAGGTTTTATAGCCTACGTGTCTAACCGGTTTCCTCCTGTGTTCTCACCTCAAACGGGTAGTGGCACTGAGAGGCCCGGCTCAGAGTTGGCTTGTGGCGTCCTTACGCCTAATTCTCCAGAGAGTTCCTTAACCAGGCAAACCCTGTCGAGTCCTCCAGCACTCCGGCGTCCGGACGTGGCGGAGCATCCGGCGCCAGGCCTTTCAGCCAATGAATTCTTGAAATCTGGTGTGAGGCTAGTGCCCATATGAGAGATCCTGTCGGGATCCCATATGTGCATCCCATGGTATGCTTATTAGAGCCGTGTTTCCCCTGGCAGACCACGTTCTGCCATCTCTAATGATGCAGCCTAAGCCATCTAAGAGACTTCCATGTGCTATAGGGCCCTACGGGGTTACTTCACATGTCTAAATGTCACTTAACCCCCTCTGGGAGGAGGTGTCTCCGCAGTGTGCCTCTTCCAAGCGGAAGGGCATGCTTCCCAGTGTTATCCAAGTCCTACTGGTGGGTTGCTCAAGGAACAACAGTAGTTGACCTTCTCTGTGTAGAGCCCAGTCCTATCGTCTGCCTTATAGGAAGGATCAGGAGGCCTACACAGGGCACTGGAAGGGGCAGCTTCTGTGGCGCTTTGGTAGGGATCCCTATTTCGTCGGTCATCCGACGTGACTCGGAATGACCGACTGAAAGGGAACGTCTCGGTTACGTATGTAACCCTCGTTCCCTGAAGGAGGGAACAGAGACGTCACGTCCTGTCGCCACAGTCGCTGTACCACTGCTGAGTTGCCGAGTCACCGGCTCGGCTCCTCAGCGAAAGCATGAATTAATGCGGTGCACCTGCTGCCTGTTATGCTCACGCTGTGATCAGCGGCAGCTGGATGCAATGATCGCATGCCAATGTCCATTGGCTCGTTTAGTTACACTCAAAGTGGTTTGGTCTCTCTGTGAGATCCCAATTTTGTCGGTCATCCAACGTGACGTCGCCGTTCCCTCCTTCAGGGAACGAGGGTTACATACATAACCTAAGACGTTTTCCCGGGCCTGTGTGTGCAACAAGTGGGCGGGCAATAAGCTAATGTTTCTTTTTTTTTTTTAAAGCAGTACATAAGACAAAACATACTTAGACTATACCATTAAATACAAAACATGAAAGAAAGTAAAATAAAGATAGAAAAAAATAACTGAACCAATACAATTTTTTTTTTTTATAAATAAATAAAAGATAGAGAGAGAGAGAGAGAGAGAGAAATAATTGAATAAATAAGTAGAAATTAAATAACGAATTCCTCTTAGAAAGGGAGAAAAAAAAACAAAAAAATCACGGTTGGTGTGGAGGCACCAAGGTGGTATGAGAGTACGTCGGCATTCAGGGGCCTTAGAGTGGAACAGCCAGGAATGTTTCCGCCTGAGCATTATATTTCAATGAGAGTATGGTGCACCAGAGAGAACCTTTTCACCCTTAACGTGGGAGGGGGAGGGGGTGATTTACTATGAATATTTCATGTTGACGTCAACATGAAATGGCTTGGGATTCGTTTTAAAAAAAAAAGACACATTTCCATGATTCAGAGTTTTTTTAAGGAATTTAAGGAATGAAGCAAGTCATTTTATGAATGTAATTGAATCATTCGCTCGGCCAGTGGGTTCAAAATGCGGGACCAGGAACCAAACAGCACTGTGTTGCTCACAGACACGCAACTCTTCTGCTCGGGATTTTTAAAAAATCTAATCTTCCAATTAATATCCAAGTATAAAAGACAGCCTTTTACCACTTTCTTTGTTAGTTCTTTCGGCATACCTCCTCCTCCCCATCTCCTCCTTTTATGCATACATATTTATTTATTTATCTTTCTGTCTATAGGGGGCTATCAGAGCTCGAGCAGAATAGTCTCTCTGAGCCCTCCATTGCAGACATGAAGCCAAATCTGTTTACCACTAATGCTAAGATTATATGGGCACACGAACTCATGAATAGTATTTAATAAATAAAGAGTATTTTATAAATAAAGAGATTATATTTACAGTTTTTAAAAAGTATTATTTTATTTGTAATAAGTGCAGTAGAAGATGCTGTATTTATACTTAATAATATTAGTGGATAAATAGTAGTGGATAGTTGCACCTCAGAGTTGTAGTAGCCTACATTATAAAACAGTATGAGATGATAACATATTGAGTGTAGATTATAATCTTTATTGAAATTATTAATGGATGTCGGCTGGGTCAATAAAGCCCTACACCTAACCCTACAGCTATACCCTATAAACACTATATATACCTGAGGCACTTTACTGAAAATAAACGCCTTTCCGATCTGATATGTGATGGGAAAAGGGAAAAGAATGTGAGTTGAACGAGTTTGGCAAAAGGCAGATTCAAACTTGCGTCGATCGCTTTAGAAGTTATCATCAAGAGTCTCCCTACGCCACTGCTGGTGTTGTTGAATATGCGTCTTTTGTAATGATTTCTATTGCAAGTAGACATTGGTGGGTACAGTTACTCTAAATAGCCTCCGCTAACAAGGTGGCCTATTTGCACTTAATAGACACTACATATTTGGAGCTGTTTTGGCGATATAGAGCAAATCAGAAATACTGTTCTGTAATGTAAGTCAGTTAATAGCTTTTTTTTAATTGCATAAAATCAGAATTACATTTGCAGTCGTGCTAACATTCGGGAAAACAGTACTCTTCTTCCTTGATTGATATTGCTGAACTATACCATATGTTACAAACAAACAAGAACTCAAAAGTCATTTGTGAATTGTTCTTTTCTGCTGTACACAGAGCCGGATGCGATCAGGAATCTCAACGTGTCTAAAATCACAACCTCATCTGTGTTTCTGACTTGGGTTGAACCAGCTGGAAATAGATCTTTCTTTAAACTCAAATGGACTGATGAGAAGACTAACGCAAATACAACAGAAACTTCTAACACTTCCTATAACATCACTGGTCTGACTGCTGGGGTCAATTACACATTCTGCATCACTGCTGTGGCAGCAGATCAATCAACAGAAGGAGAAACTGTCTGCATCTCACAATTCACTAGTATGTAGAATAAAAAAAATCTATTTTTCTTGCTATATATTAGTGAGTATATGTAAAACTATAAAATATCTGTTTTCTGCTACAATGTTATAAGAATGATCCCTTCCCCCTTTTTAGTCTATTGTTAGTTATTTTGTCCCGCCAGTTGACATTTCCCCCAAATGTTTTTGTATTTAACTTTTGTCCTGATTGTAAAAATATGCTCTTCTCTCCCCAAACAGAGCCAAATATGATCATAAATCTAACAGTGTCTGAAATCACAACATCTTCTGTGTTTCTGACATGGGAAGAACCAGTTGGAAATAGATCTTTCTTTAAAATTCAGTGGACGGGTGATAAAACAAACAGAAGTTCAACAACTTATAACACCTCCTGTAACATCACTGGTCTGACTGCTGGAGTCAATTATACATTTATCATCACAGCTATAGCAGCAGAAAAATCAACAGAAGGAGAATCAGTGGTTACCTCAAAATATACTAGTATGTTTTTCAATTAAATATTTCCTGATTTCTCTAGCCAGATACTCATATTATTGACTGATTCATTTCATATATATACATATATATATATATATATATATATATATATATATATATATATATATATATATAAATCTTGACAACATTAGGATTTTAGCATTCACATTTTAATCCCTGAATGTCTGTTATTTTTCACTTGCAGAGCCTGACGTCATCATGAACCTCACAGCTGTTGAAATCACAACATCCTCTGTCTTACTAAACTGGACTAAACCAGACGGTCAAAGCTCCAGTTACCGTGTAGAATATGAAGATAAGAATGTGACTACTGAAAACACCTCCATCAAAATAAATGATCTGATTCCTGGAGCACAGTACACATTCAGAGTGTTTGTAGTTGCAGCTGATCATGTGACCGAGGGAAGAGCCAATCAGATTTCACTGTATACCAGTAAGAGCTCTGATTGGATGTTTAATCTGAATGAATCTGCTGAACCTTCATCCTTGAAAGCATCTCATATTTACATGCATTGATCAGAAAACTGTACAGCAACATCTTAATACACCAGACTGAGTTCTGGCCTTATTTCCATTGTTTTATCAATTCATAATTGCACCATTCATATTTACTCATATTTACAGTCATACTTTATTTAATTCCCCTTTCATCAACATGTATGAATTGCTCTTCTCTCCCCTCACAGAGCCAGGTGTGATCGGTATACCCAAAATGACTGAAATCACAACATCATCTGTGTTTCTGAGATGGGATGAGCCAGCGGGAAAGAGAGCTTTCTTTCACCTTAATTGGACTGATGTTAAAACATCCAACCATACAATAACCAATAACACAGAGTATAAAATCGCTGGTCTGACTGCTGGAGTCAATTACACATTCTGCATCACTGCTGTGGCAGCAGATAAATCAACAGAAGGCAATACGTTCTGCCTCTCAAACTATACCAGTATGTAAAATTATAAATTATCTGTTCTTTGCTAAATAGAATGTTTAAACAAACTGACTCACACTCTGGGGACCAATTCCCACCATTAACTACGTATTTTGCCTCAATAAACTCATAATTTGCTGCTTACTAATAGTTATTGAGGTAGTTGTAAAGTTTAGGTATGGGGTTGGAGGATTAAAGGATCCAAAATGTGGTCATGCAGAATAAGGCCTTAATATGTGCACTAATAAACAGCCAATATGCTAGTTAATAAGCAACTACTTAAACGTGAGAATTTGTCCCTAAACTAAAGTGCTGTTGCATGCTCTTAGTTGTACACATTGGATATGGTTTTATTGTCATAACCTATTAAGCTTGATGCCTTGACAACATCTCATTTTTGGACGGAAAATTGTACAGTGTACATTTGATTCTCACAAATTCTGGTGTAACTACACTGTAAAAAAAAAAAAAGAAAGTTGAACCAACCAGCTTTTTGCAGATTTTTCAGTTCTCTCAACTTATTTTTGTAGGAGATTCAGAACTTTTTGTTGTATAAACTTAAAACAACAAGTTGAGAAAACTCAAAAATCTGCTGAAGCTGGTAGCCTAAAAAATTTAAGTTTGCTCAACTTTTCTTTCTTTTTTTTTTACAGTGTACAAATGCCATGTAATTGTATAATTATAATTCTCACTTTCACCAACTCATTTATTTTTCTTTTCCCCACACAGAGCCAGATGTGATCAGGAATCTCACAGCAAACAACATCACAACATCATCTGTGTTTCTGACATGGTATGAACCAGCTGGAAAAAGAGATTTTTTTAGAATGCAATGGACCGATGAGAAAAGGACGACTTATAAAGAAACAAATAAAACTACTAGCACTTCCTATAACATCACTGGTCTGACTGCTGGAGTCAATTACACATTCTGCATCACTGCTGTGGCAGCAGATAAATCAACAGAAGGAGAAACTGTCTGCATCATACAATCTACCAGTATGTAAAATGATCAAATATCTGTCCTTTTCCTCTTTGTACAAAACTCCCACAATAACTTTTAATATCATGTTGTGACAATCAATGTTAGCTCCATCAGAAAATGATGTAAAACAGATAATGTGTTTTTTTTTAAGGATAATCTATTGCATCTCAGTGTATACATGCATATCAACTTTTTGATCTGGATAATTTAATAAACAAGGTTTTATTCTGATAAAAACTGTAAATACATTACTGCTTTTTCTTCATCGGGAACATGTTTAATAATATAATAACACTTATCGTATTCTCATGTAGATTCCCCTTACAATCCCCCGGATACCACTCCAATGATTGTTGGCGTAGTTTTGGCAGTGATCTGTTTTCTCATCATCATAACTCTCATTCTCTTCTTCTATTCAAGAAGGTGAGTTGCTAGTGTCATCAGAGAAGTAACTACTGGATAGAGCTCAAGATACAGGAGTCTTTCAGATTCATTTTAGTAACATTTCTTTACTACTCTCTGTTCCAGACAAACCAAAAAACAATGTCCTGATATCCCTGTACACACCATTAGGTAATTTTGTTTGATATGTTTATAGTTGAATATTTATTTGACAAAACTTTAAATTGTTAATGTATTAATTTTTCCTTCTATTTCCAGCAATAAAATGTAAGTAACTGTTTTATTATTAATCTATTAATTTTTAATGTGGAAACATGATTCTTTACACTTTATTGTATATTTTTTACGTTTTTTTATTTTTTTTATGGCACACAGTGATATTGCTTTGAGAATAGAAGATTATGAAGAGTACTTTAATCAGAAGCATGCAGATTCCAACTGTGGTTTTGCTGAAGAGTATGAGGTATGAGAAACACAAACATATATATTTTTTTTTCTTTATTTAGACACTTCTTCCTATGACAATATTATCAAACAGTTTTACTCAGGACTTGTCACAGAAATTCATATAGAAATTAGTGTTCTAGTCCTAAAGTAGTGCTGTGTTGTTGCAGGAGTTGAAAACTGTTGGAACGGCACAGTCCAAAAACACTGCCCTGGCTATTGAAAACAAGCCGAAGAACCGTTACAGCAATGTGCTACCTTGTGAGTAGACTGACTGTTGCATGTACTAAAAGGTGTACATTTTCAGTTCATTTCCTGAGGCGCAGAGCCAAAGCACAACCAAAATAATGTTCTCCTGCAAGATGCATAGTTAATTTTGTTAACCACTGGAGGGCCAAAAGTTAAAATGTTTAAAGGGGTCATATGATGCGATTTCAAGTTTTCCTTTCTCTTTGGAGTGTTACAAGCTGTTTGTGCATAGATAAGATCCCTGAAGTTGCAAAGACTAAAGTCTCAAACCCAAAGATATATTCTTTATAAAAGTTAAGACTCGTCCACGCCCCCCTAAAACAGCTCATTCAAACTCACCCCCACATGTCTACGTCACAATGTGGAAATATTTGCTGCCCAAATGTTTACGCAAAGAAAGAAGACTGTGGTTTCAGTAACCGCAGTAATGTTGATGCAGCTATGTCAGGGAGACGCTGCGTGTTTCTATGCAAAAGCAAAAGCACTTTATTTGGCCTTCTGAAAGTGGATGCAATTAAATAATTGGTTAAGATTTGTTTACAACACAACAGCACAACCCAAATGTTCGAATTTGTGCGACACATTTTATGGACGACAGTTTCGTGAACCTAGGAGGGTACAAGGCTGGCTATGCACGAAGGCTATCTCCAAAAAAAAAAAGGGGTCAATTCTGATTTTGCTATAACAATCTGGCACTTATGAATCAGCGACTGTAAATATGTTTTGTTATTAGTTCAAGTATTTGCTATTGACTGTTCAAATGCCGAGTTTTGTGCGTAACGTGTCGTGTGTGTGTGTGAGAGAGAGAGGGGAACAGGGTCACATCACAGCGGAGTGTACAGCCTGTCAGAAAACGTCTTAACCGCAGCTTGTCTGCAAACACATATGAACATCATCACTGTCTCTGTCACATGACTCTCTTGGGCTTGAACTGATAAAACTAACTTGAAAGCTGAAGCTTGCGATTATGGTAAAATTATTTCCAAAGCGTGCTTGTGGTGTTTAGCCAATCACAATGCACTGTGTCAGCTGGCCAATCAGAGCAGACTGTGCTTGTCGGAACGAGGGGCTTTGTAGAAAACGACCCGTTTGAGAGAGGCGGGGCATAGAGGACCTACAATAATGTACAGTATTTGAAAAATAATGTGGTTTGTGAACATTAAAGCATGTCAACATATTCTGTTACACCAAATAATGATCTTTAAAACAGCATAATATGACCCCTTTAAAAGCAATAAACATTTAAAGAAATAAACTAAAATTAAGAATAGATAATACACTCAATGTAGACTCAGGATTATGTTTATCTAAACGAGACACAGGTGATAAACATAAATCAAGAAAAACAAGAAATGAATGAACTGGAAATGTATAAAGACAATATGTGACAAAAATGATCAAAATATAAAAGAGTGCTTTAAATTATAACAGAACATGATAGGTATGACGATCAGTGTTGGGAAGGTTATTTTGGAAATGTAATAGTTACAAATTACAAGTTACCCTCTTTAAAATGTAATAAGTGTTGCAACTATTTCAACTCTATCTCTACTTTAAAGTAATGTAACTGATTACATTTGATTACATTTTGATTACTTTTCTAAATTTCTAATGTTTCCAACTGCTAATCATTTTCAAATATGTAAACTAGGCAGGGTTAACCTTACAGTAGTACTCAAGACTGATTACTGTCAGACTTCTCAAACCCTTCATCACTTAAATTAAGATTATAATAATTCTTTTCACTTTGCGATTTTTCTGAGGTTAAACAGAAATAGTTTCATAACAAGAAATAGTTTAGTAGTTATGATACTGTTTTTGAAATCAAGTCTTTGCATAGTTATGACAGGAAACACTGGCATCTAACAATGCCTTGGGAAATAAACAGTTAATCTTAAAAAATAAAGCATATACATAATCCCAAATAGGAAATAAAACAGTTATTGAATGAGCATGTGTCCTATTCTGTGTCCTAAACTCCTGAAACATTGTCTCATATTTTAGAGCTGTCAATGCAATTTATGAAAGAAATCAGTATGTGGATGTGTGTGTGAAAAAAAAAAATCAGATGTAACCTCTTTTGTAATTGTTAACATTTTCCCAAGTAACTGTAATTTCATTACAAATTTTCCTCTGTAACTGATTATAATTACATTAAATTACGTAATTTAGTTACATATAACTAGTTAGTTCCCAACACTGATGACCCTCTAATGTAACCTTATAACCTTATATAAAATCAGATGCATTTTTAGTTCATAATTAATAACTAATTTATGATACTAATTGTATGTTTGCCTTCACAGATGATGCTTCAAGAGTGAAGTTATCAATGTGCGGCAGCCCCTTTGATGACTACATCAATGCCAACTACATCCCAGTGAGTATATAAACAGAAGAAAAAATTCTGAAGTGTTTTTGTTTTTTCGGGTTATGTCTAAGCATGTTTTTCACTCTTCTTTCTTTCTTTTTTTTTAAACAGGGCTATAATTCAAGAAAAGAGTTTATAGCAGCTCAGGGTCCGCTGCCTGTCACAGTGAATGAATTCTGGAGAATGATCTGGGAGAAGAATGTCTACACCATAGTGATGCTGACCAAATGCAACGAGATGGGACGAGTAAGTTTTCATTGTGAAATATTATTATTTTGCATTTTTATGTCTTTATTTCGATAGGACAGTAGTTAGACAAGAAGCAAAGTGGGGGAGAGATAGAGGAACGGGATCGGGAAAGGTCCCCGAGCTGGGACTCGATCTTGGGATGCCCAAAGCACAATGACATTACATGTTGGCGCGCTGCCTGCGAGGCTATCACCACCAACCATTGTGAAATATTATTAGTCACATTGAAAAGTGTGAAAATGTATATTCAGAGTAAAGATAACCAGCTCTCTGTCATTTTCTCCAGGTGAAATGTGAGAAGTACTGGCCATCTGGGACTAATCATTATCAAAACATCTCTGTGACAACCACCTCAGAGATAGAACTGGAGAGCTGGACCATAAGAGACTTCAGAACTAAAAATGTAAAGCAACACTTCCTGCACCTGATATCTCCATTTATTCCTTCAGTAGTATGAGTGGATTTGTTTTTGTTGTTATTTTTAAATCAGTAATATTTTACAATAATAATATGGTTAATTCTGTAGGTGAAAACAGCAGAAACTCGCTATGTACGTCAGTTCCACTTCACGGCGTGGCCGGATCATGGAGTTCCACAGACCACTGAAGTCCTTATTGACTTCAGACACCTGGTCAGAGAACACATGGACCAGTACTCACGTCACTCTCCAACTGTGGTGCATTGCAGGTAAGTTCCTATTAACAAGCGTTTATCAATTTATAGTACAATGCAAACATCAAATTTCAAATTTTGCCATTTGTTAGATTAAACTTTTAATTTATTTTTTGACCTTCACACTTTTTTTTAGTGCCGGTGTGGGAAGAACAGGGACCTTCATTGCCATTGACCACCTGATCTTCCAGATTGAAAGAAACAGCATGGTGGACATCTACGGAACTGTTAATGATATGCGCATGCACAGGCCTCTCATGGTGCAGACTGAGGTAAGGTTTTCTGGGGATCAGTACAAGTTAAGCTTGTTCCTCCTTTAAAAAAAGTGGAGGTTACAGTGAGGCGCTTACAATGAAAGTAAATGCAGCCAGCTTTTAGAGAAGAAATGTGTATAATTTTGTAAAATCGCTTACTGTAAGAAAGCAGATTGAGCCAGATGATTCTTTATTGAACCCATGGGCGAATAACAGGTGGAGCAGGAATGGCAGTAGAAATCAGAGACAGATGTATAAGATGACACAATGATAATGCAGTTTTTAATGATGGTACACACTGTGGATCCATAAGGGAGTCATGAAGAGAACACTACTGAAGGCTAGTGGAATCAGATAGTCCTCTGTGTACTGTAAGACTATACAATGTGTGTGACTATGTGATGAGTATGTATGGAGTCCTTGATGAGTGGACTGGAGAGTGGGCACTCTGGTTGACCATGTCCCTGATGAGCTGGATGGTTGGGATGATTGCAGTGGAACAAGGTGAGTAGGGATGGTCCAGAATGTCACCTTGAGTGACCTACAGCGTTGGTCCGGGATGGTCCACAGATATGGGCCAATGTATTGAGGAAATTACTTTGTGCATGGAAGACAGAGGGCTTGTTGCGCCAACCATTGTTTTCCGTTGTTAAACTAGCAAAAGTGGATTCAGACATGCCCTATGTGCACATGCTCCATGCACTTCAGACCATGTGCTTAGATAATTAAAAATGGGCCCAGAGACAGAGTTCAAGGGTCAAGATAACCAGACTTTCTGTCTGGACTGGTAGGAAGAGGTGTCTGATCACAGGGTATCAGAATGGCCTTTCTGATGCCAGACAGCATGCTGCATGAAGTTGGCACTAGTGGTCGACAGCTGAGATGTGGAGGGTTTATGAGAACAGGAAAATCACAGTAGAGGACCCAGTAATTGTGTCATACCCATGGATGGCTGTTGGAGACAGTTTTGGGCACATTCAGCCCAGGGCAGGAAGTGACTCTAGAGCTGCTGATGTTGATGGCTGTAAGTTCAGAGGAAACAGGAGATTAGGCATGATAGCCAGAAGAAAAATTGCCAGGCAGCTTGAAGAAAGCTTCCAGACTTGGCATATGAATTGTGGACTTCTAGTAGGCTGTAGTTCCAGAAGACAAGATGGAATAGTATTTCTGCAGTCTCAAATGATTTGGGTAACCCCTTTAAATAAACCAGGTGTAAACAGTCAGTAGCAATCAGGACACAGGTTTGACTACTGAGGAAGGAAGGTTGGTTGTGAAGTCCACATCTAGATGTGACCATAGATGATGAGGGGTTGGCAGTGGAAGGACCTTTCCATCTGGAAGGCTGCGAGGTACTTCGGACATGGCACAACCTGGGCATAATCGGACAAAGCTCTGGACATCGTGCATCATCTGGACATATTCCAAGTTGGCACCACCAGTGCTTTGTTGCAGAAGGGCATAAAGCTTTGGGTTGTCCCCGGATGCCCAGAGAGGAGTGCAATGATTATTAATCTTATTCTAGAAGAATAGATTCTGGAGCAGACCCTGGAAAATCACTAAATGGAATCTAGAGAAGAAAAAGGGCAACCAGGCCTGGTGAAGGTTTGCATCGCAGAGGGATTCCAGGTTGCAATAATGGTGTGAATCTTAAAGCTAGTGGTGCCACTTCTTGAGTGCTTGCTCCCTGTAGCTCCCAGTTGCCAATATCATACTCTTGCTTGTTGGAAGGCAGTTTTTTTTTTTTATGGTGCTGATGGGTGTTGATGTGAATGCCTTCTTTAGTTGCTGGAAGGATTGAGCTGCTTCAGATGGTAAGGGTGAACAACAATGGAGCTGAAGTTTCAGAACAAGCATCTGTTGAAGTTTGAGAAGTTAGAGGAAACATTCTTCATTTGTGGTTGGAGTGGGTCAGGATTGGATAGCTTTATGGTCCATCTGGAGTGGACCACTGATGTACCCAAAGCCCAAAGTGTTCTGTTGAATATATTGTATTATTTTAACTGTGAAGCTGTTTTAATAATCACTGTAGGATTTATGATGAGCTGTAACAGTAATAGAGTAAAATTGGATAAGGCGTTACATAGAAAAGCAATAATAAGCTATTTTTTTCATATTGTATGTTAACAAGCTTATTGCTTACATCATGCAGATATTCTACTTAAATATATTACTTAGCCAAACACTGTGACCTTTTGCTTTTTTTTTTTTTTTTGGAGGAGGAACAAGTCCAAATTATCTGTCATAATTAGCATTATGAGACAAAAATAATCGATTGAGCTTGACTCATACTAAACATACTACATAAAAACTGGTGTTAACATTTGTTCTACAAAGAAACTGCCAAAGTAAGTTTGCATACTCAGACTCATATTTTTATACAGTTTTTTTTTTCTGTTTTCTACAACAGGAGCAATATGTTTACCTCCACCTGTGTGCGTATGACATAATTCGATCAAGAACTGGAACCAACGTGGACTTAATTTACCAGAATGCAGAAGCTCTCAGTATCTATCAGAATGTAAAATATTAAAAATCATAAATGTCCATTTAAGCATATTTTAAGTTTCACATGTATATGATGAGCACATATGCATACGTGTATGTATATATATATATATATGTCCTTTACATGTAGCTGGATGTAATTTATTTCTTGCACAATGCTCAAAACTTTTGAGTAATAGTTTAATTTTAATGAATACATTTAAAAGGTTACACTGGAAAAATTCAGCCAATTTCTATGATAATAATTTAAAGTAAACAGCAAGTAATTGTATTTATGATATTTCAATCAAGAGATTTTTTATTTTTTTATCTTTGTCCAAAAGAGATATTTGTATAATTTGACATAATATATTTACTGCAATATCAAACATCTGTACATTTTAGTACTGACACTATTGGGGGCTTTGTGGGATCCCAAGTTTTAAAAAATTTTTATATCTTCAAAATTACTTAGAGAAATATAATGTATCATGCATTATTTAACAATTTAGAGCAGAAACTAAATAATTTTTCTTTTTTTACACACTAGAAGGCACTCCTGACCTATCAGTGTACACGATAAAAATGGAAATATTGTGTACTATTATATTGATAATTATAAATGAAGAAAATAGGACTGATATGGTACAGTTTAGTTATTATTATGTTGTAGATTGTGCAGTGTGCATGAAGCTCAACCTGCTGTGCTGGATATGAGCATTTGCTTGGGATTTGTAATTTATGTTCCATTTGATTTTTATACAGTTAGTTTCAACCTTTTAATTTGATAAGACAAGCAGCGTTACAAGAGTGCTAATGGCTAACTATCCAAATTATGTCTTAAATGTAAGTAACTACATTAATGTCCTATTTACTACTGCACATTTATTTAAAAGCAATCACACCTGAAACTGGGCTAGTATTATAGTAAGCACACTGTGATATTGCTCAAACATATTTTATAAAGCACAAGATTTTTTTACTGTTTAAACCTTTTTATGATCAATACTTGGAATACTTTTATTTAACATTTTATTTGTATTTGAACAAATGTGCATTAGCGTCACTTTCACACTGGAGACTGTTTCTAGCTTCTGTAGCTTTTGTGAACTTATTTGTGTGTATGGATGCTATTTACGAAACTTCTTGTATAAAGGATACTTTACTGTACTTCTTTTTGGTTTTGATGATCAATTCTTTAGGAATATTCTGATAAATGTCGGAAACAATGAACACATAATGAATAACAAATAAATGAATTTTAAAACTAGTAAGAGTACTCTGTTCTGTCAGTCATTGTAGTGAGAACTTACAGTTCATATCTCCAAAAGACATCTGACTAAAACCAGAGGCCACATAACATTTGATGAGTAAAATGGAATTGATTTTTTGTTATTTAACAAGTGCTCTATGCATTTCTCTTGCGTTTATGCTGTAAAGACTTATGGCAGAATGCTTTCATCCTTCTTCCACTTGAGATCACCGAAGCAGTGAAATTTTAGATTTATGTTAAAATTTGTCATATGATGCTTTTATAAATATATTCACCGTGTCATTACACACCTTGACAAAAAATATTATTGATGATTAATGTGATTTAATACAAAATTATGAAGCATTTATAGGTCCAAACAATGTTGAGATACGTAAAATAAGCTGACTGAATGACAATTTGGCAAAATTTCATACACATATTAATTTATAACATCTTAATTATTATCTTTTTATTATTTACTGATAATTTTTATGATTTTTTCAACTAAATGTGCCTGTCCCACACTTTTGAGTCCTTACCGCAACAATGAAAAAAGGTTTTTATTATGACATTTTATCGAAGATAAACAAGTCTAGTTTCTATGGAAACAGAAATTAGCACATGAGCACATTGCCGACATATTGGGCCACCTCACTACCTCACTCACAAGATCCCAAAAATATAATGTAAATATCATATTTTCTGTGTCAGTATTTATTGTGTCTCCTTACCATACAGCTTAGTAATTCTGTACTTTGAACTACATTTTTAAAATAAATGTATATTATGGTTTAATTCAGAAATATTAAGATGCTAAGACTTAAAACTAATGTAGTAGACCTTGCTAGCTGCCAGTTAGCTGCAATATTAGCAAAAATGTCATTTCCGCAACACGTCTTTACCGCAGCAAATTTAGGTGCTGCGGTAAAGACCTTGTGTTGTGTTAGAGACAAGTTCAAGGTTTACTGTATATTTAATTACAAATATCCAGTCTATTGTAAATTATATTTAAACATGACATTTTGTAACCCTAGATGAGACCAAAATCATCAACAATAAGATCAAAGAAATGCAGAGAGGAAATGATAAAAGACCCAGAGAGGTATGCAGAGTATCTGCAGAAGGAAAAAGAAGGTTACAAAAAGAGAAAGAAAAATGGGCAGATAAAAAGTGTTTCCCAGCTGACAAAAAGAGGGACAATTCTGAAAAGAAGGCAGTGGAGGAAAAATTAAAGAAACCAGAGGGCAAAACACAAAGTACTGCACACATCAACTTTAGAAGATAATATTTTTAAACATGAAAAACATGTTCTTTACTGCAAAACAACTTTTACATATGCAATACCTTCTGTTTTCTGTTTATTTTACTGTTGTTCTGTACAGTAGCCTGTTTTTGATTTCAAGGCACTTTAACATTGTGTCCTTCAGACACAAGATGTCATTACCGCAGCTCTGCTTTCTTTTATTTTTTTCCCCAATTTCTTTTACATTTTTTTTGTTTTATTTCAAGGATTTTTCAGAGTAAACACGGAATAAACAAACAACATTGTCTCAGATTTCACACTCACTCACAAAGAAAAAAAGAAATAAAAACGTAAAAAAATAAAAACAAAAAAACGAAAAATAAAAAATAAATTACACGTTTAATACCTTAGACATAAGTTATAATGCTTACAATAATAAATACAGGTTCAGTAACTAAAGGTACCATCGTGAAGAGCTGCAAAACAGTCAATCATTAGAAATGCCCAAAGGTAATGTATAACTCAACCCTCATAGGAAACATTAGACATTAGAGTATCACCATGGAGCCTATAGTAACTTGCAATATAACGTCTGTGGTGTTATATTACATCTGTGGTGTTACTTCAAAATGACATAGACATAAGTGGCTGTGTCACCAGTGTTTGATTGAAATTATTTAACAAGCAAAATGTTCTTAATCTTTCATTTAAATGGATATAGCATATTAAACAAATTTTAAATGCATACCAATATATTTTATTAGAAAAGAACAAACAAGCATTTTTACAAATTCTGCCTCTCATTTGCCACCCCAATTGAAGAATGACCCATCTGGAATTTTCCTAGCCTCGTCAGGTGAGCTATTAGCTTTAGCATTAGCTCCGGTGACTTGATCATCGGCACTTTTAACTTTATTAGAGGCACTCGGCTTCTGCATTTTCGGGTCTTAATAAGAGTTTATGCTAAATGAAACAAGTAGACACACTTTAAAAGCAAAAACTAAATAAAACATGGTAAGATAACAACTTTGTCGAGAACACAGAGAGAAGCTCAAGCCCAATGCGTCTATACCTCACACATGCGCACTAGCCCCCCCCATTTATTTTTAATAACAGTATTTACAAAACAGTACAAAATTTGAAAATTACATTTTTATAGAAGTTCAAAAAGGAAAATGTATATCATGAACATTATTATATATAACGTTGCAGTAAGGACATTTGGTAAGAAGATGAGTTGAAAAACATAAAAAATAAACATGGTCCAGATTAAAACATTAATGACTTAACGATTTATATTACTGTAAGTATTACAGACAGAGCTGCAGAAACAACCATGTACAAAAGTTTTGGGGCACACCAATCAGACGCATTGAAACAGGTGTATAAAAAAAATCTCCTCATCATGCAGTCTGAATTTACATAAACAGTGTTTAGGAACAGCAGCAGCTCGACCATGTAAAGTCATAGAGCAAGTCACAAATGCTGAGATGCATGTCTCAAGTCTACTTTATTTATAGAGCCCTTTCCTCTACAAAGTAGACCAAAGCATGGTGCGTAAGAGTCACCAAACTTCCACTAGGATTAAAATCAGCACCAAAACTTCTGCAGGAACTTCATGGAATGGGTTTCCTTGACCAACAGCTGCACTCAATCAAGCAATCAATTAAATCAATATTTATTTATATTAAAAAAAGCTGACGAAAGTGCTGCACAATATAAAAGACTACAATGAAGACATAACAATAATCAGATAATAATAATAGTAAATATAATTATGAAACTGGTATATATAAGGGGGAATCACAGAATATTATAAGCCAAAGAAAATAAATGCGTTTTAAGATTAGATCTGAAAAAAATAACTGAATCAGTTCTTATGTCGGCCGGGAGGCTGTTCCATAGTTCAGGTCCAAAGAGCAATGGCACAATCACATCTATTCTTAGGTTTGGACCTAGAGATGCAAAGTAATTCAAATTCAGATCTTAGAGATTGCAAGAGAATGTATGTGTTGTGTCACACAGACTCAGACAAAGTTGGACAAAATTCAACAATGGTTCAGTTTTATTCCAGTGATCAGCAAAATGGAGTTATGCAGGTAAGTAAGGTTTGTGTCTGGATTATTGTACGGTTGGAAGATCCAAACATGGCCTATTATAAGATTTCTAACAGTGTCTGTCACTTATTGTTTTTTTATCTGTTGGTATTTGATAGAATCCATGATGTCATGTGTCTAAACAAGATGTCCAGGACCTCCAGCAGAAATATAGGCCAACAACATAAAAAATACAGCAGTATATTTCATTGTACACATGGAGTACTTTTTTATCCCTGTGTTCACCAAACCCATCTTGAGTGTTTGCTGCTATAAAGCTCATTTTTTAGTTTCATCTGACCATAGAAGCCAGTCCCATTTGAAGTCCCAGTAATATGCTGAAGATTGTTTTTGGATGAGCTAGGAGAATTTCTCTTGAAACCCTCCCAAACAACATGTGGTGATGTAGGTGCTGTTTGACAATTTTGTTTAAGGTTTTCTTACCCCAAGACTCAACTATTTTCTGCAATTCTCCAGCTGTGGTCCTTGGAGAGTCTTTAGCCACTCAAACTCTCCTTCTCACATGTCCTCTTCCATGCAGTTTCGTAACATTTTATTTTGATTGGAAATTCTTAATTATTGCCCTGATGGTGGAAATGGGAATTTTCACTGCTCTAGCACGTGATGAACGAATGACTCAAACCCGAAGACTCGGGAGATGAACTAATCAATTATTTTTCCGGCTCTGACTGGTTAAGTTTATGGGGTTGTAACGTGATGAACGAACAACTCAAACCGAAGACTTGTCAGATAAGAGGTGAGGTGTGCTAATCATAGACTAAAGACCCAGGTAAACAATGAATTAATTTTTTTCTGTTTCTTATACGATTATAGTTTTGTATTGTTTGTTGTGTGATCAACCTTTGCATAAGTAGTAGATGTGTTAGGGAAGTAGCACGTAACATTTTAATTATACTTTGCTAAAATTAACAAAATGACTCGAAAACAAGATTCGTTCATTTTGCTGAACGAGACTCAAAGGTCAGAGTCAGTAAAATGATCCGAACTTCCCATCACTACTGTGTTGCGTCTCTGAGCAACATGATGGTGTTTCGTTCCTGAATGAATCAATCAACCGTTTAAATGATTTGTTTCAATCGCAATGATTCACTTATTAACAATGACTTGCTGCCGGTTTTAATTTCACATTTAAAGTATCTTTTCATTTTTAAAATAATTGTAAATATCAGTATTCAACGTTTTTTGTTTAAAATATCAAAACATTGCATGTGTAATTTTTAATGAAACAACGGGCTTATTGATGTGGAATGACATGAGGGGAATTAATGACAGAATTTTAATCTCAAAGTACCCCTTATGAGTTTTTGGCAAACATTTAACGTGTAAGATGCAGTTTCATGAGCTCAGAGTACCTTTTGTGAGAATGGTAATATTGGTAATATGGTAATAAACAAAAAATACATTAACCTAAACACTGGTTGAAGTACCTCAGAAAAAATTATTACTATTATTTATTAAATAATTATTATTTTGTTGTTTTTAACTTTTTTGCACATTTGTGAATGTATTATTGTATAAGGTGCAATTCATCAGCTTTGTGTATCTTATGAGAATTAAAATGCATAATTTTGTTAGGTAGAGTGGTGTGAAAAAGTGTTAGCCCCCTACCTGATTTTTAATTTTTTTGCATGTTTGTCACACTTTAATGTTTCAGATCATCAAACAAATGTAAATATTAATCAAAGATAACACAAGTAAACACAACATGCAGTTTTTGAATGAAGTTTTTTATTATGAAGTGTCACATCCTCACCAGTCTAGGGTTGGCAAGGCCGGTGACAAGAATAATATAAAATTGGGAAAACAACGACACTCCTCCTCTCCTGTCACAGCTCACAATGACCACAACAGGGATTATTACAAGTTGACAAGTTTAGTATGTCTTGAATCAAGAAGCGCATCTCTTTGGAAGGGGATCCAGGCCAAAATAACAAACCAAAGTACTAACTAGGGGTTTAAACAATTAAATTACCTAACAAAGAAAGTTGCCAAAAGAAATACAGAAGTCTTCTCTAACTCCCTAGCTAGACAAAACAGGAGAAAATGAAGTTCACAAAATTAAAAGGCAATCCCCAACCTACTGCTTCAGGAATAACGGAGTAATTGTTCACAGATAACGAACAAATGATACAGAGAACGAATATATAGCTTAGTCCTTGCCGTGCAGGAAACGCTGTTTCACTAGATTTCAATGGCAAGTAAACAACACCTTTGTTTAACACACTACACTATCGGACTTAGTCTAGGGCAGGAGACAGAGGACGGAACGGCGAGACACCAGCGGCGGAGCTTCACGACGCGCACACTACAGAAGCTCTCCAACAATGCTCCGCTTCCCAGCATTTAAACGTTCCCGCTCACAATGTAATCTCTTGCAGCTGGTCCCAATCAAGCGCTGCCAGAAAGAAAGAGGGAGAGAGAGAAACGGCGCACAATATAGCATGTAACACAACACTGAAATACATCACACCGATTCACCATGTTTTCTGCACCTTTCTTATAGCGTATGTCTAAATCAAACTCCTGTACAATCAGTGCCCATCTCATTAAACGTTGGTTGGAGTTTGACATACGAGACAGAAATGTTAAAGGGTTATGATCTGTGTATACTACAAATCGATTACCCGAGTTTAGGTACACTTCGAAGTGTTGGAGGGCTAGAAGTAAAGCTAATGCCTCTTTTTCTATGACACTATAGTTCTGCTGACATTTGGTAAATTGTTTAGAAAAATAACTGACATGTTCAATGCCAGCGTCATCAGCTTGCATCAGCACCGCACCGGCGCCACGAGCACTTGCGTCAACCTGCAGAATGAAGGACAAAGCGAAATTTGGGGCAGACAGGATTGGAGCATTGCACAGTAAATCAAATTTTCATTCAGTGTTAAGGAGATCGGTAAGGGGCGCAACCACAGTGGCAAAGTTCTTAAAGAACCACCTGTAATAACCGGTCATTCCCAAAAAACGTCGTAATTCACGTATATTAGTAGGTGACGGAAACTCAGCAATAGCTTCAACTTTTGCACTCACAGGTTTGACCTAGCCCTGCCAAACTAGTTTCCCGAGGTAAGTAACCACAGCCTTGGCGAATTCACATTTACTGGGGTTAAGTGTTAATGATGCCGCAGCCAAGCACTTTAGGACTGCATTAAGGGTGCATAATGTCCCACGAAAAGGAGTAAACCACTATGTCATCAAGACTTCACAATTTCTTATTTCTGATAACACAGTTTGCATTAATCGTTGGAATGTGGCTGGTGCGTTTCGCATTCCGAAGGCCATCACTGTATATTGCATGAACGCATCAGGCGTGACAAAAGCTGACATCTCGGAAGCGTGCGACGTTAACGGCACCTGCCAGTAACCCTTAAAAAGGATGAGCTTGGTTACATAGCATGAAGAGCCCACACGATCAACACAATCTTCTATTCTGGGAAGTGGAAAAGAGTCAGCTTTAGTTACATTATTTACCTTTCGGAAATCGGTACAGAACCGAAGGGAGCCTTCAGACTTGGGCACAAGAATGCAAGGGGAACTCCATGGGCTCTGACTGGCGACAGGAAAACCATTAAGCACTAAGTACCCAACTTCACTTCTCATCACTTGACGTTTATACAGATTCACTCGGTAAGCATGCTGTTTTATGGGCGTGCTTTGACCCACATCGATGTCATGCATCAACACGTTAGTTTGGGAGGGAACATCGTTAAACAGAGAGGGATACTTGTTAATCAATTCGATGATATCATTGCGATGTTACTCAGGCAGATACGACAGATAAGTTGGCAGTGTGGACAGAATTGCAGAGTTTGAAAGCCTTCCACAAGAGGTTAGAGCATCTTTGTTAATTAAACCATCTACCTCCGGCGTATAACAGGCAGACCAATAACGTTCACTGCAGACACACTGTTAGTTACAGGGTTAACACCAGACTCATTTCTGTCAACATACGGTTTCAGCATATTTATATGGCAGATTCGGCTTTTACGCCGTCGATCGGGGGTGAGAACTGTATAATTAGTATCACTCAGTTTCCTTTCAATTGTATATGGGCCAGCAAATCGAGCATGCAAAGGAGAATTGGGTAAGGGCAACAACACGAGTACGGAATCTCCAGGTTGAAAACTGCGAGCAACGCTCTTCCTATCATACCTATTTTTCATCTTGGCTTGAGTGTCGGCAAGATGCTGCTTAGCGACGTCCCAAGCTTTATGGAGATACTCACGAAACGTACTCACGTACTCCAGGATCGGCATACAGGGAGAATATTTAGTAAGGAACTGTTCACGGATTAACTTCAAGGGTCCCCGAACTGTATGTCCGAACACAAGTTCGGCGGGGCTGAACCCTAAGGACTCTTGCACGGTACTTCTTACCGGCAGCATCAATAAGGGCAATCCATCCACCCAGTCTTTACCGGTTTCGACACAATACGTGCGCAGCATTGACTTGAGCATCTGATGGAAACGCTCAAGCGCACCTTGCGACTCTGGATGATAGGCGCTTGACATCTCATGTTGTATTTGCAGTTCTTTCATTCAGATTTTTGAGCAGAAATTAACTGTTCTCTACTGTAGGGCCTGGTCGAAACCAGAACACACACACATAATTTCGGACAAAACATTCTCGAGCGGGAATCAAAGCTTCCCTCCTGCTGATCTCCTGTCCTAAATCTTCTGGTCTCAGGAGACCTCTAAAAGCCAGAATATATTTGAGAAGAACATCTGGATGTCTTTAAAGAAGAGAACCTTCAGTGCTCGACCGGATTTATCATAAATAAAGTCGAACAGGGTAAAGACCTTGTCATCTGGGAAAACTCTGAAACAAACCCTCCCTGATTTCTCTTTCCATTAACGCAGTAATTCAATGATGTTATCTGCAGGGGAAGACGGTTTTACAGCCGACGTCAGAATTAAGGCAATTCCCAGATCTCCACGAAAGTGACACTCGTGACCTCGCGTTTCTCTCCAAAAGAGGAATGCGCCTTTTTTTGCTCTCTGACAGAAAAAGAGATGCAATGATTTGTTCAAGTATTTTAAAAGGGACAAATTATACTAGTTTCTGCTATTGAAGCAATATACTCGAAAACAATATATACAATATATTGTTAACATATATTAAGGTTTTCATGACATGTATAAGCTTGCTGTGTTATTGGAATTTATGGTATTGTTGTAATCTTGTGATGTATGATTTTCCTGATCAATATTTGTTCAGTTTCACATGCGTGGATGTGTTCATTTAGAATTTAGGATTGTTTAATCGATGCATTAACCGCGTAATGGATACAATTGATATATGTATTTTGGTTATAAGAAAAATACGTGGAGTTTGATTTCAGATGAAAGCTGATTTTATTAGCAATAATCTGGTATGGATGAAAATTGTCTTTTCCCATCATAATGTACAAATTAGGACACTTACAGGAATCTGCTAGGATATGTGTGTTATTTCATGAAATAAGGCAGCAGATAATGTATGCACGGAAAGAAGCTGTGCAGGGCGGGGCTCCGCCCCACAGGAAGAATCCGATTGGGTCAGTCGCCCGTGGGCGGATCCCAAATTGGCCCGTTAAAAACAAATACCCAACTGTGTCTCAGAGAGGGTTGTTGAAAAGAAAAGTTTAAGCTCAAGCTTAAGCTCAGCTCGCGCAGCACTCTCAGTCATTTAACATCATGATTGAGCAGTGAACTGAGATCAAGACTCAAACTTCCAAAGAACTTTAACATCTAAAGCCTCAGAAACTGAAACCTTCCTGGGAGCATCATCAAGTCAAAACGAAGCCAACCGACCACTGAAGAGTATTCTCCTGACAACGACCTACCAAGCACACAAACCGCGCACAATCCGCGCACAAACTTTCCTGGACCGGGAAATAATTGAACTCAACTGAAAGCCAGGAAAGTAAGACAATATTTCCTAAATCTGATGGAACTGGTTTTATTTATCTTTTAAGAGTAAAGACAGAAGATTTCCATGTGTGTGTGATTTCCCTCAGGTTGAAAATGAGCATTAGAACCTAAAACTCTCTTCAGATCAAGACAATTTATTGCAACGAATGTGTGTGTGTTGATACGTCTTCTGTTTGTGTCATTTAGCTTAGTATTATGTTAGAGTAGGGAAATAAACTTTGATTCTATTAAGAAATCTCTTGTCTGTTGCTATGTGATTTGCAAATCTTAATAACTTGCCAAAGATCGCGTTTACCTACTCTCATGAATTTGATAACTATTTCGTTTGTTTTATCGTTGGCCGCGAATAAGATAAACAAAATTGTCAAGAAATAACGGGCTGATTTTAATGCTTGCTGGACAAGTCGTTAATAAGGTATCGTTAACAAGGTATAAGTTGGACATTCTGATTAATCTCAATAAATCATATAAATATCGAATCTTAAGAGTGATTCCCTAAAAGCTAAAATTATAACAATGGTTCTAAAGTTTACTACACTACCCACTTTTAAGGGAACATAATTTTATTTCAAATATTCATCACCTTGGGACAGTTGCAGCTGTATAAGCAATTTACATTCAGAGCTCTCCGGCGATGAACCTAAGAACGAGCTAGAAAGATCAAATACATCAGCAAATTTTCTGGGCGCGAGTCACAGTGCACAACGGAAAAAGAGAAGGAAACTGTGACAGTGCATCATCTTGGCTGCTAACATCATGCTCCGCAGATACGATCGGGTACGTGAAGACATTAGTTCCAGCTAAATCATTACCTAGGATCATATCTACGCCCTCCACAGGTAATTGTGAATGCACACCGATACTCACAGGACCAGAAATAAGGTCAGATTTTAGATAGATAGATACAGCCCATTTTGATACCACGAATGAGCACATTATTACCAGTGTATGATTTTGATGAGAACGGCAGTGTGCTTTCCAGTATGATTGACTGAGCGGACCCTGTATCCCTTAACATTACATAGGTCTAGGATCAGAAGAACCATCTGGGAGCGCTACTGTATACATTTGCAGAAATGACTCGAAGGTAGAGGAATTTGATCGCAAACTCGACTGTTCAGGAACAGAGGTAAGGGAGGTAAATGCTACCCCTTTAGGCTTACCACCTGCTTTCTGCTGCCAAGCTTTACAATTTGAAATCAAGTGGCCAGGATCAAGGCAATAGAAAACAATACAAACTTGTTTTCTATCGGGCCATTTTGAAGCATTTTTCAATTCACTCGCAGGCCTGAAAGAGCTGTTCCCTTTATCTTTCCCCACATCCACGGTGGAGAGAACATTTGGCGCGCGCACAGGGGAAAATACAGTTTTATGCGAGAGCACAAATTTGTCGGCTAAAAATTGCAGCATCAGACAATTTAGAGACTTTCTGCTCATTTAAATGCACTACAATGTTCTCTACAGACTGTTCTTAAAATCCTCAAGCAAAATCAGTTCTTGCAAATCCTCAAGTGTGGCAATTTTGGTAGAGAGACACCACTTCTCAAACAACGCTTACTTTTCACGCGCAAACTCCACAAACGTTTGCTTGGCTGTCTTTGCAAGCCTGAACTTCTGCCGATACGCCTCTGGTACCAGTTCGTAATTTAAAAAAACAGCCAGTTTCACAACGTCAAAATTTAGTGAATCTTCAATTGGCAAAGCTGCACAAACTTCTTGGGCTTTGCCCACAAGATTGCACTGTAATAGCAATGCCCACATATCTCTGGGCATTATGAGAGTGGAATATTTTATGTAAATATGTATATCGACATGAAAACAGAGTTTAAAATAGTTGTTTACTTCATTAATTTTCTCACTCCTGCAAAAAGAGTTTGTACGCATGGGTCAGAGTTTGCGTGCAGGTGCGCAAATTTTCCCGTCAAGTTTGTTTTTATAAATCCCACCTTTTGCGTAGGAAGTGACATATGCCTCTTTCAGGGCAGGTTTTGTGCGTACGCAATGGTTATAAATGAGGCCCCAGGCAAGCAAGCTGTGGGCTTAAATAGGGTGAGTTAATGAGGTGGATGGTGTCAGGTGTGGTTAAAGGCTGACTGAGTGCAAATTGTGGATCAAGGAGCATGATGGGAACTGTAGTGCAGATGTTCAGATAAGCAGCAGACCAGAGATTGTGACATTATGCAAGTCAGGTAATTATTGTGGTACCTGGTTATGGAGGGATTTAAATACAAACAATAAAACTTTAAAAATACAAATTTTATCCAAACCAATGAGATCAAGACTGGTACGCTTACATTTGCGTTTCCCCTAACTGCATTTTTTCAAATTTTATAATGTTCTCTTATGTCCACAAAATTAGCAATTTTTAATAGCATATTAAAATATTAAATGGGTGCAGCTGTGACGTAAATTCTACTTCTGACGTAATCCAAGCGCTTGTGCTGCTTCTGACGAGAAATGGAGTCATGACACGACGCAACAACGCTTGCACCCAATTTAGATAGTAGATAAGGTGTTAGATCACAAGGCAATTAATTCAAATACTTTTTTTTTACAATTTACACTTCACATCATCTTGTAATCCTGTGTTAGCATCTCTCTAGTATTTCCTCATTCTACATGCACAAATCAGTGGGCGGGGCTAAAGAGGCAATAATGTAGAAGTAGGCATTTATCTTCTTCTCTAGAGGTGGTCTTTAGTTGCACTATGACATTATAATGTAACAAATTCCAAAATGTGTTATTTGCAGCTTGGTTTCAATAAAAGCTGTTTGAACTAACAAGAAAGTTTAAGTTTTGAGACTTACAGGAGATTTTCCAAGATACACCTATTATATATCAAAAGATCAAGGGAAATTTGATTTCTCAGTTCATGATCCCTTTAAGAAGCCTGGTCACAACATTTTGAACTAGTTGAAAGCGTGCGATAGATGAATGAGGGGCAACAATGTACAGTGAGTACATTGCCAAGCATCAAATGAAGTGTAAAGCACACCAGAACTGGACTCTGGAGCAGTGGACCTGTTCTGTGGAGTGATGATTCATGCTTCTCTGTTTGGCAGTCTGATGGGTAAATCTGGGTCTGGTGGAGACCTGGAGAACATTGCCTGCCTGACTGTAACATTTGGTGGAGGAGGGATAATGACATGGGGCTGTTTTTCTGGGGTTGGGATAGAAGGTAGTGAAGGGAAAACTTAATGCATCAGCATACCAAGACAATGCTATGCTTTCAACATTGTAGGAACAGTTTGGGAAGGCACTTTTCTATGCCAGCATGATATCTATCCAATCATGACATGAAAACAATTTGATTTTGTTTTGAGCCCTATACAGTGAACAGTGGTGCTCTTGTATACTTCATGTGGGAGTTATGCAAATATTCATCATAGTATCTTACTATGTAAGGAAACTAGGAAATGGTTACTAGTATGTTAACTAGAATATGGACAAATTAAAGGAAGCTTTATTTTCAGTTCTGGTGATGTAGTGAAGCGATGAGTTTCGTAATGCTGTTCAGCCATGTGAAGCAGAGGCGGAGCATTAACACTGTTAATATAAAAGAAACATTTAACTCTGGTGACATCTTGAGCAAGAGCTCATACCTCTCACATCAGTGCTCGGTGCAGTTTGACAAGGACCAGCCAGATTAATGAGGTTGTAGAGAAGTTCTTTGTTGAGAAAAGTTGCGGATAAACTCATCAGAATCCATTAAACAACATGGCACGTCATTCTTTTAAAACTGTATGTAAAGGCACAGCTCTTCTGTTCTTTGTCATTGCTATGGTAAGACGTCTTCTTTATTTAGAATTAATTATTTTGATGATTGATGGTTTAGATCAATGGTTTTAAATCCTCTTTAAACCTCTTTGCACATTTCATGCACATTCCATGCTCAAGTGTGAACTATTTATTTTATATAAACCAGTGGCTTTCAATCCTGGTACTGGGGACCCACTGCTCTGCATATTTTGTATGTCTCCCTCATTTAACACACCTGATTCAGATCACCAGCTCATTAGCTGAAAGCTTCATGAACTCAGCTGAGCATGTCAGACAAGGGAGACATAATGCAGAGCAGCGGGCCCCCAGTACCAGGATTGAAAGCCACTGGTTTATATGAAATAAATAGTTCACGTTTGTTACTCTTGTGTTTTTAAAGTGTAGTCTGCAAAGATGAGGTTATATTCAGTTGGTTTATGGCCATGGCTTATGATAGTTCAACTAAACATGTAGCAGTTCAAATTTTTTATTATATATGTGCACACACACATATATTGCCAAATACATTATTGTCAAAACGTATGTAATTAACCTGTTATTACAAGTTCTATACAGTGGTTGTTTGCAATGAAAATTGTAAAACATTTAGAAATTTTTAATGCATTTAATAACTAAACAAATAAAAATAGCCTTATTTTAATTAACAACAACCATTTATTGTGTAAATGTAAATACTGGCTATTGGTGCTTATATCATTGCATTTCATAAAATAAATAGAATAAAAGAACAGTGACTTCATTTGTGTGTGTTTGTGTGTCTGAACTTAAAGACAGTTCAAGCACTCACATTTACACGAAACGTCTGCCTATTATCACGATTTGCACAGGGACACGGAAGTTGAGTATGCAAATGCAGATTTATTAGGGTAATCCAAAGCCGTAGTCTATTGCAGGCATAAAGTCAATACACAGGACAGTCTGTCCAAACAATACAATAAGGCAGAGAACTTATACAAACCCAGATAAAGAGGAAACAAGGCATGGAAACAAACCATGGCCGAGGGCTAAAAACAGTGTGATATTTATAAGACTAAGCAATAAATGAGTGAAAAAACAAACAAACAGGCTTTAAATAGGGTGAGACTGATGAAGTAACAAGACACAGGTGAATGCAATCAATGATCAAGACTCCAGGCAAAGGATTTTTGGTAATGTAGTTTTGAGGGAATGACAACAGTGTGAGGTGGAGTGGACTCTGTAGGAGCTCATGGGCACTCTAGCTGGTGATCGTAACACCAGTATTATGTTAATAGGTGACAAATATTGTAACAAAGTCAGAGGTTAGGAAGGAAGAGGACGGGGTCAGTTTGACTGCTACTGGTGGTATTTATTTTGGCTTTCAATAAAACAAACAAAACGTTGCGCAACCAGCACTCAATATAACACAATGCAAAAGCAATCTCAGTCTTGGGCTCTCCAGAGCAAACGATCTCCACACACATCCACCAGTTAGCAGTTTGTCCCTCTCCCCCTGCTTCTGGTTTCCCAGTCCCTTTATGCGGTCTCTCCCCGCCAATTACTGGAACAAGACATAGGGGTTTGTCATTTGCACTTGACCCACTTATTCAACACTCGTCTCCCAACTCTCTCTCCCGCTGCAGACCTCGCTGAACCACGCCCCCCTCGCCACAAATATACTTGGCTTTCGACACATTGTGACGGAACAAGCTACACAGAGTACTTACGAAGATAGAATAACAAGGAGAATAATCTTTAATCCAAATAACGTAGGGAAATACAGAAAAACCGTTTAGCAACACTTCCAAACACAACATGACAATGAACAGGACAATGAACACAGGAAACCTGGGTTTCTGCAAGCCCCTCAGCTCACCCTCAGTTAGCACCGTCCAGGCGCTCTGATTCGCCTCAGGCCCTCCAGTCCCCAGTACACTATAATTACAAAAAAAGTCACACTGTAAATTCTGTTTACTTACGCTGTACTTTGCGTGCTGTAATCTAAAGCATTACCCAATAGTTTAACTTGGTAACATGTTAAATTGCTTATCCATGTGGTGAGTAATGACAAAACACATCACGTTTTACTAAGAGAACCTATGCTGTGTTAGAGTTTCTTAAGTATTAGAGTTTCTTAAGTATTTTTACCTGAATGCTACTGTTCGGCAGACTTACCTTAACTGTGGGAGGCCCCAAAGATTTTAGCTCACTAAAATAAACCTGCAAATTGTTTTCTCTCTAAGACCACATTTACACAACTAATGAGTCCTATGGTTCAGCCTTGCAATGCTATTGGATTTTTTATTATTATAATTTTTTTAAATAGGCCTGTTTACCTGGTCATAAACTCACAAAACCTGCAAACTTTCCCTAAATCTTGTTTTACTGGTCTGGATAAGTCAACATTCAAGTAAAATGCCTAAAATATTTTATTCTGTGATTAATAATATGCCTAGATCATGCAGATATTAAGGTACTGTGGAATGCTTCGATCATATTAGATTTGGAAGTTATGTCAATGTTGTAATTTTACAGCACTGGGTGAAATGAGTAGTAAAACTTACATGGATAATGTTTTTGATCATTCACAAGTTGTATTTGTTTACAAGTTTGTCTTGTTTTTTTTTTACCATTTTGAGTTTTAAACAAAATTGAATGATTATTAAATGTTTAATTAATTAAAAATATTTCTATAAAAATATAGTATTTGTGTAGCAATATTTGAAACCACCTGTATCTATATCATTGATAAAATATAGTTAACTGGTCCTTGCTTTGCTTGTTTGCCCAAATATCTGCTTGAGGGACAGGTGATAATGTTCTGGAATGTGGCGATTAGTATATAAGCAGAGGTCACTATAAGCTAGACAGACAGTACTGTGCAAATTCTGTGGAATGGGTGAATTCTGTGGAATAGGTAAATTCATTAAAGCATGCAAATATGACTGGAATTGATTTGCATAGATATTGTTTATCCTGGAAAATAATCAGTGTTGTTTTTATTTATTTATTTATTTTTTAATGCCACCAGCCAGGACCAGCATGCTTTCCAGCAAGTGTGATGTGCACCTCTGCTCCTCGAAGGACAAGAACTGCCTTGTTCATAACTGAACATAGCTATGAACAGAGCTAAACATAAGTTTGGGTGATTTTTTTTCCCCCCTCTTTGAGTTTCTCTCAGTAAATTTAACAGGCTCTGTTTTTGTGACAAGGAATTTGGCCATGTTATTAGACAACTCATTTGATATTTCTCCTGGGATATTGGAGCAGATCTTGTCAGTACTCTAAAGCTGAAAGGGATCTTACTTTCCATCTAGAAACTTTAATGTATTGTTTCAGTTTCCTGGCCAACATTTCTCATTTTCATTTAGTTTAACTTGATGTACTGAAATAAGATGGAACAATTAAGTTTCCTTATGTTTTTATTAATTAATGTTATGTGGTCATTGTACATTATACTTGCCCTGCAGGGTCAGAAATGAACTTTTCTGTTAAGGGACAATTCTCTGCAGTCAAGGGCCTGATTTACTATCAGCTTGCGCCAGCGCTAACCCTAATTTGGCGTTAAAAACTACTGACAGGATTTACTAAAGACACACAGTGGAAAATTAGTGCTGAAAAGGCACGGACACAGTAGATTTTGCTGGTCATTATGGAAATAAGATGTTGCATCTGTGTTCTTTAATGTGCACCTTGTCAGTAAATCAGAATTTTCCCCTCCCATTGGCACTTTTATGGAATTGCGCTCTAATGCTAATTTGCCCTTTTTAGTAAATCTGGCCCCTGGTCTCTCTTGATTCAGTGCAAGTTAACGGGAAATGTCCAGGAGGTTTGTTCCTCTTTGGCTGTTGATGACAGTCCTGAGGCTGCTGTGTGCACAGATCAGTTCATTTTGACTCACAAAAAATGCACATTGTTAATTGCATTATTATTATGCATGCTATTTACACTAAGTGCAAAGAGCATATTTTCTTAGCGATAGATACTATTTACACTAAGTGCAAATAACAATGGGTTCTATTTACACCAAGTGAAAATAGCAGTATTTTTTAACCATATGCTATTTACACTGTAAATAGCTACAGATTATATTTACACTGTTAAAATAGCAAGATTGTCTGCTATTTATACTACTTATTGTAAATAGTGGCAATTATCTGCACCTCAGTATTGTAGTACATTATAAAACAGTACGCAATAATAACGTATTGAGTGTAAATTATAGTTTTAATTCAAATTATTAAATGGATGCCACCTTATTGGGACAATAAAGCCCTCCCTACACCATACCCTAACCCTACCCATTTCATCAGAATCAACGACTGAAGCAACAGCCATCGATTTGCGTGCAGCTACAGCATGGCCAGTCACCCAAAGCTCGTTCCCTTATCTCAGGGAACCGAGGTTACGTGAGTAACCGGAGCGTTCCCTATCGAAAGGTAACTCCCGTTGCTTCGTCATTGACAACTGCTTTGGGGAACGCATCAAGTAACGCCATGCTTTAAGCAGAAGCAGAACTAAGTCTTCTACGCGAGCTCAGCTCAGGCACACTCAGTGTGGGCCCCGTGAGTCCGAGCTATAAAGAGACCTGAGTGGGATCTGGGGTCTGCTTGTCATAAGTCTTTTGTAGCATGAAGCAGATAGTTCCTGCGCCTGCAGGGCAGGGACGTCCAAACTATAGAATCTAATAAAGGTAGACGGCGATGACCAGCCGGCGGCCGCATAAATCTCCCCAATAGAGATTCTGCTGGACCAGGCCCAGGAGGAGGCCGGTGGGACGCATGCAATCTGTGATCGTGTGCAGTTGCTGACACTGCTAAAGCGTCCAATCGCTTTCTTATGCGCTTTCTGTTTTATCGGTTTCACTTTCGCTTACGAAATCAATTACGTTCAGCAAAGTGGGGAGAGGATGGAAAGTGGGGGGCATAGTAACCCCCTAGGCACCGGCCCTGCCTTGCGGTCCGGTCTGTGCGATATGAACGATATCGTGGATGTTAAATGTCTCCACGATCTGCTTTTGAAGAAACATTGTTGTATCGTGCTACAGCGCACATTCTATCAGCTGCAGTTCTGACGCTGCCGTATCAATATACAGTGCCACATACATTCACATCAGTAAGAAGATATTTTCAAGAATGCGGGTAACCAAAGAGTTGCTGGTCCACATTGACTTTGACAGTAGGGGGGAAAATACTATAGAAGTCACTGTGGACCAGCAACTGTTTGCTTTTCCACCTTCTTCAAAATAGTGTTTATGTTTAGCAGAAGAAGGAAACTCAGGTATAAAACAACTTTTGAGTAATTAAATGAAGGTATAAAAATAAAACACAAGCCTATTTTAATTCTTGGGTGAATTATTCCTTTAACTTTAATAAAACACCAAACACAAAGAGAAAAATCACTCACTACTCTTGACTGAAAAACTTTAATACAGTTTCTTTAATAGGAATCAATCTATATAGTGTTTTATTTGTATATTTGTTCATTCAGTTTCTTAAATGCTCCTGCTTAATACACCTATTATACCTGAAAATAAAACACTGTTTATTTTATTTGTATATTGTGTGTATTTGTAATGTGTATCTTTGTTCTGAATTTTTAATAACAAAGATAAAATAATGACAAAGATTTTTATCTTCACCCACTTTGGCCTAAATATCTGCCATACTTTTTTATATTTTGTTATCTTGAAAGGCTTTGTCTTTATAATAGGGAAATTAGTTTGGCTGTACTGCTCAAACAGCTTGCAAAATAGAAAAACCAACATGACAAAGAATCGTGATAAAATCGGCTTCAATGCATTACAGGCTTGTGACTCATCAGAACACAAAACGGAATGTAGGGTTTGATCGCGCTACACTTGCTGTACTTGCTGGAAAATGTAGTTAGCTACAGGAAAATGCAGTTACGCTAGTAGCATTGCTACTTGTAGCTAGCTACTCCCCAGCACTGGCAGCAGCAGTATTTCTTACATGCTCACAGCAGCATGTTGTAGATGTATTAGCAGTAGCAAGTCTCGGTACTTGCTCTGCAGCAGCAGCAGCAGAAGCAGCGTAGCAGATCTGTTCTGCCAAAACCAAACACATTAACATTGCCATGTACATTACTATAGCAATCCCTCCAAGAGTTGTCATGGCAGAACTAAGGACAAGGCTGAGAATAGTACTGTGACACCTGCATCACAAGGTTTCGAGTTGCTTTCTATGGCTATTAGTGCTGAATTAGAGTCAGGTGACTTGCCACTGTCCGTTGATAAAGTCCTGATTTCTGCTTAACAGAAAAAGACCCTTCTCTGTTGCTCTGCAGAAATGTGGCATTAATTCCAGAAGAGATTGAGAATAAACATATTGTTTATTTTTGGGACAAGTCTTGAAGAGAAAGTGGACCCCAACGAGGTCTGACGGTTTAGGTTGGGATGTTGTGTTCCAACTGGTAGTGTTTGTTGAGTGGCACATAATGATGTTGCTGGGCATTTGGGCATAACCAAAACTTATCAATGGATCTTGCGTTATTTCTTCTGGCCTGGTATAAAATCAGATGTAGTCCAGTATTGTTGCTCGTGTCATATATCAGGTCGTGGGAAAGCCTAATTAGACTATTCCTCCTGCTCCACGTTTTCCTTGCAAATCTTTACCAAATAATATTCTAAATTCCCAAACAATGAAGCATTGTAAATAAAAGGACAATGGAAGGTTACAATGGAACGTTACAATGTGTAACACAGTTACACAGTGTTAATCATGCCTCTTTCCCAACTTTTTTGGAGTGTGTTGCAGCCATCAAAATCAAAATTTGTTCAAAATTTGTTCAAACTCACATGTTGAAACATGATATTGACACCGATGCCCATCCGCCAATGAAGCAGAGTGCCTATGGAGAGGAGTGAACCCCTCCAAACATAAAGATATAGAAAAAGGAGGTAAAGCATTTAGTGGAGAATGGACTCGCAGTCCCAATCATGGATTATAGCAAAGTTTTGTAGAAATTTCTCAGATGTTGTGCTGCCTTTAACAAATGTGCTTTGAGATTTTGAATGGAATGATGAAGAATGCCAGTCCACCATTGACTCTGTTAAAACTATACTGTGTAGTGCTCCAGTTCTAGCTGCTCCAAATTATTCATGCTCATTTAAACTAGACAAGCTCATTTAAACAAGCAAGTGCTACAGCCATGGCTGCATCATTCTGCAAAATGATGAAGATGGTGTTGAGCATTCTTTTGGGTATTTTTCCCAAAAATTCTTAAAACATCAGTTAAGTTACTAGTACCCTTGAGAAGGAAACACTAGCATTGCTGTGTACAACATACTGAGGTTTGTATTGGCTCTAGTTCTCTTCCCATGGTCGTATTCACTAGAGCTCATTCGTGGAAGTCATTGTTGGTGTGACCGTGAATGGGTTGAGAGCTCCTGTTTTCCTCCTCCAGCCTTCAATCAAACTTGTCTCAATCAAAGGTTGTCCTAATTCAAATTTAGAGCTAATTGTTGTTGATGCTAAAGCACTGCTATTTATTTGGGAGGGGGGTTGTTTTTATTTTATTATCGGATTAGGTTATTTAATTTATTTTTCTTTTCCAGTTTCCTTTTATTTGTTATTACTTACTTTTATTTGTTATTGTTATTACTTTTCATGTTATCTTTAATAAATGTAACAGTCTTTTTTTTGTGCCTAATTTCTATGATTATTTGATCCTCAACCAGAGTGATTTCTCTGGGATTCCACTACCACAACCTTATCCTTATTGTGTCCTTTTAGTGCAATTAGGCTATTCCCTAGATACGGGGCTTAATAGTCGTTTTTGTGTCGTTAAATAATCGTTAAATGTTTTTGAAATCATTTAATAATGCACTTCACTTCTCTCCATAGGGGTTGAATGCACAGACTCATACAGGTCAGTACTAACATGTACAATCACATCCTGTGTAAAATATCAGTCCCACCAGATAAATTGGTTATATCCTGTAACGTATGCTATTGTTTTATTAATAATATATTGTTTAATATAATTATATAATACAAAACTTAATTGTATGAATTGTGCATATTAACTATTCACATTACTAGCACATTACAGTAGCTTGTAACTAATATTTATTAGTACTTACAAAGCACAAATCAATGCGTTATTCTGCATGATCATATTTTATATTCCTTAATCCTACCCAATACCTAAACTTAACCTGATAGTGAATATGTGTTCCCTATTCTAAAGTGTTACCAGATGCCCTTCTGAGCTAGTCAAGAAAGACTTTTTATTGAATGTGTTTTGTTATCTTCATATGTCCAGATCTCACATCACTCCCTGACACTTTAAGTATTTCTTCAGATGAGTCTTACACATCTCCTCAAAGACTTCCTACAAGTGAGTATTATTCATGGAAAGACTGTTTTTATTTTATATTGTCCTATACTGTATTTTATGTTGTCCTAAGAAAATAACACATTTTGGTTTTAGGTGATGAAACTTTGATGAAAGGTTTTTATCCACTTCAAATGTTGACTACTGAATAATTTTATAATGATAATTGTCTCAAACATCAGCACCAGATAGATTTAAACATGCCACCTCACTTTGAATGGGCATGACACCTCTGCTCTCAGCTGATCCACGTCTACCTATAGGGATGCAACACCTATCACAGCACTCATATATAAGGTCCTTCAGTATTATCACCAGCTTTCGCGTTGCTCAATAGCTAATTACCCACCTCCATCCCTGACTCCTCCTCTTTTCAGGCAGGATTCAGCCTTCTGATTCTCCTTTGAATCAGACTAGTTTCCAAAATGTTACATTAAATTATGAACCTTAATGATATCTGCAATACATTTATGATGGTTTTGATCTGTTTACCCTGGGGGTTATTGCTGCTGTCCCTGCTCTTATACATGCATGAATGAATGCAAAGTGAGTTCTTGCCCAGAACAGAAAAATACGGCCAATCCAAACTGAATGCTAATTGTCAGTCATCTTTGACGGTAGTGGTCCTGACAGAATTTAAATGATGCCATTACAAGCTCTGAATCTCAAATACGTATTTTTATTTCGTGGACAACTGAGTAAATGTGTTAATAGGACAATAATCTGTTTTTATTCCTTTTATTGTTTATGTGGTATGTTGTAATAATAACTGTGCTTATTTCATGTCAAATTCCAAGTATCAAACATCAGCATCTACCTGCTAAAATATATGTTGGGAAAGAATGTGACAGGAAATAGTGATAGAAAACAAGAAATTGTAATAAGACAAAATCATATACAGTTTACAGCAATTTCATGTATTTCAGTAACAAGTCTTGCAATATAAAATTGGACTTATCAACAACATCAGTATTAAAAAACAAAATTATTTATTTGTTTGTTGTTTTGTTTCTTTGCACATCTAAATTTCCCAGCAGCCCCTGCCACTACAAGCTCTCCTTCAACATCAGCTCCTTCAAGTGAGTATTTTTAATAATGGGCAATAGAGTAAATGTTTTAATAGGAAAATTGTCTCTATATTGTTCATATTTATCATTAATGTGGTATGTTGTAATAATAATTTACCTTATTTCATGTCAAATTCCAAATATAATTTATTTTGGGAATGTGAAAGGAATTAGTAGAAAACAGAAAATTTAAAAAAAAAAAAAAAAGATATTTAAATCATATTCATACAGCTTACAGCAATTTCATGTATTTCAATAGCAATTCTACATTTTTCATTGTGCATCTTAATATTCCAGCAGCTCCTGCCACTACAAGCTCTCCTTCAACTGAGTCTCAAACATCATCTCCTTCAAGTGAGTATTTTTATTCATGGACAACTGAGTAAATCGGTTTATAGGAAAATTATATCACTATTTTATTCATATTTATCGTAAATGTGGTATATTGTAATAATAACTGCGTTTATTTCATGTCACACTCTAACTAACAAACATCAGCTTCTACCAGTTAAAAATTTACATTGGGAAATAGGAAATAGTAAACAGTAACACAAAAGTGTCTTCACACAGTTTACAGCAATTTGTTGTATTTTAATAAGTGTTGCAATATAAAATTTGATTTAACAACACAAACTATTTATTTGTTTGTGGTTTTGTTTCTTTGTGTATTTAAATTTCCCAGCAGCCCCTGCCACTACAAGCTCTCCTTCAACTGAGTCTCAAACATCAGCTCCTACAAGTGAGTATTTTTAACAATGGGCAAATGAGTAAATGTTTTAATAGGACAATTGTCTCTATTGTGTTCATATTTATCATTAATATGGTATATTGTAATAATAATTGTGCTTATTCCATGTCAAATCCCAAGTATCAAACATCAGCATCTACCCGCTACAATATGTTGGGAAAGAATGTGACAGGAAATAGTAATAGAAAACAGGAAATTGTAATAAGACAAAATCATATTCTCTGTTACGGGGCGAACGAGATGTGAGACTTGCGGATCCATTTGCAAGCTTTATTCAAAGGCGTGGTTACAAAACAAGCAAGGTTCATTCAGTGGCAAACAGGAACAACACAGGCAAGACAAAGAATAATCCTAGGGCAAGCGTGGGTCGACGATCGGTGAACAATATCCAGCAGGGGCATGGCAAGAGAGATAATCCAGGTAATACGGGCAGGTATCAAACACGAGAAAACTATCAAGGCAAGACTATAACAACTGAGACAGCTCTGTAGAGTAGCTATCGCTAGGATATATGCTAGACAATATTCGGCGATGACAGAGGACGTCCAATGCTTATAAAGCGTGTGTGATTGTGATCAGTGAAATCAGCTGTGTGTCGTCAGTGCAATGGATGATGGAAACTGTAGTCCAATGGTGAAGTGCCTGTAGTGTAGTGCAAGAGTCCATGTGGTGAGCAGGTAACCTCTGGTGGTGAACGAATGGAAGTTCATGGCCGGGATTCGTGACATATCCCCCCCACAAGGAGCAACATCCAGACGCTCATATACAATCCAGGAGGGCAGTGGAGCGGAAGCGGAACAGGGTGAGGGATGTATGGCCAGGACCATGCGGAAATGGAGAGACTGGGGATTGAGGCAGATCGGATGGGACAGGAGCCCACCAGGGTGGAGCAGATGGGACTGGAGCCCACCAGGGCTGAGCAAAAGATCTCCACAGCAGAGCAGGCGGAGCAGGAGACCACCAGACTGGAGCAGAAGGCCACCACAGCGGAGCGGATGGCCACCAGACCTGAGCAGAAGACCACCACAGCGGAGCAGATGACCACCAGACCGGAGCAGAAGACCACCAGAGCGAGACAGCTGACCTCCACGGCAGAGCAGCAGACCAGAGTGGAAAAGACCTCCAGAGCGAGACAGAAGACCAACAGGCCGGAGCAGACAAGGCGGAGGACGCTGGCATAGACAGATCTGGGGAGAGTAGAGACAGACAACCCAGACAGTGCATTCACAGTCTCAGGGACCATGGCAGGGAACACAAAACAATCATCAGGAGGTTCGTTGACTGAGACAGGACAGAATGACAGTTCATAAACAGGATCACAGACTAGGACTGGTAAAGCAGACAATTCAACTGACACACGTGGGGGAACAGAACAAGCAGCCAGTTCATGAGTAGTCTCTACGGCAGTGACAGAGTTAACATGAAACACATGGGATGCATTTATAGTCTCTTGGATCCAAACAGGTGGAGTTAAGGGTGCATTGACTAAAACTGGACGGACAGAAAGTTCAGACACATTACTTGAAATGGAACAGACCAATGGCTCAATTTCAGACAGCTTAGAAGAAACAGCACAGACAGATAGTTCCTGGGGGGTTATTTTGTCAGTGACAGGCGTAACGGGGCAGACACTGAATGGTATTTTTGTTCCGGGGTTCATGACGGGGTTAGCCAGGCTTACAGAAACCTCATTTACATCTTCCATGGCCGTAACAGGCAGGGATGAGGATTCACAAATGGCCCAAATAGGCGCCGCAAGACAGTCAGGAATTTCACAGCCCACATCCTTGGGTGTGACAGACAAGGCTAAGAGTTCAGAGACAGCCTCCTTGGCTGGATCAGGATGGGGCAATAGTCCATGGTTGGCTTCCATGACTAGCTCTGAACAGAATAAGAGTTCATAACCAGCCAACTCGGCCGGTTCAGGGCAGGACAACAGTTCATAGGCCGTGATAGGAGCTAAGGAAGGTTCATTATTGGTTTCCATGGCTGTGACAGGACCGCTGAGATCTGATAAATGGATACCATTGACACATCTAGAGGTTCTACAGCAATATCATCAGAAGTTTTAACCAATACAGAGTGTTTAGCAATGGTACCTTCAACTTGACATGACAGACTGAGAGTGCATTACTGGACGCCACCACCATGCAAGGAACGGAGTACCACCACTTCAGGAGGTTCTGCAGCATCAGCTGCCACCTTTGGAGAAACTGCAGCGGGCGCCATCGCCTCTGAAAACACAGCAGCGAGCGCCACTACCTCAGGAGGTTCTGCAGCATCAGCCACCACCTCTGAAGATACGATAGTGGACGCCGCCGCCTCTGGAGACTCAGTGGTGATGCATGCAGCCCAAACACACCAAAAGGTGCTCCCCATCAGGGGAAGTGCCTCAGACAGGGGAATCAGTTCAGGAACATAATGACTCGAGGGGATAGGGACTGGTTTAGGGGTACCAGCTGCTCGTACTGACACCAGCGGTGGATCCTCCACACTGGATGCCAGCCAGGTGTACTGAAGATGTGACTCTGGGTGATCAGCTGAGACGTGAAGAGACTCTGGAAGGTCGGCGGAGGCGTGAAGAGACTCGTGCAGATCAGCGGAGATGTGAAGAGACTCTGGATGACCAGCTGTGACGTGGTGTGACTCTGGATGACCAGCTGAGACGAGAAGAGATTCTGGAAGATCAGCGGAGATGTGACTTGACTTGTGATGATCAACGGTGACTTGGCTTGACTCACGGAGATCAACTGCGTCCTGGCTTGACTCATGAAGATCAACTGTGGCTTGGCTTGACTCACGACAATTAACTGTGACTTGACTTGGCTCGTTAATATCAGCTGTGACTTGACTTGGCAATTCAACATTAGCTGTGACTTTACTTGGCTCATGACTGGCAGCAATGACATGACGGGGTGTTGTTTTGGCCACCATTTTGTGAGTGTGCTCCAGCACGGCTGTTATCACACTAGTGAGTGCGGTATCGCGTTCCTCCGTGACACCCACAGTGAATGCTGAACCAACAGTCCACAGAACATAATCCAGAAAATGACTCAGTGACAAATGAGGGCCCTTATGAATCACTTTTGATTTCCAAGGCTGGTTAAGGCCATCACAAAAAAATTCT